>NC_134820.1:25614636-25667136 GCF_046742065.1 Oratosquilla oratoria | reverse complement strand
TTAACATAACGCTTGTGTTATCATAGATCATGAATTTTGTTCACTTTTACCTCACCCTTTATTCTGTATAACAAGGTGTGGGTAACATTACAGCCATTGTCACTTCGTCCGAAATGTGATTTTTTTTAACATAACGCTCGTGTTACCATAGATCATTAATTTGTTAAATTTTGCCTCACCCTGTATTCTGTATAACCAGGTGTGGGTAACATTACAACCATTGTCACTTCGTCCGAAATGTGATTTTTTTTAACATAACGCTCGTGTTACCATAGATCATTAATTTGTTAAATTTTGCCTCACCCTGTATTCCGTATAAGAAGGTGTGGGTAACATTACAACCATTGTCACTTCGTTCGAAATTTGTATGAAGTTCATTGTTGATCTACAACAGCGGAACGCAATTGAAGATGTAGCATAGCAACCTCACAAGATAGTACGTCGCTATATTGTTCCCTTTGATCTAATAGACTCGTTTATACAAACTCTTCCGTCCCCTTCAACACCCTGATTGCAACTTCGTCTGTGTTGATGGACTTTTTTCTTTTTTTTTTTCTCTCTTGTGTGCGAAGTGAGAAAAGAGAAGTACCAATTTGATGAGAACGTTCGAATCAGACGACATTCGACTATCAACGAATTCGTCGATTTTTGTTTATAACTTCACCAAAATAAGACAAGGGCTTGAATCAGGAACCACACAAAGTAAACGTGACGTCATCGGCTGCCTTTAACCAACTCACGTCGTAACAATTTTGACAGGACGGGGGTTTTATTTCCAAGCTGCGAACAGGACGGGATGTTATTTCCCAGCTGCGACAGTGCGAATTCTGCACGAGCTCTAGTTAATTATTCACCTAAATTGCTCCGCTGCGTCATAGTCACTCGTGATCGTTGTTTGTATAGGGCTTGAGCAGAATTGCTGGAGGGGACGGGAGGGAGTGGGGGAAGGGTCGATAGTGTGCCAATGTCTCCGTTAAATGTTTCCGAATAAAGGAGAGAAGTATTACAGAAGATTCCGAATACGTGTTTCTGAAAGCAAGAGCGTATGTGTGTGTATTTGCACGTGTGTGTGTGTGTGTATATGTGTGTGTGTGTGTGTGTGTGTGTGTGTGTGTGTGTGTGTGTGTGTGTGTGTGATTCACCATGGTCTTGGATCACGTGTTCGATTCGTGATTGACATCTATTTCCCTCCCGGAAGAGAGCTCAGAGCTCATATATGACCGATCAATGGGTAATGCTTTGACCTTACACGCACACACTCCCCAAACTCCCCGACGAAAGTTGGAGTAACGACTCGCAGCGCAGCGCTACTAAAATTATTTCAGCCCTGGGCGGGAATCGAACCCGGACCGCCGTAGTGGCGGCCGGGAACTCAATCTCTGAGCTATCGAGTCGTGTGTGTGTACGTGTGTGTGTGTGATCCTCCGTGCACACACGTGTATATATGCATCAATATATACCCCTATGTGTGTATGTGTGTGTGTGTGTGCGTACGCGTGTTTATGTGTATTCATGTGCGTTTGCCTATGTACACATATTTCAGTTTACGTACACGCAATCTAAAACCAAAGACATCGGCATACTTTATGTATACCCACCACGCATGTGAACGTGTGTAAGTGCATACATTTACATACATGAGCGCATGTATAAAGCCTCTGGTTGCGGGGAGCGTTATGTCGTATGTTATATAACAATTGCAATTTAGGGTCCTATATAAGCCGCATTTGGGCAATCAAATTGCCTTGTTGTGTCGCAGGTTTCCAGGTTTAAGAGCGGCCATAACATACGAGCCGGATGTGTCTGAAAAGAGTGGAATGAGGAGAGAGTGGAGGCTCATGGCATCGGTAATAGGGGTTCATTTTCCTCATTTTTCTTCTTCTCTCTCTCATACACTCTCTCTCTTTCTGTCTCTCTATTTGTCTGTCTGTCTTTGTTTCTGTCTCGTGTCTCTATCTGTCTCTGTCTTTGCCTCTCTCTCTCTCTTTCTCTCTCTCTGTCTCTCTCTCTCTCCCTGCCTGTCTGTCTGTCTCTCTATTTGTCTGTCTCTGTTTCTATCTCGTGTCTCTATCTGTCTCTGTCTCTGTCTTTGCCGCTCTCTCTCTCTCTCTCTCTCTCTCTCTCTCTCTCTCTCTCTCTCTCTCTCTCTCTCTCTCTCTCTCTCTCTTAGTCTTTCTGTCTCTGTCTGTCTCTGTCTCTGTCTGTCTCCGTCTATGTCTGTGTCTGTCTCTGTCTCTGTCTGTCTCTTTCCGTCTCTGTCTCTGTGTCTGTCTGTCTGCCTGTCTGTCTGTCTATTATCTGTCTTCCCGTCTGTCTCTCTGTCTGCCTCACTCTCTTATTCTCTCACTCTCATATAATTGAATGTATTGCACCGGAGTGTCATTGCACTAATATTTTTGTCGACCATTAACATATGGTAAAGTGACGCAATGGCACCAAGGTTTGGTTTCAGGGATCATGTTATAAATAATAAGGTTAACTTTCTGCAATTTGCATGTCACTGTTCAAAGCGTGTTACGCCGTTGTGTCATTACTCTATAATTTACCCCCTGGAGACGATAATGTGAATCTTTATTTTTTTTTTTATTTAGTAGACTGTTTTACCCATTGTGTCATAAGATTTTCTGTCGTTACGAGTTTGTAGTTATGTACTAAAGTGATGTCACGGTGAGGTCTATGATCAAATTGTATATTAGATCTATCTCTAGGTTTTCAAATTCCATGAAAAGGTGCCTTAGGCTTACCTGTAAGCACTGGAAAAGAAAAGTTGAGGTTTCTATAAATAAGACTAGCCCACTCTAATCTAGGATCTACTAGAATAAGCCCACATAAAATTAATCAGAAAAAGTATGCAAATGTTGTCACTGTGAAAAGGGTAGTGAACAGGATGCAGGGATGACCTGTCATCCAGGAGGTGCCAAGATAAGAGGGAGGGAGGAGGGTGGAGGGGAGTGGAATATATAGGAAATGGAATGGGTGGGAGTGGTTTCTATGCCTTTTTCTTTTTGGCTACCCCTCGTGTAGGGGGAAAAAGCCTTTGGTATATGTATGTATATATATATATATACACATATATTGCACAATAATTTGATAATTGATATGGTTTAACGTCACAAACTCTCCCCTTTCGGAAGGCGAAGACGATGCCTCTTTCAGTGGACTTTGTCGCGTAGAATATAATGAACCATGCACCTAGTTCAACTCGCCCCGAGCAGGATTCGAATCGTCATCGTCTCGACCTTCGCCGCAAATAACAACACTCCAACACACTCGACCAGCGATCATTCACAATGTGTACTCGTAAATTGTATTCCACATAACAAGAGACTAGTATAAGCGGAACTGGGATAATTCTACATTATTTGCAAGTTAAATGGCGTTATTGAAAGCGTGATGAGTCTATAACAGAGAAAAAACTTGAATGGCATTTCGTTTTTGAAAAAAAAAATGATTTTATTGGCTAGAGTAATTATATATTTTTTCTGCAAATTGATGATAAAAAATTATTATATCAAATAGATTATAAAAAGATTATTGGACCAAAAAAACCTGGAGTATCGTTACAAGTTTTAAGACTACACATATATATATATATATATATATATATATATATATATATATATATATATATATATATATATATCACTGAAGATGTAATATACGAAAGCGCTCTGTATCGTTAGTTTCTTTTCCAAGTGGTCTACTTTGCATATATATATATATATATATATATATATATATATATATGTATATATATATTGGGTTGCTGAATTTGCCACTTATTTTTCTACAAAAGGTTTACCAAGTGCGTTGGCTTAGATTAAGTGTTTCTTATCTTAGTGTCCCCCCCCCTCCTCTTGCGCAAAATTTAGCAAAATCTGCAAAGCTAACTACTAAAAAAAAAGAAAGAAATACAAAATGTTACAAACTTACACGTTCCTCAGTGTTAGCGTCTCCGAAACATCTTCGGAACATTTAGAATTGCAAACTCTATATGTAGCCACTCTTGAAAACTTACAAACTTAGAAAACTTACAAACTTACAAAACTTTTACGCTGTTTGCCACAACAAAACTATACGATGAAGGCATGAGGTTTGACTTCATTTCAACAGAAAACGTTTATTGATTTGAGGAATTTGCCAAGTGAAAACACCAGAACTGGGCGCGTTCTTCGTTGCGTTCCTAGGTGCGTTCCTCGGTGTCCTGAGTAAGTTCATGCCAGTCAATACATCGAGGAATGAACTTAGGAACGCGCCCACCACTGGAAAATACTAAATTTGTAACCTAAGCCGGGAATTATTCATTTTCTAAAACAGTGTTTACATATATATATATATATATATATATATATATATATATATATATATATATATATATATACATAAACATGAGAGAAATACGCTAATGGCAGCGACATCAAACCGATAATATTTTTTACGACAATTGCATGCGGGGCTCGAACCCGCTGTACTCGGCTATCCGTAAATTACCTGTACGGCGCCCTAGACCACTACACCACAGAGACTATAAAGTCTCTGTGGTGTAGTGGTCTAGGGCGCCGTACAGGTAATTTACGGATAGCCGAGTACAGCGGGTTCGAGCCCCGCATGCAACTATCATAAAAAAAATTATCGATATAGAAACATATTAGATAGGATAGACAAAGGTCCGTAGTTTTTCCATTTGAGTCGCCTCCTATTAAGTCAAAGGCTACATCACGTGTATAACTTGAAGAGAAAATTATAAAAAAAAAAATCTTTTAAGGTTTCAGACAAAAGGAAAACTGAGTAAAACTAATTAATTTTCACATTTTTCTTAGAAGGTTCATAGAACGATCAGTTTTGGATAATCAAATTTGAAAATATTTCTTATTCGTTTGTATGGGGAATTAATGAGACCTGCAACTTGAACGTAATTTTTTATTTTATTTTATTTATTTATTTATTTTTATCTATTTTTATTTATTTTTATCTGTTTATTTATTAATTTATTTATTTTTATTGAACTATTCTTATTTACTTTTATTTATTTATTCATTTATTTATTTGTTTATTTTTATTTTATTATTATTCTTTTTTTTTTTACATAGTGCACTGAAGAGAATGTAAGGTAGAGGAACGTGCTTCAGCAAAATCCCTTGGTAGAAGGTTGGAAAATCCTAAAGTATCTAAATGCATAATAAAACCATGATTAACCTTTTCATTGTAAAGCATGCTTCCCACATCTGAATAAAACCCTCTTGCGTTTAGCAGAGTAAGTAACAAAACAATAAAACGATGAAAGAAAGGGGGAAAAGAGACAGACTTCCGGCTTCCCGAGGATGAAGAGCTAAAGGTAACGCTGCTCAGGCCAAAGCTCAGCCTCACGCAGGTTAAACCTCCAGCCACCTCTCCCAGCGGATTAACCCCATTATTCCCGTAACATATGCTCACTCCGGGGACCACAAAAAAAAAAAAAAAAAAAATCCCCTAAGAAGTGGGAACTCCGGTCTCTATAGGATTTACGTAGTCATCATTTTGACAGAAGGCTTTCCTCAGAGTATTTTCTTTTTTTTTTTTTAGTCCTGCGTTCCTCAGCTGAATAAAATCAATTGGTAATGCTAAAACAAGGTACATGAGGCATGGCAGCGTCCTGATAAAGAGGTTTATGTGTGGAGCCGCCTCTCAACTGGATAACAGCTGCCTTTGATGTATCGCGGGGCAACAGCCGTATTAGTGTATGCAGGTTAGCTGTAGGTTTTTTTTTCTTTTGTTTTTTAAATTTCCTTTTCATTTTATCTTTCCTGATCAGTTGCATGGGTTGTATCACACATACTAAAACTATCACTATCATTTGGCATTTGTGTTTGTATAGCCCGGACAACTGGCGGTCAAAAGTATTAGTATCAAAGTAAAGTCTACGTGTGCGTGCGTGCGTGTATTCACTTGGTCTTTGGATCACGTGTTGGACTCGTGATCGACAGCTATTTCCCTCCTGGAAGAGAGCTCAGAGCTCGTAGGTCCGATCTATGGGTAATGCTATGACCTTACACACACACACACACACCCAACTCCCCGCCCACGAGAGTCAGAGTAACGACCCGAGGCACAGCGATACCGAAATAATTTCGGCCCTGGGCAGGATTCGAACTGGGTACTGGGAGCACTTCTACTTCCGAGTTCAGCGCTCTACCAACTGTGCCACCGAGTCGTGTGTGTGTGTGTGTGTGTGTGTGTGTGTGTGTGTGTGTGTGTGTGTGTGTGTGTATCTCAATACCAGAGCCAGTATACTGCATTATATTTACAACTTCATAAAAGCTTTATACTGGAGTGATACATCACCACGCTGTGTTCTTGTCCTCTTTACCAGTTTGGCAACACTCACTTAAAGTGTTTGGCATAATGGGAGTACTGTAATTATGACGAAATTAATTGACTTTTCACCGGCGGGGACTGATGATGTCAAATTACTGGGTTCGCGAACTCCCTTTGTTGGTACGAGGTAACGTTATTTGGGCAGTGTTGGTTCCTATATTCGTGTAGCTTATGTTTTATGATCACTTTTTAACTAAGGTCACGTGACTTTACTCCAAGATCGATTGAACTTTGAGTAGAATTAAAAGTCTATTTCAGTCTATTCACAGTATACCCTCACGTTTAACCTGTATGAAGATAATGATAGAAAGTAGGCCACCTTACTGTGTTGTCGTAATTCCCAAAACATTTCGTTAGTGTTAATGATAAATATTAATCTTTAACCAAATGTTTTTGAAAACGTTGATAAAAATTGCTTCCCCAACTGTTGATGTTTTGCGGGCTCGACATTGTAGTCGATGAACCATTTACTCGAAAGTGCTCTTTGGTGAGATGGTTTTGTCACTATCCTAGTGACTATGATGGCCACAGATCGACTGCAATTGACAACAAGTGTTTGTTACTTTACGTGTGAACAAACACACGAGTTTAATGTGATGGCTTTGGCCTCAGGGATTAGCTTCCTCCTATACATATTTCACGACCCCAAAATTGACAATGCTTTCGAGGGTGGCACCTTTGTGAACAGTGATCAGACATTCAAATCAACGTCGCTGTGTTGCTACTAACATAGGCCTACTTGATTCTCATGGCAAGTGGTGATCTTTACTCACCATTAGTGATTATACCAAAGAAACATAACGTAATTATAAACACATAGAGGGGGTTTGAAAGATCTAACGGTTTGTCGAACGTGGTTCGACAGACACGTCTGAACGTGTGAACGGGGTATTTGGTTGTCGAACACGGTTAAACCCCACGAGAACGTACTATGAAGGAACATACACCAAGAGGAACTTAGGTGCTGTCGAAGGTGTTACCCCTCATTTACATGTTCTTCCTCTCGTTGGGGACTGAAATTTGAACTTTATGTTTTTGTGGTGAGACCAAAGGCTAACTTAGTACAGAACAATCTGAGGAGCGTAGGTCTTCACCTTTGCCCTGGGTGATAGGTGGTCGGGGAACCAAAGCAAATTACAGTTTCCTGTAGTCCTTGGACAAGGTACTGTTTTTGCTGGGCCATCAAACAATGAAATGAATCAAGTAAAAATGAAAAACAAAAAATAAAAAGATATAATGGAATAAAATAAAAACAGTAAAATACAACAAATGAAATAAAATAGAATAAATGAACTAAAACGGTAAAATACAACAAATAAGAATAGACAAATTAGTAAAGTAACTTAGAATAACATAAAACAAAGCAATAAAACAAAATAAAGCAAAAATTAAGATGAATAAAGAATAGATAAAATGCATTGTCGAATCTGTTCATTGTGGTGACGATGTTAGCACTAGGGAAATTAATTGCTGTACTGCAGCTGTCCAACTAATGCAAAGTGCAGCTGAGTAAAGGTAGACCTGTGCAGCTGAAATGTGGTAGGCTGGAGCTGGTTGAAGCTGCACTGAAATGAAGCCGTTCAGACGAATTCAGCTTTACACACAGATACAGCTGCAGGAACGCATTCGGCGAATGGGTGGAAACGTCTGTCATCTGCTGTGCAGCTGTGTGGAGAAAGTGAAGCTGCACATATTGAGTTATATGACCTGATGCATGTATAATTACTTGTGCAAACTGCACAGAAACGGTGAAAGTACGTGTAATTAATTAATTTGTCACAACTGTTTGAGTATATTCAAGAATAATATAAAGGGAATCATATAGCTCTATGAATAAGAACTGCTCAGAGAGGTATAGTTGAATAAAGTTATACATAACTGAATGCAGAAGTAATATAAAATGAATATCTATTACAGCGTATCGCAAATTTGGATAAAAAAAAATAGTTTAGAACTAACAATAAACGTATTTTTATAGCTTCAGTGGGAAGTACAAGTGTAATATGTCATAAATGATTAAATGTGTATGATTATGAAATTTACAGAAAATACTACTTCAGTAAGCTTCTATATTACATAAAGTTTTTCATTTGGCTAAACTAAGTCTCCTCGTGGTAACCAAAAGTGAGTTTACAATTTCTGAACATCAGAAAGATATTTAATTGTTAAAATATATATGATTATTCGTGGAGACTTGTATAAACAGCTCAAGGATAATTCTTGAAAAAATTTTGATCTATCCCTATTGATACGGCTATCTTTCAACATAGGCCGCTGACCTTTCATAAGGAGAAAAAAAGGGATGGGGGATCAGGCTAAACAAAGTCTGCAGATTACTTTGTTAATGCGAATGTGTTAATAGTAGGTCTGTGCCGATTAATCGGCATAGGCAAGAATCGGCACGTTTTTGGTGAATCGGGATCGGCATCGGTGAAAATCGGCATTATTTTTTTTTTAGAATCGGCATCGTCATCGGCAAAATATTGTTAGATGTGTGAGAAGGACCGTGGTGGAAATGAATGAAATGTAGTAATATTTTGTTGATGGAAAAAGCATTTCTATCTTCAGGAAAATCTACATAGAAGAGATGGTGGAGTCACTAAAAGGCCGAAGGAGAGATATATGGTGACCAACAGAAAGGAGTTAAAAAGAAAAAAAAAAGTCATGAGTATTCTTCTCTCTCTCTCTCTCTCTCTCTCTCTCTCTCTCTCTCTTTTGAGGGAGCTTAATTTACAGTCCACCTGTCAGTCAGGTTTAGAAAAATGTGGATGCAAGGAGTTAAAGAAGATTTGGCGATTCAAGGAGCAGATCAAACAGACAATGCAAAATGAAGTCTAAAGAGATGGAGAAATATGGAGAGAAATTAGGAAACGAGGACCACTGACTGACAGGAGATAGTTCTACCAGGGGGTTGGTAAGAACACAGGAAGAAGTTTATAGTCAGGAATGTATGATGTGTGATTATGGTCCATAGAGGATTTATCAAAATAGCTAATTTAGTTGACGAGATAATCACCATATGAAAACGGAGCCTTTGTACGACGTACAAAATAAAGGCTCCGTCCTCATCTGGTGTTTAACTCGTCAATCTTGTCGGCAATTGCCACTTTCATGAAAAAGTTAATTTAGTGCAGGAAACGTCACTAGAGCAATTTAATATATAATGGGTAGGTTATTCCTTTCGCAACAGTAATGTTGTCTATATAACCTATTCTCTGTAATACAGGACTGTCTTTTCAAATAAATAAATAATTAGATAGATAAGAATAGATAAATTAATGAATAAATAGATAAATTAATGTGTATCTAAACGAATGATAGACAACGTGTGAATAAATCAAAGAAAGAAGAAACAAAAAGAAAAGAAAAGAAAAATAATAACCTATTCTCTGTAATACAGGACTGTCTTTTCAAATAAATAAATAATTAGATAAATAAGAATATATAGATTAATGAATAAATAGATAAATTAATGTATATCTAAACGAATGATAGACAACAATGTGTGAAGAAATCAAAGAAAGAAGAAACAAAAAGAAAAGAAAAGAAAAATAATCTTTTTTATTAAATCTCAAACACTTTTCATTACAGTGTTTGAAACTTGAGTGAACTAAACCAATTAAGGATATTTTAGCGAAAAGTTGCGAAATTAGCGTCTCTACATTTCGTTGGAGAAAACGAGTTGTTAAGATAACTGGCCGTCGAGACAGTTTAGTTAAAACTGAGTTTACTTAACGCACTGATGATGAGGTGTTTACTTAACCCAGTTTGACCTGAGTCAATCATCTTCAGGTCAGCTTGACCCAGGCTGACCTTATATAGACTAAATTAATAAGGTTTAAGATTGACATCATCTACCCATTGATCTTAAAAGAGAAGATCTTTATTGAATTTGCAGATATTATGATAAGCAAATAATTTAATAATTTAATTTAATAATAATAATTTAATTTAATAATAATAATTTAATTTAATAATAATAATTTAATTTAATAATAATAATTTAATTTAATAATAATAATTTAATAATTCAATAATTTAATAATTTAATAATTTAAGCAGATATTATGATAAGCAAATAATTTAATATAGTAAATCAAATGACAAAGCAAAAATCACTTCTAATTATCACACACAAATAAGTTAGCTTCTTCATAATATCATATCTGCTTGATCATAAAAAATTCTAGAATATCTACCCATTAATCTTAAAAGAGATATTAGATTAATATATTTTTGCAGCAAAAATGATCAACAAGTAATTCAATATAGTAAATCAAGTAACTACACAATATTCACTTTTCTAATTATCAATAACACAAAGAAGATAGTTTCTTCATAATATTACATGCGCTTGATCATAGAATATCTACCAATTGATCTTAAAATGGAAGATATTTATTGAACTGGTATACCTCTGCAGCAATCATGATAAACAAGTAATTATAGTAAATCAAATGACTAAAGAAGAATAATTTTTCGAATTATCACTCACACAAAGATAGCTTATTCATAATATTACATGTGCTTAATCAGAAAAAATATCTAGAATATCTAACCATTGATCCTAAAAGAGAAAATCTTTATTGAACTAGTATACCTTTGTAGCAATCATGATAAACAAATAATTCAATATAGTAAATCAAACAAACAAACAAAAATCTAATTATCACTTGCACAAAGATGATAGCTTCTTCATAATATTACATGTGCTTGGTCATATAAAAATATCTAAAATAAAATTTCAGGTAGATGGAGAGATTAATTTTTTTTTAAACTAGGTAGTGTGGCTAGACCATACACATCATTTGTCCTTTTATTTTTTTTTACTTAAGAATACCTTTTCCCTTTGTGTAAAGACAGCCAAGTCAAGGAATAGCTAACAAACATTTGAACCAAATAAGAATTCGTAAATAAAAGTTGGGATCAAAAACAAGGGCTCCACAGGATGGCAATTCCTTAAAGTAATTTGGTCGTATTTGTAATACAGTACTAATAAACTAAGTGATATAGAATTCCAATTCATTGCTGCATATATGGATTCGTGATTTATTTCTATATTTGTATTTCTATTTTATAACGTATCTAACACCTTACATCAATCTCCTTATTCTAATTGGCTTCAATTTCTTGTAAAACATACGTG
Source organism: Oratosquilla oratoria (assembly GCF_046742065.1). NCBI lineage: Eukaryota > Metazoa > Arthropoda > Malacostraca > Stomatopoda > Squillidae > Oratosquilla > Oratosquilla oratoria. Next base: position 25,655,636 of record NC_134820.1, on the reverse strand, counting down.
AAGACTTTAGAAGATCTGAAACTGAAATCAGAAAAGAGCAAAGTAAGATTTTGACTCTGCAATGCCGTGAATGTTCTCTACACATCATTCTAAGATAAATCATCATTGCAGATTCACTCACAATCCTATATGTATTTCTTCCTACACTGATGACCCAAGGAACCCCAAAAAACTGAGGAAGAAATTATTTTGAATCTGTCTTTTTCTAAACATTATCATCACATAAGTCGCCTCTGCGGAGACGATCAAGACTCTGCCGAAGCTTCCCTTCTTTCAATGCAGACCATCACCAGAACCTTTCCTCCTTTTTTCTCCTCCTCAACATGTTTGGAGCTAAGAAGTGCTTTACCGGCGTCTGTCGACAAGTTTATTGGTTTACGGTGTGATATTTCATCTCCGAAGAGAAGAAGAAAGACAAATGGGCCCGGAGCGCGAGGAAGATACGAAAAAGGGACCTTACATGCACTTCTGCCAAAGCGCGCGCACACACACACACACACACACACACACACACACACACACACACACACACACACACACACACACACACACACACACACGCACACACACACACACACACACACACACACACACACACACACACACACACACACACACACACACACACACACACACACACACACACACACACACACACACACACACACACACACACACACACACACACACAAGTACACACACACACACACACACACACACACACACACACACACACACACACACACACACACACATTTGGTCGAAACGTTAGAGTAAATCAATTCCTAGATAGTCTTCATTTTACTCCCACCATCCAATCTTTTATATATATATATATATATATATATATATATATATATATATATATATATAATGTGTGTGTGTGTGTGAGTGTGTGTTTTATAAGTTTCTGTTAACAATCTATACTCTAATTAATTTCCATCTCTATTTATCACCAATTCATGTGTTTAGAGTTTACATTTTTTGGAAATTACACCTTTCTAGCTTTATATCCTGAGAATTGCTCCCTATCTTTTCAAGTCTTTTAAACTTGCTCTTGCGTATCTACCAAAACTTTCATACTAACAACTGCAGTTCTTTGGTAATGTCTCCAATTAGTATTGAGTTAAACTTTTCCATATACCTTCCGCAATTCTTATTCTGCTCTGTTATTATGTCTTACGTTATTTTGCTCATTAGTTCATTCTTGTGTACATTCAGCAACCGGGATGCTCTAGAACACTATAATTACTGTACCCCTTACACACACACACACACACACACACACACACACACACACACACACACACACACACACACACACACACACACACACAGTTCCAAATTAGTATCATTGCTTTCCATAAAATAGAAGAGGAAGAAGAAGGAAAGAAGGAGGAAGAAGAAGAAAAGAAGAGGAAGAAGAAAAGAAGAGGAAAGTGAAAAGGTGAGGAAGATGAAAAGAAGAGGAAGAAGAAGAAAAGAAGAAGAAGAAGAAAAGAGGAAGAAGAAGAAAAGAAGAAGAAGAAGAAAAGAGGAAGAAGAAAAGAAAAGGAAGAAGAAAAGACGAGGAAGAAGAAGAAAAGTTGAGGAAGAAGAAGAAAAAAAGAGAAAGAAGAAGAAATGAAGAGGAAAATAGGAAGAGGAAGAAGAAGAAGAAAAGAAGGAGAGGAAGAAGAAGAAAAGAAGACGACGTTTTTACATAAGTCTTTTATTCTAGAATCTCGTATCTTTGCCCTGGACTCCTCGTCTATCATCTCAATTCTAGACTCCCGAATTGCGACATACAAGCCGAAGTCCCAGCAGAAACCATCTCAGACCTTCTGCAACGAAGACTCCGGCAGACCCTTGTCAATGGTGACACATTTCGAACTGAGGCTTCTGGGCAAAGACTGTTTTTTTTTCCCTCTTCTTCTATTTCGTGCGTGAAACTCGACACCCGAGTTCCTTCTCGGGGACCTGCGGGACGAGGCCCAACACGAGGAAATATTATGTAGGCCGAAGGACATGTTGGTCGCGTCCAGGAGGCCGAACCTTTTGGGGGGGGAGGGAATCTCGACACTCGACATCGGAAGCAGGCGAAGACGCGCCAAGGCCGTTCTCGCCTCCAGTGCTGTCATCTTGTTTCCTTGTGAGGATCATGGTCCATTTCAAGTGTATATATATATATATATATTATATATATATATAGATAGATATATAGATAAATAGACATATAGATAGGTAAGAAGATAAATGTGCGGATTGATAGAGATATAGATAAATAAGAATTTGGAGAGAGAGAGAGAGCAAGAGGCAGGGAAAGAGAGAGAAAGAGATGAAAGAACTAGGTAGACAGCTAGCTAGCTCGGTAGATGGATAGGTAGATGGATTATTAGATGAATGCAGATAGGTAGATTGACCTGTAGTTTAGTAAAGAAAATTAATATATAGAAACTTTGAGAGGAGAGGGATAAGAGGAGAGAACAGGCTAATGTGTGTGTATATATATATATATATATATATATATATAATATATATATATAAATGTGTGTGTGTGTGTGTATGTATATGTGTTAGTGTTTACTTAATTCTAACTGTGACGCAGCAGCCGTGTGTACCTTGGCTATTATCTCCTTGTTTTCATATGCTAGACGTAGCTACCTATAGCAAAAAGCTTCCTCCCCCCATAAGAAAGGTGGAAAATATTCTGTAGGCAACCCTGGAAAGAAAATATACGAAGAGTTTACCAATTCAAAAGTCAATTGCCTGCGTAGAAGTTTCTTGATCCTTTTTATGTAGAAAAGGACCCGAATCTTAAGCATAAGAAAAATATGTAAATTAGAAGAGATTTCTCACTTACAGAAAAATAGTATCAGTTTTGATTCCTTTGAAAGGTTTTTGTACAGAATTTTCGTGAAACTTCATTCTCATAAGAGACCCAAATTAAAGACAGATATAAAGATTATGAACGAAAAAAATATTTTTACGCTGAAGAATACTAATTCAGATTTCTTGATATAAAACACTTTAGAAAAAAATGTCTGAACACGTTATAAATGGAAACGTGTAGTTACTTATCCCAGAAGAAAAGAGAACGTAAGAATGATAATAGGAAAGAGATTGAGATGAAATGAATAAAGTAAATCAGACCAAACCTGAGGTGCGTACAACATACAAGGAAGAAGAACTCCTTCATGAACAGTTAGTTGGTGAGTTGGAGCTAGAGCGTTTTAAAGGTGTTACAGTACAACTAAACGTATTTAATCTATCATAATGATGTGTTTATGTACCTGCTTGTGTTTGTGTATATTAATTCGTATGTGTATATGTATATAAGCATGCCTAATTGTGTTTGTATATGCATATGGACTTGTATTTGTTTATATGCAATTTAGGTAACAATGAAATTTAATAGCTAATGGTAAAGGCATAAAATATAAAGCATAACGTTTAGAGAAGGGGCTTATAGCTATGAGCTTGCAAGCGCGCGCGCGTGCGTGCATGCGTATGTGCATGCATTCGTAGGTGTCCGCATGCGTTCATGCTGACATGTATGTATTCACCATGAACATGTGCGTGTATGCCCATGTCCACGGCTCATCAAACGTGAAGAAAGGAATTACTGTTCCTGTTGGAATAAGACGTTCCCGCGAACTTGCGAATGCCAAAGAAGGTAGCAAATACATAGATGTTCGGTAGAAGAGGAAATATCGTTTCAAGTTTTTTCTCCTTCCGATTTTTGGATAACGAAGATTTTTTTCTTTCATTTTTTTTTCGTCCTCTTTTCTTTTTTTGTATGTAAGAGTCTTGCATTGAGATGTAGTGCGTGTTTGCATGTCTAGTCCTGCTCGAGTCTCCCATCATTTCGCTGACGATGTCGTTGTGGAGGCTCGGAACGTGTGTGATTACAATTTGCCCTTAATCGTTTTATCCACTAGTTCCCTCAGCAGAGCGAATCAGTTTGCTGACTTCTTCTTCTCGCTAATGCCAAAAGGTTTCATTTTGTGGAGTGGCGGGCTAGGAACTAGAAAGCATTGACGTAGTTTTAGACCAAGTTTTATTTGGTTGTTCAACTAAACAAGATCATCTAGTTCGAATCAAGACAGAACCTCTAAGCGATATTACCTAGATCAAGACCCTTTTTATTTTTTTATTTTTTTTATTTATTTTTTTTTTTTTTGAGTCCTTCTAGTTAGAAACTAAAAAGAATTGATGTAGTTTTAGACAATTTTATTTGGTTGTTCAACTAAATAAAACCATCTAGTATGAATAAAAACAGAACCTGTAAGTGAAATGATCTAGGTCGAGACCTTGTTTTGTTTTTTTGAGTCTGTCCTTCTAGCTAGAAACTAAAAAGAATTGACGTAGTTTTAGACCCAATTTTATTTGGTTGTTCAACTAAATAAAAACATTTTGTATGAATCCAAACAGAACCTGTAGGTGATATGATCTAGGTCGAGACCTTATTTTGTTCTTTGAGTCTGTCCTTCTAGCTAGAAACTAAAAAGAATTGACGTAGTTTTAGACCCAATTTTATTTGGTTGTTCAACTAAATAAAAACATTTTGTATTAATCCAAACAGAACCTGTAAGTGATATGATCTAGGTCGAGACCCTATTTTGTTCTTCGAGTCTGTCCTTCTAGTTTGTAAAATATTTTGACATTGACCAGAAGAGGACCTGAAAGTAATATCACTTGGTAGAAGCATTTAAATCTTTCTCCACTATGATGTACTCGAAATATTTTGATCAAAATGGGAAGGAGCAAATCTATTTCACAATGGGTGGAAATTCAGATTTTATTTTAGTGTCAACTTTAATCCCTTGAAATCGAGAGATCAACGTAACCGAATAGAAATAGTCGTGGGGTAAAAATCAATCTATCAGTCATTCAACTAATCAAACGATCAATCTATAACAAGACAGATAAGAAATCACAAGAAAAAAAGATCAAGGAAACAAAAACAAACAAACGAGCAAATGAATAATAGCTTGATTTTGATAGGTTAATGATGCTTTTCTGGTAACCACTAAAATATTTAATTCAGTCTAGAGAAGATTCTTAAAGAGTAGATATGAATAATATACATTGATGTAAAATTCAAATATTTATGAAAATGTCGACAATCTTCAAGTCGTCCCGTTTTCTGACCCGGTAATCAAGGCAACCGAGACCTGGAGGTTTTTCCGATATGCTATCGAAACGCACCGGACATGGGACTTTATCTGTGACCTCTTGCTTGATTAGAAACTCGTTCTGTCTCCTCCACTTGCAGCTCCTCCTTGATGGAGAACTTCTTATCATTTGTAAACTTAGTCATGATTATTAGTCATGTTCCTTTTGGCTTGGGAGTCCCTCAATTTTCCTACTTTTAATTTAATTTACTTTGTTTCTTTACTAAATTACTGAAAAAGGGTACCTGTTTATCAAAAAGTATTCCCACTGCACGAACGTATTTCTCAATATATTTTTATTTTTTATTTTTGTTATTTTCTTTAGTAATCCTTCTAATCTGTAGTTACTTTCTTCCCTTTTTATTATTTCGACTATTTTTTTTTACAAGTAAAAAAAGTATTTCATACATCGACAAGTATTCCCATTACGTAAGAACGGCTTTCTCATTTATTTTTGTATGCTTTTTTATTTTCTTTTATTTCCTTGGCAATTCTACTTTACCTAGAAATTTCCAAAGAGAGTACCCTTTTAACGTCTCCATCTTTCTCCTTGAAGATTTTTGGTCTAATAACCCAAACACTTTTGCTCCCATGCAAAGACCACAAAAATAAATAGTTTGTTAACACCGGCTAAAAAACAACAACAACGAAAAAGTGCTTATCTGTATGAAAAGCGATAAGACTTAGTGACCATTTTGATGATAAATTTTTCTTATTTAACTCAAAACGACCAGACGCCCCTTCAGAATCTAACCTTACCATCTGTACCAACTCCACGTAATAATGGTTTTCAATTATTTATATACTTATGTGTTAAATTATTTCTTCATTTACTTCACGAGCCTCAGGCTGTGCCCGTCCCGGCTTCGCTTAGGTCCTCGGCTTTGCCTTTAGCGGCCTTCGACGGCTAGAAACTTAAGTGCAACGCACGTTCCCACACCATCTTCACCATTGCCATAATTATCACTATCACCATTAATATCACCATTTTATGTATTCACCTCGGATCTGCTGCAGCCTCTATCGAGACAGCCAGACACCACCCTACGGCAGCGAGCTCAGAGCTCATTATTTGCCGATCTCTGGGTAGGTCTGAGACCACTCACACACCACACACCGGGACAGCAAGGTCACAACTCCTTGACTAACGTCCCGTACCTACTCACTGCTAGGTGAACAGGGGTTACACGTGAAAGGAGATAAACCCAACTTATCTCCGCCCGGCCGGGGAATCGAACCCCGGTTCTCTGGCTTGTGAGGCCAGTGCTTTACCAATCCGCCACCGAGTGTGTGTGTGTGTGTGTGTGTGTGTGGGTATACATGCATGTATCTATGCTCATATGGATATATGAATCTATGTACATACATGCGTATATATGTATGAATGTCTGGTACCTGAATTAAGGTATATAAATTGGATCTAATGTGGGTATTCGCCTATACATGTCCACCCGAGCGTTCGTACAATCCAGCCTACAATAGAGCAAATGAGAGTTGGGGCTAAATGTCTGTAATCAGGCGGGATTTGCATGACCTTTTGTGAATTGGGTCAGATGGCCAATGTCACCTTCCCCCTCCCCCCTTCGCCTCCTCCACCTCCCTCCATCACCCTTCGCGTTCATATCCCTTTGGCGTCGGTCCTGCGTGTTTTGTTTCTTCGTTCAATTTTTTGTTTGTTTTATTTTTGTTTCTCTTGTCTGTTCTTTTATTTGTATTTTCTATGTTTTTTCTTTGCGTATTGCACCTACCTTTTGGTCATGTTCTCTATACTGTTTTTTTTTTTTTTTTTTTTTTTTCTTTTTTTTTAAGTTCCACAGGAGAGTTTGTTTTTTAATAAAGCCATCTGACTGCTTATAGAATAAGGTAATATATAAAAGGGATTAATGATGTAGGTTTGAGCTTTTTGATATACGGGGACAAATAGTTCTTCCTGGCTAGACAAAGGTCCATATCGCTATCATCAACGGAAAGGTTAGTGGCATCTTCTTTTGTCATTCTTCCCGTTCTCTATACTGTTTTTTTTTTTTTTTTTTTTTTTTTTTTTACATTCTTGTTCCACAGGAGAGTTTGTTTTTTAATAAAGTCGACTGACTGCTTATAGAATAAGATGATATATAAAAGGGTTTAATTATGTAGGTTTGAGCTTTTGGATATACGAGCACAAACGGTTCCTCCTGGCTAGACAAAGGTGTATATCGCTATCGCTGACGGAGAGGTTAGTAACATTTTCCTCAGTCATCCTTCTCGCCTCTACCTCTCTCTGTTCTTTGTTCCAGTTTACGAGTCAGGGAAACTCTCCTAGTTACCAGTTCTTGCTCAATACTCTCTTACCATTTGCAAGAACGCAATCTCATACAAAGTCCATAACTCTCACGGTGATTCAGGGGAAGAGAGAGAGAGAGAGAGAGAGAGAGGAGAGAGCCCAGGGAAGTGGAAGAAGAAGAGACGTCATTCGGCGATGTGGGACCACGAAGAATGCCGCTGGAGGCCAAGGCCGGGTTTCAAGTTCTCGGCACTAAATGTTGGGGTTATAACTCTTACGTTTCCCTGAAGCGCTTCCTTCTCGGGGTATTACGGGCACAAGTGTTTTGGGAGAATGCACAGGGGGGGGGAGGCTTTCTGTGCATATGAGAAGATCATTTACGAGAAGACCTTGGCGCGGGAAATGGGTCGTTGGGACTTAAAGACACCAATCATGGTGAGATCCGGAATAGTAATGTGCACAGATATGAACGAGGGTGGTAGGCACCGAAACACTGGCTTGGAGAAGAAACCATTGAAGCAAGATCAAGAAAAGAAAGAATATATATATATATATATATATATATATATATATATATATATATATATATATATATATATATATATATATATGTGTGTGTGTGTGTATGCGTGTACATATGTGTGTGTGTGTGTATGCGTGTATATATATGTGTGTGTGTGTGTATGCGTGTATATATATGTGTGTATGCGTGTATATATGTGTGTATGTATATATATATAATTGTGTGTGTGTATAATATATATATATATATATATATATATACGTGTGATGTGTATATGTATTTGTGTATGTACTGGTATGTGTGTGCATGTATGTTTGTGTGAATGGGCTTAGAATTAAATGTGTTTGCGTGTGTGTTTGTGTGTGAGTGTGCGTGTGTGTGTATAATGATATATTACTGATTCAATCAATATTTACATAAGTTGACGTGGAAAAGTGAAGAAACGATAAGATGCATATTGGTTACACATGTGCACATACGTGCACATATGTGTGTATACATACATACATGTGCACGTACATGCACACATGTGCACATACATGCACACATGTGCACATACATGCACACATGTGCACATACATGCACACATGTGCACATACATGCACACATGTGCACATACATGCACACATGTGCACATACATGCACACACATGTGCACATACATGCACACATGTGCACATACATGCACACATGTGCACATACATGCACACATGTGCACATACATGCACACATGTGCACATACATGCACACATGTGCACATACGTGCACATATGTGTGTATACATACATGTGCATCTGGCAGTGTGTGGAGCGCCTCCACCTGCCACTTCGGGGCTAAGCCTCCACTCTGGCTCATTTCCGGTATTTTCACTCCACCAATTCCCTCCACTCCCATCCACCATCTCTTTTTCTCTTCCACTCCTTTTAGTTTCCCTCTTCCTCTTTGTGCTCCTGGCTTATTCTTCATCGTTTTTCTTTACTTCTTCCTCCTCCTCCTTCTTCTTCCCTAACTTCTTCCTCCTCCTTCTACTTCTTTTCATTTTCATTTTTCCATATTCTTCTTTGTGCTTTTCGGTATATTCTTCATCGTTTTTCTTCCCTTCCTCCTCCTCCTCCTTCTTCTTCTCTATCTACTCCTCTTTTTCTTCTTTCCTCCTCTTCTTCCTCATACTTTTATTCCACATTTTTCTCTTTGTTCCTTTTCTTCTCTTCGTTCTCCTTCTCATTGTCCTCTTTATCACATCACTTTCTTTTCTCTTCCTCGTTTTCTTTATACTCATTATCTCCCTCTTTCCTTAATCATCGAGACTATTTCGTTCACTTCTTGAATTTTTATCATTACCCTTATCCTCATTGTCCCGTCGCTTCTTGTCTTCCTCTTTCTTCTCTGTTTCTTAATGCCTCTCTGCTTATTCCTCCTCGTTCTCTACCCCTCTTATCTTATTCCCTCTTTCTTCGTTTCCTCCTGTTTTTATTTCTCCTTCATCTTCTCTTCTTCCTGCTCCTCCTCCTTCTTTTTATTCCTTCTCTTCTCGTCACTTTTATCAGTCACACTATATCAATCACCTCCTCCCTTGTTTTTTCTTTTTTCTTTTTCTATTTTCTGTTTGTTTCCCTTCCCCTCACGCTCTCTGTGTCTTCTCTTTTTCCTCCTCGTCTGCCTCTTTCTCATCTTCAGTCGAAGGCTTTAATTTGCTTTATCTATTCGTTTGTTTGTCTTTCATGTATTCCATGTTTCTTCACCCCTTTTTCAATATTCTCCTCTTTTATGCCATCGCTTTGGACCACCTCACGTCCTCTCCCTTATCCACCGTCTCCAGTTTCTCGCAAATATAACACCTCCTCCTCTTTCTCTGTTTTTCTGCCTCGGCTATGTTTCTTTTCATTTTCTCACCCTCACTCCTTTCTCATTTTTATTTGTATTTTATTCCATTTCGTTCCTCCACCCACAACCTCTCTCATCTCCTTCCTCTTTTGCATTCTTTCTTCCTCCTCCACTGACGACTTGCCCAGTCAATATCTCGCCCACCCCATCCACACCCTACCTTCCTTCCTTCCTCACTCCCTCGCTCTCGTTATGTCTCTCTATTCGTCTATCTGTCCTCCTCTCTCTCTGTCCTCTCTCTCTCTGTCCTCTCTCTCTCTCTCCTCTCTCTCTCTCTCTCTCTCTCTCTCTCTCTTCTTCTATCTCTATCCCTCCCCCTCCCTCCTTCTCTCTCTCTGTCTATCTTTCTCGTTTTGTTTATCTCTATTTCCCTACTTACCTATTTATCTATATTTCTTTACTTACCTATTTATTTATTTTCATACATTTGAACTGCACGTGTATTAACCCCGTTAAAATTTCTTGTTCTACTTTCGAAATTATGTTTCCTCACAATTTTTTGTTATATCATTACACTGTGTTTTTTCTTCGTATTCCACCAATCATCATCGTAAAACATTTGAAATAGTACTGTTCTTGCACCTTTTTTCGTTCTCCATCGTATTTCGGTCGTATCCCCTTAATATTAGTTGATTGTCGATGTTCGAATATTCCTCACTTCATATGACAGTCTGACTGCAGGTTAAAATAAATAGAAGAATAAATAGAAAATTATACAAATAGAGCACAATTAGTCTAAGTTAGAACACAAAATAAAATAATTAGATATTAAAGTAAAGCGATTTACATGAAAAAATATATGTATAATAGTTTTATTTAAGTTATAACACAAAGTAAAAACATCAAAACAATAAAGTAAAGCGATTTACACAAAAAATGTATATGTAAATTGGAAACGTCAGTGTCGGGGTTAGTTGAGAAGTATGTTCTTTGAGCCCAGGAAACCACTTCACTCCGATATATACACTTGCCAGACGGCGACCACATTAAAATACAATACCTAACAGCGACCGTTTCCTACTCCAAGAGTCTATACGCACATAGCAAACGTGACGTCATTGGACGCACCTACTCAGCCCTCCCCGGCACAGGAGGGGCGGAGTGACATCACCAGGTACTTCCTAGGGACGCAAAATGCGCCACGGAATTGGAGACGCTAGCATCCAACAGGGCAGGACTCGCAGTAATGGCTATAAACTGGACAAATTTAGATTTAAAAAGGAAATAGGCAAGACTTGGTTTACTAATAGGGTGGTCGACGAATGGAATAGACTTAGTAACCATGTAGTAAGCGCTGAAACTATCAGTTGTTTTAAGAAACGATTAGACAACTTTATGTATGGGGATGACAGGTGATGATGGATACGGAGCTGCCTAGTGTAGGCCTTCTGGTCTCTTGCAGTCTCCTTCATTCTTATGTTCTTATGTTATCCAGCGACGATCCATCCGTGATATCATATGGTCAGGTCTTTCTTCATCAGTTTCTTTGTGTAGTGGACTCGCCAGCCTCTTCTACATCCCGGCCACTCTGTCTGTCCTCGGCCTATCACCGTCCCATCTCAGCCTTCTTCCTTCCCCATTACTGTTCTTCTCGTTCTCCCCATTCCCGATTAATTCCCAATTCTTTGATTTTATGTGTTTCTGTTTTCAGTCAAGTTCTTTCTTTAATTCAAATTTCAGTTCATTCTTCTTTTCTACAAAGGGCATCGAGACGTCTTGTTTCCTCTTTTTCTTTGTTCTCTTTTTCTCTCGCTTGCCCTCTCCCTTTTCGTAATTTATCTTTTCCTTTTTTCCTCGTGCTTCCTATTCTTCGGCTCTTTTTTTCATCCTTTTCTTTCCTTGTCTTACCCTCTTCTTCAATTTTTTTTTTTTTTTTTTTTTTTTTTTGCCTGCTGGGTTTTGCTTGCTCGTCTTTTCTCTCTATCGTTATTTGCGACAAGATTCTTGTCACAGGCGTCATCATCTGTGTCATCGTCGCTGTCGTTGTCTTTGTCAGTGACATCACAAATTCTCGTCTCCAGCAAAATCTTCACGTCGTTGTTGTCGTCGTTGCAGTCAAAAGTCTTATTTGCACTCAGTTTCTTTTTGAGTTAAAAGGTTTTCCATTGTTTTCCTCATCTAAAATATTCTTGTCGTCGTCGTTGCTGTTGTTGTTGGTGGTGGTTTCGTTGTTGATGTTGTTTTCGTTGTTTTATTGATTTCGTAGTCGTCTTCGTTGTTGTTATTTTTGTCGTCGTCTTCGTTGTTGTTATTTTTGTCGTCGTCTTCGTCGTTTTTAATTTCGTCGCTGTCGTCGTCGTTGTTGTCGTCAACATTATTGCCACATTAGTGAGGAGTATAATCTCATCGGTATTCTTATCGTTAACAGTTACTATTGTTTACTATTAGTGACGTTTCCTTACCAAATAAAATCGTTTCAGCATTAGTCAGAATAAAACTAATAACGGGCATGAATTCCACAAGCACACTGGGTCTCAACGCCATCTCTAAGTCACTCGTGCAAAGATGCCATTTTGTGGCAATTTTCCACAATTTGTGTCTGAGAAATTTGGTCACATGGGATGTTTTACATGAGAACTCAATCATAAAAAACAACAGCACCATCAATGACACCAACCCCAACAACAACAACAACGATAAAAGCAACACTAGCCCCAGCAACAGAAACATCAACATCAACATCAGCAACAGCAACAGCAGCAGCAGCAACAACAGCAGCAACAACAACAGTAGCAGCAGCAGGGGCGGCAGCGGCGGCGGCAGCAACAGCAACAGCAACAACAGCAGCAACAGCAACAGTAAGAGCAACAGCAGCAACAGCAACAGCAACAACAACAACGTTATGCTTAAGCATATGTAACAATATAACATAACAGCACCAATTCCACCACCACTACCACCACCACCACCACCACCACCACTACCACTACCACCACCACTACCACCACCACCACTACCACTACCACCACCACCACCACTACCAACACCACCACTACCACCACTACCACAACCACCAGGAGCATCTTCATCAGTTCCACTCTCATTCCTTTCTTTGCATCAAGTCCACCACAGCATCCGCCTTCTCCAAACCTCTCACTCACCCTCCCTCACCTCTCTTCCCCATTTTCCCTCCCATTATCTCCCTCTTTCCACAACGCCTTCTCGATTTCTCCTCCAATCTCCACTGATCTCCCTCCATCACTTCTGGCCACGTCCCTCCCCCCTCCTCTCATCTTCCCCCTCCTCCTCCTCATCTCCTCCCTCCCTGTCCGCCTCCATATCTAAAAGGTCCTTCCCTCTTCCTCCTGGTCCTTCTAGTCATTTATGGACCTTAGTCACCGATGAAGAAAGTCGTAGGGGATCATATCCATGTTCTAAATTCGAAAACTTCATTATCTACATCTGAGGGTGCAGCCACAATGGGCTGATTCTCGGTTCCTGGACTTGGCCCACGATCTTCCTTTAGAGAGTTGAACTGTGTTATTCCAATTTTTAGACATAAGGAGAGTTGACAATCAGCAACTGATCTACTTCTTGCACTGCTATAAGTTAATGACACATAGATGATCTCTCATAATATAACAAAAATAATGAATTAATATTTCTTTCTGGAGTAAAATATGTATATATTGGAGGGCTTGAGGATCGTTGCCAGCAGCTGTAGGGCTGCGGGTTGCAGACTTTCACTCGGCCTTTCCACATTTTTTTTTCAGATTTTTTGTTCTATCTTCCCCATTCCACATCTTTCTTTCGCTCTTCCTTCCTCTCCACCTCATAATATCTCCAACAAATTAACATTTCATGAGTTAGATAGAATGGACTGGGATTACGTACGCACGTACATACAGACATACATACCTTTTTTTTTCAATGCAAGGACCCTTCTAGGCATGCTAATGATTAGTTCACGAATATCATCTTGAGGGATTTCTTGCCATGTTTCCCGTAGTAATCCTAAGAGTTCGGGCTTTGAAGATGGCTTCCTGTTCTTTTTTGCGAAGTTGTCGGTGTAATATGTCCCAGAGGTGTTCAATAGGGTTCATATCTCAGGAATGACTTGGCCATGGAAGTTTCCTGATCCCATTTTGGCTCAACCAATTTTGTGTTGCTTGAGCAGTGTGATAAGGAGCTCCATCTTCCATAAATAGGAAGACATTTTTACTCATTCTACCACTGGAGAATATTGGAACGAGTCCTTCCTTTAATATAGAAACATATTTGCCTGAATTGATGTTTCGTTGACACTCCACAAACTCTGATCGACCATAACTCCAAATTGCACCCCACAGCATTATTGAAATGTTCCTATGTTTCAATGTTGGCTGCAGTCTTTTGAGGTCAAACTCTTGACTACAGAGTCTCCAGACACACACTCTTCCACTGTCAGAAAATGTTGCGAATCGTGCCTCATCAGAGAAAATGCTTCAAAAGGCCACAGGTCTCTCCACCATCTCAACAGCCCAATCCTTTCTGCTCTTGATATTGGCTGAACGAAGGAGTGGTTTCCTTCTTGCAGCTCTGCCATAGTAACCCAGCTTATTGAGATACCTGACAGCTATTCTGGGACTGATATCAGCTTGTGCTGCTATACCAGAAGCCTTGCAACGTGAATCCTTTTCGACATTTCTTTTGACAAGACGCAAGGTTCATTCTGAGGGCCCGGGACGACCTGAATGAGGCTTTGTGCTCTTCTTGCCCTCTCTGGTGAATTGTACGATCACTCTATTAGCAGTAGAAAGGGGTATTGACAGATTTTCAGGTATTTTGCGTTGCTAACGCCGCCTTCATGTTAACCCACAATACGACCTCACTGAAATTCAGATAGGTCTACTGCTTCTTTGGCTCGTTGCATGCTTGATTGATCTTGTATGTAATCTGAAACATAAATCTAGGTAAGTGTAACATACTAGATAAATTTGAATAACATTAAGAATTAAATAAGAGCAGAAATGCATTTTTTTGGTGTCTATTCAATTCTGTCATGTCTGTGTACGTACGGACGTACATGCAAACATGTGTATCAGAAGGACTTTTCCTCCTACAAGAGGGTGGGTGAACACCACACCATTCAAAATCTTTTACGCTATCTCTCCCATCTAAGTACCTCGTCTGCTGTTGACCATAATAAAATATTAAAATCGTCATCTTAGTGAAAAGATAAAAAGAAAAATCTTGGCCTAGATGCTCCGATATCTTTCCCAAACACGAATAGAATCATCTGTAATTAGTCAGGAAAAAGTCTGCAAAACAAGAGATTGCATTAAAGGTTTTATTTATTTATTTATTTATCTATTTATTTATTTTTGTTTATTTATTTATTTTTATTTAT
The DNA here is from genome assembly GCF_046742065.1 of Oratosquilla oratoria. Lineage (NCBI taxonomy): Eukaryota > Metazoa > Arthropoda > Malacostraca > Stomatopoda > Squillidae > Oratosquilla > Oratosquilla oratoria. Next base: position 25,640,482 of record NC_134820.1, on the reverse strand, counting down.
TAATTCTATTTATTTATCTTTCTATTTTCTATTTAGTTATTTTATTTTTATTTTCATTTTTATTTTTTTTATCTTTCAAGATCATCTGAAATTAGTCAGGAAAAAGTCTGTAAAACAAGAGATTGCAGTAAAGGTTTTATTTAATTATTTATTTATTTATTTATTTATTTTTTATTTTATTTATATATATATATTTTTTATCTATCAAGATCACTCATCTTCATCTCCCTCCCTCCCTTCCTCACCCCTTTACTCCCGAGTCCCTCAGTAACCTCCTCTTCCTTTGTCTCTTCAGTCTTCTACAAGTTCAATAGCTCTTTTTGTTCTGGAATTACTTTATAGCCTTCACTTGCAAGACCCCCCTGAAACTTCAATGAAGGCTTTTCTTTCTTCCTTCTCCTATTACTCCTCTTTTTCCTCCTCTTTTTCCTCCTCTTTTTCCTCCTCTTTTCCCTCCTCTTTTCCTCCTCTTTTTCCTCCTCTTTTCCTCCTCTTCCTCTTTCCTTCCTCTTCCTCCTTCCTCTTCTTCCTTTTCTTCCTCTTCTTCTACCTCTTTGTTCCTTCTTCCTCTTCATCTCCTTTCTTCCTCATCTCTTCTCTTCCTCTCCTCTTTCCCTCCTCCTCCTCTCTCTTCTCTTCTCCTCCTCCTCCTTCCTCCTCCTCCTCTTCCTCTTCCTCTTCTTCTCTCTCTCCCTCTCTCTCTTCTCCTCTTCTTCTCTTCCCTCTTCTTCCTCTTCCTCTTCTTCCTCTTCTTCCTCTTCCCTCTTCTTCCTCTTCCTCTTCTCTTCTTCTTCTTCCTCTTCCTCTTCCTCTTCCTCCTCTTCTCCTCCCTCCTCCTCTTCCTCTCTCTCTTCCTCCTCTTTCTCCCTCTCTTCCTCTTCTTCCTTCCTTCTCCTCCTCTTCTTCCTCCTCTTCTTCCTCTTCCTTCTTCCTCTTCCTCCTCTTCTTCCCCTTTTTCCTTCTTCCTCCTCTTCTTCATTCTTCCTCCTCTTCTTCCTCTTCTTCCTCTTCCTCTTATTACTCCTTCCTCTCCTTCCTCTTCTTCCTCTTTTTCCTTTTTTCCTTTTTCCCTCTATTTTCTTTTCTTCCTCCTTTTCCTCCTCCTCCTCTTCCTCCTCTTCCTCCTCCTCCTTCATTCTCCTATTTTTCTTTCTCCTTTCTTCTTCCTTTTTCTTCTTCCTCTCATCTTATCTTCTTCCTCTCTTCTTCTTTCTTCTTCCTCCCTTACTTCTTCATCTCTTTATTGTTCATTTCTTTATTGTTCTCTTTCTTGTTCTTTTTCTTCCCCTTTTCTTATTCTACTTTTTCTTATTTCTTCTACTTTTTCTCCTTTTCTTTCTCCTTTTTCTCCTACTTCTCATTTTTGTCCTTTTTGACCTTTTTGTCCTTTTTCTCCTTTCCTCTATTTTTTTTTTCTCCTCTTCTTTTTCCTCTTCTTTTCCCTCCTCTCTTTTCCCCCTCTCCCCTTTTCTTTCCCCTCCCCCCCTCCCCTCTTCCCCCATCTTTCCCTCTTTTCCTCCCCCCCCCCCCCCCCTCCCCCCCTCTTTCCCCTCTTTTCCCCTCTTTCCCCCCCCTTCCCTTTCTCCCCTCCCTTCTTTCCCCTCATTCCCTCTTCTCCCCTCTTTCCTTATTTCCCCATCTATTCCCCTCTCCCTCTTTTCCCCTCTTTCCCCTCTTTCCCTCCCCAATATACTCTTTCCCTTCTCTCCCCTACTCCTCTCCCTTCTCTCCCCTACTCCTCTCCCTTCTCTCCCCTACTCCTCTCCCTTCTCTCCCCTACTCCTCTCCCTTCTCTCCCCTCCTCCTCCTCTCTCCTCTCTCCTTTCTCCCCTTTCTCCTCTCCCCTCTCCTCTCTCCCTTTCCTTTCCCCCTCTCCTCTTTCCCCTTCCCCTCTCCCTCTCCCCTCCCCCTTCTCCCTCTTCCCTCTTCCCTCTCTCCTTTCTCCCCTCTCTCCCTTCTCCCCTCTCTCCCTTCTCCCCTCTCCCCTCTCTCCCTTCTTCTCCCCTCTCTCCCTTCTTCTCCCCTCTCTCCCTTCTTCTCCTCTCTCTCCCCTCTCTCCCTTCCCCTTCTTCTCTCCTCTTCCCTCTTCCCTCTCCCTCTCCCCTCTCACCTCTCTCCCCTCCCCTCTCTCTCTCTCCCATCTCCCCTCTCTCCCCTCTCAACTCTCCCCTTTCCCCTCTTACCTCCCCTCTCTCCTTTTACTTCCCCTCTCTCTTTCCCCTCTCCCTGTCTCCTCTCCTGTTTACCCTATTCCAGTCACCTCCCTCCTTCCTCTTCCTCCCCTCCCCCTCTCCCCTCCCCCTCACCCCTCTCCCTCTCCCTCCCCTCCCTCCCCCATTCCCCTCTCCCCTCTCCCCTCTCCCCATTCCCCTCTCCCCATTCCCCTCTCCCCTCCTCCTCTCTCCTTCCCTCTCCCCTCTCACCAGTCACCTCCCCTCTCCCATTCCCCTCTCCCCTCTCCCCTCTCCCCTCTCCCTTACCTCGTCTCCCCTCTCACCAAGCACGTCGCATTCATTTCCTCCCCATACGTTTTCTGTTTACTTCGCGAATTCCCTTCGGCCCGTTTTGCAAATCATTCAAGTTTTTCCCTTCTTGGGCGCAATCGCCCGTGTATCCTCGCCGGGCGCTTTCCTCATCTCTAATGAGGTCCAACTTTGTTCCCGAATCACACTCGTATATTCTGCTAAAACCCCTTCTCTCTCTCTTTCCTCTCTGTATTTAATTTTTTTTTCTCTTCGTTTTGTTTGTCACTCCATTCATTCTTTCCTTTTCGAGAACGCCTCCTCCCCTTCCTCATCTTCCTCATCTTCTTCCTCCTCCTCATTTTCCTCCTCCTCCTCCTCCTCCTCCTCTCCCTTCCCTTTTTTTTCTTTTCTTCTCTTAATTTTGTTTGTCACTTTCTTTCCCTTTCGAGAACGTCTCCGCCTCCTCCTGCTCCTCCTCCTCCTTCTTCTCCTCCTCCTCTTCCTCCTTCTCCTCTTCCTCCTCTTCCCCCTCCTCCTCCCCTCCTCCTCCCCTCCTCCTCCTTCCCTCCTCCTCCTCCCCTCCTCCCCTCCTCCTCCTCCTCCTCCTCCTCCCCTCCTCCTCCTCCTCCCCTCTTCCTCCCCTCCTCTCCCTCTCCTTCTCCTCCCCTCCTCCTCCTCCTCCTCCTGTTCCTCTTTGTTTATTCTTTGCTCCATTTCTTCTCATCATTATGTATTCAAACCGAACCAGTACCACGTTCTTGTGTACTTTATCATTATCTTCTAGCCTTCTCCCTTCATTGTACTTTGTCTTCTCGTCCATGTATTTTCTATTTATTGATTTATCATATTTATTTATTTATTTCATTTATTTATTAATTTGTTTGTTTGTTTGTTTGTTTTCCCATTTGGTGTTCTATTCTTCCCAATTTCTTTCAGAACTATCTTCTTCCCATCAAGCACCTTCGCCCAATTGGTATTTCTTTTTTCTTTATTGTTTTCTTATTTTTGGATTTTATTCTTTGTGTTTCTTGTTTTTCCTTTGGTTTTAAACAAGGTTTTCATCTCTTTCTACAACTTTTTTTTTTTTTTTTTTTTACGTGGTACGTACTCTTCCTTATCTCTTTCTTGCAGAGGTGAATTCGGGTCCTTGGTATTTTTTTTTCTTCATTGTTTATCTTATTTCTGGTTTTTATTCTTCCCGTGCCTCTTCCTTTTCCTTTGGTTTTAAACCGTTTTTTCCTCTTCTTTTTCTACATTTTTTAAAATTTATTTTTACGCGGTCCCTACCTACCCCTCTTCTTCCATTCTCTTCTTGCAGAGGTGAATTCGGGTCCTTGGTATTTGCGCTGAGACGATTCCTGGGGTTTGGACGATCTTTTAGAGACACCTTTCAGACTCCTACGTGCTTTCTGTCACCCTTTCAAGAACCTTCCAAAAGCTGTTTAGTTCTGCAGACATTTTTCTTCAAGAATACGTTTACCTTTGGGATTCTCTTTCCTTACACTCTTGTTCCTATTTTGAGGCCATGGCCACTTCTCCTGGGTCTTTATCCTCTACTTTATTCAGCTGTTTGTGATCCCTACAGTCCTAATCCAAATATCATTGAGACTCTGAAATCGGTCCTCGTTCGGAGACTTCCGGAAGCCTCCAAAGAGCCAAAATTGTCAGTTCTTCACGCTTCTTTTAAATATCTTATCATTAAGTACATCTTATAACCGTCAAAGATTACACAAAGATTCACTCTCATTGATGGGGGGGTTTCCAGTTCTACCGTCACTTTCTCGAACTCTTCTTCCTTTCCGAAGACTTCCGTTTCTATCAAAGTCTTGCCTGAGGTCCTAATCAAAATGTCATTGAAACTTACTTCGGTCCTCGTTCGGAGATTTCCGGAAACTCCCAAAGACCAAATCTGTCAATCATTATCCACGCTTCTTGTAAATATCTTATCATTAAGTATAAATATCTTATCATTAAGTACATCTTATAACCATCAAGGCTTACGCAAAGATTCACTCTCATTGATGGGGGCGTTTCCAATATTACCGTCACTTTCTCGAACTCTTCTTTCCGAAGACTTCCGTTTCTATCGAAGTCTTGCCTAAGGTCCTAATCAAAATATCATTGAAACTTACTTCGGTTCTCGTTCTGAGATTTCCGGAAACCTCCAAAGACCAAATCTATCAATTCTCCACGCTTCTTTTAAATATCTCTCCATTAAGTACATTTTATAACCATCAAAGCTTGCACAAATATTCACTCTCATTGATGGGGGGGTTTCCAATTCTACCGTCACTTTCTCGAACTCTTCTTCCTTTCCATCGAAGTCTTGCCTCTCTCAGGACGTCCAACGCTGCCTCGGCAGATCCCGTGAACAAGACAGGACAACTCCAGACGCTTCCTCAATTTGCATTTTGAATACCTACGTCTTCCGACTCCAACCCCTTCTCCTCTTACTAGACTCCTTCGTCTTCTCTTCCTCGTCTTCCTCTTCTTCCTTTTACATTTTATCGATCTTCTGCTCTTCCTCTACTCATGACCCATTCTCCTCCTGTTTGTAACCCCTTCTTCTCTTACTAGACTCCATCGTCTTCTCTTCCTCGTCCTCCTCTTCTTCCTTTTACATTTGATCGATCCTCTGCTTCTGCTCTTCTTCCGACTCTAACCCCTTCTCCCCTTACTAGACTCCTTCGTCTTCTCTTCCTCGTCCTCCTCTTCTTCCTTTTACATTTGATCGATCCTCTTCTTCTGCTCTTCCTCTGCTCGTAATGCCTTCTCCTCTTACTAGACTCCTTCGTCTTCTCTTCCTCATCTTCCTTTTAAATTTGATCGATCTTCTTCTGCTCTTCTTCCGACTCTAACCCCTTCTTCTCTTACTAGACTCCATCGTCTTCTCTTCCTCGTCCTCCTCTTTTTCCTTTTACATTTGTTTGATCCTCTTCTTCTGCTCTTTCTCTGCTCGTAATCCCTTCACCTCTTACTAGACTCCTTCGTCTTCTCTTCCTCATCTTCCTCTTCTTCCTTTTACATTTGATCGATCCTCTGCTTCTGCTCTTTTGTTCATAACCCCTTCTCCTCCTGTTCGTAATCCCCTTCTCCCCTTACTAGACTCCTTCGTCTTCTCTTCCTCGTCCTCCTCTTCTTCCTTTTACATTTGATCGATCCTCTTCTTCTGCTCTTCCTCTGCTCGTAATGCCTTCTCCTCTTACTAGACTCCTTCGTCTTCTCTTCCTCGTCTTCCTCTTCTTCATTTTACATTTGCTCAGTCTTCTTTTCTTCCTGCACTTCTGCTTCTGTTCATAACACCTTCTACCTTTACTAGTCTCCTTCGTCTTCTCTTCCTCGTCTTCCTCTTCTTCCTTTTACATTTGATCAATCTTTTCCTCCTAGGCTTGTGTTTCTCTTCATACTACTGTCGCTGGTCATCCACCGCCTCTTCCTCCTTCTGTTTCCTCATTTCTCTTTCTCTTCTTTTACTTCTTCACATCCTTTTCCATCTACTTCCTCTACTCTTACTTCATCTTCTCCTCTACCTCCTATTCCTCCTCCTCCTCCTCCTCCTCTTCCACCCTTTCCTAATCTATCTTATTCTATTCTGTGTGCCTCCTTCCTTTCTCTCTCTCCTCTTCGTCCTCCTCTTTCTCCTCCTCATTCTTCTGTCCTTCTCTGACTATTACTACTACTATTATTAAAACTACTGCTACTATTTCTACTACACTGGTTAACTACTCTTACTAATTGAGTTACTACTATCACTACTACTATTTTTACTAATTGAGTTACTACTATCACTACTATTACTACTACTACTACTATTCTTACAACACTAGTTAACTACTCATACTAATAGTTACTACTATCGCCACTATTACCACTGCTACTATTTTTACTACACTAGTTAACTACTCTTACTAATAGCTACTACTATCGCTACTATTACTATTGCTACTATTTCACATACTTCTCTTGCAACTTTTCTTCTCCTCTCTAGCTTCTTGTCAGTGACAGAAAGCAAGTTGCACTAATAAAGCACAAACAGAAGTTCAAAGCTTTTTTCCAGAGAGATATGTAGCAGACACCAAGGATCGTTGCCGTCTGTTGCGGGGCTCCGGGTTTTCAAGTCAGGAAACTCTGACAACAGATTTTTTTTTTTTCAGATCTTGTATCCCACTTCTATTTTTTTTTTTTCCTATTTATTTGGATGTTTTTATTTTCTTTTATTTCTTCTTCCTACCTATTTCATTTCAAACATATTTTACATTTCCTTTCTGTTCATTCTGGTTCTTGTCCGCTGTTTTTTCTGTTTTTTGTTTTTTGTTCGCATTTTTCTGTCTTTCATTCTAAAGTATTTTATAAACAGTCATTTTATCATCATTCTATTTCGGATTCTTTATATACATAAATACGTATTCCTTTACCTTTTATTTCTACCTCATTTAAGTACAGTTGTTTTTTACATTTCTCTTCACTTTTCTTATTCTCTTTTTTATTCTCTTTTTCCCACCATCTTCCTCTTCTCTTTTTTTTATTCTCTTTTTTTCACCTCATCTTCCTCTTCTATTTTCTTACTCTCTTTTTCCACCTCATCGTCCTCTTCTATTTTCTTATCCTCTTTTTCCACATCATCGTCTTCTCTTTTCTTATTCTCTTTTTTCCACCTCGTCCTCTTTTTTTTTTTCGCCTCATTGTTCTCTTCTCTTTTTTTATTTTCTCTTTTCCACACCGTCCTCTTCTCTTATTCTCTTTGTTCTACCTCATCGTCCTCCTCTCTTTTCTTACTCTCTCTTTTCCACATCGTCCTTTTAGTCGCTCTTTGTTCCACCTCATCGTCCTCTTCTCTCCTCTTATCCTCTCTTTTTTCCACCTCATATGTTCCTCCTCTTTTCTTCTCTCTTCCACCTCATCGTCCTCTTTTTTCTTATTCTCTTTCTTCCACCTTATCGTCCTTTTCTCTTTTCTTATTCCCTTTTTTTCCACATCATCGTCCTCTTTTTTCTTATTCTCTTTCTTCCACCTTATCGTCCTTTTCTCTTTTCTTGTTCTCTTTTTTTCCACCTCATCGTCCTCTTTTTTCTTATTCTCTTTCTTCCACCTCATCGTCCTCTTTTCTTATTCTCTTTTCTTGTTCTCTTTTTTCCACCTCATCGTCCTCTTTCTTCGTGTATTCCTCCTCTTGCAGACACTCCTTTGGCAAAGGAGTCATGATCATCATCGATTTCGACGCCTTCGTCATGCAAAGACATGCACACACACGCAAGGAAACATACACGCAAGGAAACATACACGCAAGGAAACATACATCAACTCCCACTTCCTCCCTGTTGCCTCACGTTTCTCTCACCTGGAGCCCGCGACCCCAGAGTAACCGCCAATGGTTCTCAAACCATTCCAATGGTCTTTCAGAGAAGGATCGTTGCCGGTGATGTACAAGTGTGGGGCTACTCTCTTCCTCTCTCTCTCACTCTCTCTCTCTCTCTTTCTCTCTCTCTCTCTCTCTCTCTCTCTCTCTCTCTCTCTCTCTGAATGTCTGTATCTCTAAATCTCTCTACCTCTCTATAAATCTCCCACCTCTCTAAATCTATCTGTATCTCTATATCTCTGTATCTATATATCTCTATTTCTATCTGTCTCTCTCGTACTCTGTCGTGTTGAACCAAGGAGATCATTGGCTTTCTTTTCCATGACCTATCTCTAAATCTCTCTGTATCTCTATCTCTATCTGTCACTTGAATGTGTAAAAAAAAAAAAAAAAAAAAAAGTGGGAGAAATAATATGGACAAAATTAGATTATCTTTGCTTAAAAGTGACAGTTTGCCGACAAGATTGACGAGATAAACACCATATGAGGACGGAGCCTTTATTTGTAAATTACGACGTTTCGCTTATTACAGCTTTTTCAAGTACTTGAAAAAGCTGTAATAAGCGAAACGTCGTACAAATAAAGGCTCCGTCCTCATATAGATTCTTTCCCCACATTGCCGCCATTCTAGGGAGCGATGGGAAATAGTCAACACATCACGCGCGAAGACTATTATATACTTAATTTCACCTCTAATCCAAATCAGTGTCTTGATTACGTCCAATCTTGAGCAAACGCCCAGAAACGGTTCCCCAAACTTCCCCCTCCGACCAAATACAATAGACTTTACACCTCACCTCACCTCACTCGAGACCTCTTCCCTCTTAAGTCCATAACCGAGACGGAGTTACAGCGCACGTTCCGAGAACGCCTTACACAACTTCGGTTGAGTTCCGGGATATATGGTGTTGTGGAACACCGTTGCCCTATGAGTGCCTACGGCTCCTCAGCTTGTAGCTGTCAGTTGCGTAATATACGTACACACAGACCTTCTCCTCCTCTTTGAATCAGTCAGGACTGGGGAACCTTGAGGGTCTGGGAGACACTCCGAGAGAACGATGAGAGGAAAAGAAATATTTGGAACTATCGAACTGGCCGGGTGGCTCGGGTCTGGGTGAAGGTGAAGGAACGTTGAGGAAGAATGAGCAAAAGGAGAATGAGTGGAACGAAAGGAAAAAGACAGGGAACTGATGAAGGAGCAAGCGAAGAAGAACAAGTTGCATGACGAAGAAAAAGAAAAGAAGAGAAAAATTATGTGAAGCAAAAGAAAGTAAAAAATAAAGAAACCTAGAAAAGGAAAGACGAAGAATGAAATAAGAGAACCAGAAGGTGGGGAGGAAGAGGAAGCGACAGAACAAGGAGAGGTATAAAGGGACCATGAATGACGAGCTATGAGCATTAATGATCATATGGATTGTCATCGTGGGTGACTAGACAGATGAGTTGAGGAGCTCCACCATCACGCTGAACGAGGAGACGGTGGCGGACAAACTAACTGGGACGTCAATTAGGCTGTGTGGAATAGACGTTACAGAGACAGGTGGAAAGACAGAGAAGCGAGGAAACTCGGCAAACGTACATACATTCATAATACATACACACAGACATACGCATATACATAAATACATACATATGTGCGTGCATACATACATATATGTATTTATGCATACCTACATGCATAATACATACATACATACAAATATACATAGACGCATACATGCATGTACACATACATACATGCAGGCATGCATGCATTTACACACACAAATACATATATATGTATATATATATATATATATATATATATATATGTGTGTGTGTGTGTGTGTGTTTGTGTAGAGGTATATATAAATGCATTATATGGAAACAAACTTAGAAAAAACTTCATATGCTCATTTGTATGAAAATAAACACTGAATGCACATTGGAAAAGGAAGTGGATGAAAAACGACGATTTTTAGCCACGGTGGATATTTACGGTAGTGCAAAGTTTTCAGTTTACAGAAAACCAACAAAAATGAATTTATTCATTACCTGTCACGACACGACACGAGAACGAAATATGGTATAGTTATTGTTGTTTTTTTCCTACGAGCCTTGAGACTATGTAGTGAGGTACCCTACAAGACGAGTGCAAGCACATAACGATGTTAAGCTGCTGTAAGTATCCACCAGGTGTATGGCAGAAGTTGAATAATGTTGAACACATAAGGGGAGAAAACACACACCACAGAAACACACGAGAATTACTTCTTTGTGGTACCTTACCCTAGAAAAGGTGAAACAGTCTCCAAGTCCCTTGCGAGAATTTGGGTAAACATGTTGCACTCGTCAGGGCAAAAGACGAGGGATATCGTATCCAGAAACCAACACACGGAAAGAAAGAACGAGGACAGCGCAGTCTACAAAATTCCCTGTGCGACGTAGCTTACATAGCGAAACGTCACGAGGAATCGGAAAAAGACATGAACACAAGAACGATATGTGACACCACAGAGCATCTAACTCGGTACTATACGTTACGAACCACGGTTATTTGTCCAATTGGAATAATGTACAGGTACTCTACACTAGAATGGAAAAGATGTCAAGAAAAACCTCAAAGTCAACCTAATCATTTCAGAAGAAACGACTAATAGAGACGGGTTTGTAAACGTCGCACGCGCTCGTCCGGATTGGTTATCCCATGGGCACATACGGACCAATCAGCGAGCTCTATTCCAAGATGGCCCGCTAGATGAACCACTAGAGATGTATGCAAGCAGAGTAAGCCTGCTTGCCTGTATCATTTTCTATCAAGAATCTGTCGAATTTCCCTACATCACTCTCCAACCATTTGTCATTTCCCTTGTCGAAATATATATAATATATATATATATATATATATATATATATATATATATATATTTGTTTATGTATGTAAATGATAACATAGACATAACAATGAAAATAGCTAGAGACTGACAGACAGACGGGCATAGAAGGACGTAAAGACAGAGAGAGAACAAGATAGAGCGAGGAAGAGAAAATGAGAGAGAAAGAGAGAGAGATGGAGACTGGAAAAGTGAGAAAAAGGGGGAGAGAGAGAGAGACAATGAAAGAGAGTGTGTGAGAGAAAGAGTGAGAGAGAGAAGGATAGATAGATAGAGAGAGATACCTGGTTACAGGGCATGTTGGTGGAAGACATCCCTTGAAGCTGTCCACATCACACTTCGGTTGCTGATATACATTGTTATGATCAAACCGTCGAACTGGATGGAGACATCAGAAGCGATGAAACTGACCATGAATGTGTAGTTTGGATATAATTTGTGCCGGGACCAAATGCCTGTACCCTTGTATGTATATGTATATATACATATATATATATATATTATATATATATAATATATATATATATAATATATATATATATACATTATATATATTTATATATATATATATATATATATATATATATAATATTTGTAAGTGTGTGTGTGTGTGTGTGTGTTTACCTAGCTGTATTATACGGAAAGGGAGTTATGCTCATGGTGACCCGTCATTGTACCTTTCAGCATCAAGCTCTTTCTCAAAAACTTGAATAGTGTTTGCACACACTATTTCCTTATCTAATCTATTCCAGGTATCCACCACTCTGTGTGTGTGTCTGTGTGTGTACGTGTGTGTGTGTGTGTATGTGTGCGTGCGTGTGTAATGATCTGATTCTAAGAATCCCAAGCTGTAATATTAACCCTAAACCCTTACGTGCCTTCAATAACTTCATTAACCGGATCGCCTAACCCCTAACCACATTGACAACCTTCGTGATTATCTCCCTAATTATTTTCTAGTAGCCTTTCATCTCCTTGCCCTCGATCTTCTTCAGAAGAACTCGAGAGCCATCCACTCTTTTGGCCCCACACAGACGCCGAAGGCAAGGAGCGACCTCAGAAGCTGGCGACGAAGAAGATGGAGTCTTGGGTCTCAGAGTCTTTGGCTCTCAGAGTCTTTGGCTCTCAGAGTCTCTAGGCTAAAGAAACCAGTGACCCAGAGGGAATCCAGGCACCAATACTCGATAATCCGGCAACACGATATCAGGCTGAATAGCCCCACGAAGCAAGTATAGGCACACGTATGAACGTACACACAGTTACTACCTCGCAGTCTCGCGCGCAAAGACCCGTACATATAGGTACAATTATTAACAACCTTGCCTGGGTATACACGCTCACGCACACGCAAACACGTACACACATACACACACACACACACACACACACACACACACACACACACACACACACACACACACACACACACACACACACAAACAAACGAACAAACATATACGCATAAAGAGATATGTGTTTACGCACACATATACAAGTTTATCGACGCTGGCAGGGATGAATGCGTGTTCATAAATTTGCATATGGATGAGCACTTGCCTGCCAGAGCACAAAGTTTATTTTTGTGAAGAAGAAGTTATGATATTGCGGCCGAAAGCGTTACCGGGAATGGGGAGGGAACGAGTGTGTTGTAAAGAACCGTCGTTTCCTTTAAGCGTTTTCCTCCTCCGGCGTCAGAATGTGACTCTTTGGGTTATTTTCCCACCCATACCAGGTAATTCTAGTAGTTTTGTCCATTCCATTCACGTCAAGGAGACCTCTGGAGACCTTAAACCCCTGTCACATCAACCTGTTTCCGACCACCTTCGACCGAAAATCATGTGATCGGTCGGCGACACAAAACCTGTGCAAGGAATTGAAATGGAAAAAGTTGATGTGGTTGATAAGATGAAAATCTATGTACTGGGGACTGTTCAGTGTGTGTTGTAATATATCTATCTATCGATCTATCTATTGTGGTTGATAAGATGAAAATCTATGTACTGGGGAGCTATTCAGTGTGTGTTGTAATATATCTATCTATCGATCGATCTATCTATATGTCTACGACTATCTTACTACTGACTACCTGCGACTTCCAAAGGCTACTTGCAACTGGCAGGCGACTGTGGTCGGAAACAGATTGTAAGCTTAGTGTAACTGGGTCCTTAGATATGTCTCAAAAGTCTATTTCTATTGATCTTTTGATTACTATTTTAGACTTCGTTGTATATTCTTACAGTTTTGTAAGCTTCCTACTTTGTTCAAAGTGACTGGGATCCATCATACATTCCTTGTGTCTATATACACTATATTCATTGTTTAACTTATTCATATGTTTATTTTGTATTCATTAATATTCGCCCATGTAATGGTACTGTTTTTTGGCAAAGAACACGTTTCATTTTTTGCTTACTGAGCTCGCAATACTGCCCGCATATATTCTACCTACAGAATTTTCCCTATTGGTAACTATTTTCTGCATAGGGGGGACGAAGAGGGTGGGTCGCCGAATTTATGAAGCGGCCTTGCTGTGAATGTGCTGTGTCCTGCGACACTGCTTCTGACCCAGGGCAGTAGACAGGATGCAGGGATGACCCGTCACCCAGGAGGTGCCAAGATAGGAGGGAAGGAGGAGGGTGGAGGGGAATGGAATATATAGGAAATGGAATGGGTGGGAGTGGTTTCTATACCTTTTTCTTTTTGGCTACCCCCCGTGTAGGGGGGAAAAACCTTTGGTATATGTATGTATGTATTTGTTTCCCTAAGCAATTTTTCTAAACTATTGTCATATTGTATAGCCAAAGCTTTCTCTGGACATAGGTTTAGATTTCGATCTCTCTGTTACTTTCATTTCTCATTTTACTCATTTTTATTTCCATATGAGAGACTTTGCAGATTTAAAAAACTTGAAATTGAATTTTCTCGTTAGATAGATTAGAAGTCATTGTATATAATTTTCTATCGACATTTTATAGTTAATCGTAATCATTCATTACAGCACTTGAGAGGTAATAAACATAATAATATTTCTTAAACATGGGTCTTTTCGAATATATGTACATCAAGATGCAACCAGTCTAGGCAAACACGGCAAAGAAAGCCTTTTGGTCGCACTGAACATTCCTCATATTCCTCATTGGTAAGTAAAAGATGCAAAGATTCTCAGATTGGAGTCTTGCTCAACGAGAGGTCAGTTAATAAAACACTGAAGACCACTGTTTAGGTAATGCATACTTTAGCTTTTGAAATGAAAATGCTAGTAGAAGATGCAAAGATTCTCAGAATAAGTCTTACTCAACGAGAGGTCATTTCATAGGACAACGGAGAATAGTGTTTACGAAATACATACTTTAGCTTTTGAAATAAAAATGCAAGCAGATGATTCAAAGATTCTCAGAATACGTCTTACTCAACGAGAGGTCAGTTCATAGGACAACGGAGACCAGTGTTTACGAAATACATACTTTAGCTTTTGAAGTTAAAATGCGTCAACCAGCAGGCTGACACGCATGACCTTGTCCGGCATTGGGTGAGGTAAATGACCTACTTACAGAGGTCGTTTCTCTTGATGTCTGGGTCTTGTTGGGTGAAGCTAGGGACTGTTACACAGAGCGCCCTATGACCCAAACGTCACTTTGACCCAAACATCACCTTATGACCCAAACATCAGGAGGGCGTGGTGCTATATATGATATCAACCTGGTGTATTTTGTTCATTGAGTGACAGTGTATGATTTACGAGTGTTCTGGGTACGTAGATGAATTACTATAGGGTTTTGGTGATAGCTGAAGAAGCAAGTCGTTCTCGTCCTGTGATACAATAACTCCTAATAGGCCACAGAGTCATAAGTGACTCCAAGAACCTAGATAAATGCTTTACTATTCCATAACAATAAGAAAAGACATGAAGACACCAAGTCCCATCCGTCCCCTTCTCACCACCACCCTCCGCCCTTCCATCTACCACCCACCCCTCCCTGATAAAATTTCCCAGTTCCTTCCCCGTCGGCCTATATGTACTCAGAATGTTTGCCATATGTCTGTACTTGAAAAAGCTGTAACAAGCGAAACGTCGTACCAATAAAGGTTTCGATCTCACACGGTGTTGATTCCCAAAGAAAAGACATGTTTAAATAGAAGGACCTGATAGAAGTATGTAATGTTGTTTATAGTTGGTTTCAAGTCTCAATAGGGTTGATTGGATTGCTCGTGTAGTATAAAGTGACTATTGATTTGTTGGACGGTACAGTCATATTTGCAGATTTTGTGACAAGATTGCAAGGATTAATAGAGAGTTTAGATGAAGCATGTAGAAGAGGAGGATTAAAGAAACGCTAAAAAAGACGAATTGATGGGAATAACGAAAAGATTGAGAGGAGTAACCAATCAGGATAAACAAGTAGAACATTTTAAGTACCTTGGAGGTATTTTAGTGAGTCCTCCTTATACAGTAATTCTTTATCCGGTAAATTCACATACATGCATACATATAGCAAAGCTTTTCCTCCCTTACAAGGGAGGTAGCCTTTTTCTTTATGGCTACCTCCCTTGTAAGGGGGAAAAAGCCTCGGTATATGTATGTATGTATGTGAATTTACCGGATAAAGAATTACTGTATAAGGAGGACTAACCGTATTATGATAAAACTCAGACTGTGAAAGAAAGAAATTAAAAAAGAGAATAGAAGTGGTAAAAACAGTATTCACAAACTTAAAAGATACTGATGAATACAAGCATGAATATGGATATAAGACAGTGGATTACCAAATGTTATGTTTGGTCAACATTGATTATGGTAGTGAGGCATGAAAGATGAAGAAGGACATGATAATTAGACGACTCAAAGCAGTGAAAATGTGGTTTCTACAAAGAATGTTTAGGATCCCTTGGACTGGCCAAACTCCCAACAAAACAGTCCTGAGAAGAGGAGTGAAGAAAAAGACACTAGTATAAAGTATCAGGTAGAGACAGTTAAAATTCGTGGGTCATATACAGAGAACATAAGAACATAAGAAATAAAGGAGACTGCAAAAGACCATAAGGCCTACACTAGGCAGCTCCGTATCCATCACCACCTGGCATCCCCATCCATAAAGTTGTCTAATCGTTTTTTAAAACAACTGATAGTTTCAGCGCTTACTACGAGAGTGACTGTTGAGGAAAGTAGAGGGGACCAGGACGAAATGAAGGCAGAGAGTCAAGTTTATGGACACATTTATTATTAGTTATATGTCAATTTATTATTATTTACTATTTACCTGTTTGTTTATTATTTAACTATACCTATGCATTTATTTATGTATTTTATTTGTTATTTACATTATTATAGTTTTTATTTATTATTTTATTATTATGATTTTTTTTCGCATCCGACCTAGATATGGACCAAAAGGTCTCCTGTCGGCATGCTCCGCCTTTGTAATCCTTTGTTGGAACGCATTGGTGATCAGTGGAGAGTTGTGGATCTTGTCAGGCTGGCTGAGAACCAGGGCGTTCCATGATCACAGACATCACTTGACAGGTACTCCAGTATGCTATGGGGTTCTGTCTTTTGATGACCATACATGTACGTCGTTAGCCAGACCAATATGAATTAAATGTAGTAAAGGACTTTATTGAAAAGTACTTGTAACTTTAACACAGGGTTCTAGCTACAGCTGACCACTTTCCAAAAAATAAATTAATAATTTTTGTTTATTTTGGTTGTCTTTAGGCTAACTTGTTTAGCTCAATGGCTATATTTAATGGAAAGTTGTGATTCATATCGATCGATCAATCCCTTTTTTATACAAATATGAATATATATATATATATATTTTTTCAACCACATTAACTTTTCACCTTTAATTCCATGTCATCACGAACGAGACTGACAATGCGCTCGTCGGAGACATATACGGAAACTGACACGAAGCGAAGCCAAGGGCTCGAACCTCAGCTCAGACGTATCAAAGTAACAGTGACTAAGATCTGCACTGGGGACGATTCAGTGTGTGTGAATATATATATATATATATATATATATATATATATATATATATATATATATATATATAATATTTTGGCTATCTCGAAACACTTTATCCATTATTATGACATTCATCGATAGCAATGGGATTAATGAAAATCATCTAAGGTTAACCAGGACAAAAAACATTACATACTTGATTGTACGTACTGGGTTAAGCAAATAAAACCCTGAGTATATTTTCTGCAGTAATGCAATGCAAACACGCATAATCTCTTAGACCTACAAGGTTGTATTACAAACACGAAGTAGGTCGGAAGTGTACACAAAATATTTCGTAGGATTGATAATGTTATTTGTGTGTGTGTGTGTGTGTGTGTTGACATACGTACCTGGAAGCAGCTTTGATCATAACTCCAAAGCAACAGCTTAAACGCGTTACTCTCCTTCGTAATTGGGTTTCCTTTAGGATTTGTGTTCACATAGGCATTAGAGTGGGTTTCTGTGGGTTTAAGAAGATATATTCAACTGTGATTATATACGTGTACACACACACACACACACACACACACACACACACACACACACACACACACACACACACACACACACACACACACACACACACTCAGATATGTTTATGTAGGTATACATATATATATATATATATATATATTTATATATATATATATATATATATATATATATATATATATATATATATATATATATATATATATTGTAGATGTGTATGGCCTCTTGCTTCAACGAATATATCGTCCACATACCTACCATAGGAGTGTAGGCGAATTACAGGATCAGAAATTGTCTTTCCACTAAACCCATGTAGAAGTTGGTGAAAAGGATCCCTAGAGGGTACCCCATCGCCACACCATCTACCTGTCTATACAACTTAACGTCCGTCCGCTGAACGGGGATTCAGTCGTGCACGCTTCTATATATATATATACATATATGTATGTATATATATATATGTATATTGGGTTGGGTTTACAGTGTGTGTGAACGTGACATTATTCATTTACTTTTTTCATGTGTGTGTTTCATTGGATTTTTTTTTTACTTTGTATTTAAGCTTGTAAATAGAATGGCGTGAATGAACATAAAGCGCATATGTAAATACAAGGATGAGTTGATCTTGTGTGAACGTGGTATGTTTTGTATCTTTTTGGTGTCGTGTATTTTTGTATTTTTGTATTTATTTTTGTGAATTTAAGAATGTACATGCATATGACATGACTGTATCTTTCTTTTTAGTTGTCGTACAAATGTGTATTTTAGTTATTTTATCTTATATATTTCTTTGTGAATTTTAAGAATGTATCTGAGGACCGTTGTGAACAGTTGTCTTTGTAATGTTGTCTGCTTGTGACATCATCTGTATCTTTCTTTTTAGTTGTCGCACAAGTGTGTATTTTAATTATTTTATTTTATATATTTCTTTGTGAATTTTAAGAATGTACCTGAGGACCATTATGAACAATTGTCTTTGTAATGTTGTCTGCTTGTGACATGATCTGTATCTTTGTTTTTAGTTGTACAAATGTGTATTTTAGTTATTTTACTTTATATATTCCTTTGTGAATTTTAAGAATGTACCTGAGAACAATTGTGAACAATTGTCTTTGTAATGTTGTCTGCTTGTGACATGAACTATATCTTTCTTTTTAGTTGTCGTACAAGTGTGTATTTTAATTATTTTATTTTATATATTTCTTTGTGAATTTTAAGAATGTACCTGAGAACCATGTGAACAATTGTCTTTGTAATGTTGTCTACTTATAGTAGCCACTGGAGCAGGTGAGGGGAGACTGAGCAGCTTCGGCAGCTCAGACTACCCCTCCCAGCTCCAACAATGGAAGTATAATGAGCTCTTTGATCACTGTAACTCGTCGCACCCCTGAAGATGGTCCTAGGACTAGGACCGTAACGTCGGTCGTTAACCCTACCACTTTGGGTCTGGTGTTTACGCTTCTCCTTTCAGCATGGATCCCAGACTCCAGATCTTTCCACACATTGAATATATATATATGTAATGTGTATATGTATATATATATATATATATATATATATATAATGTGTGTATGTGTGTACATATGTGTGTGTGTGTGTGTGTGTGTGTGTGTGTGTGTGTGTGTGTGTTTACCTAGTTGTATTTTACGGGAAGGGGAGCTATGCTCGTGGTGTACCGTCTTCATATCTCGTTTTATCTGGACTTTTTAAATTCGTGTGTGTATGTGTTTGTGCTTGTGTGTGTTTGTATGCGTATGTTTGTGTGCTTGTGTGTGTGTGTGATCTGTAACATGTTGTTTAATCTATATTGCTCAAATTACGTGTAATAAATTCATAAATTTTCATATCTAATAGAATATAAAATATTTAATAGATTTACGATTTTTATGTGGGATTTAACTTGGGCGGAATCTTTTCTCTCAAGATCAGTTTAATCCATAACTTTTCTCAAGCTTTTGTCAGAATGAAGTGAAGAGGATCTGACCTTGCAACGTCATCATCCTGCTCGCGTTTTTGTTCTTGTTCTCGTCTTCACTTTCCTCCTCCTCCGCCTCTCCTTCACCTGGTTCTCCATCCGCTTCCGAGTTTCTTCTTATCTATGCTTCTCCTTTTTCTTCTTCCTCTTTTCCAATTTATTCTTCGTTCTCTTCTTCCTATCCTCCCAAATCTTCCTTTAATTAGAATCAGTGAAACCATGAGAGATAGATGAAGAAGCGTAAGTGGATAACAACAAAATACTACCCAATGCGGATGATGTCATCTTAGCAGAAAGCGATGAAGATTTGGAGAGAATTAGTGCCCCTTTTATTAAAGCTTGTAAGAAAGTAGAATTAGAGCGCAATGAGAGCAAGACGAAATCGATGCAATTGTCTTGAAGGAACAGGATTGTAGGAGAAATGCCAGCCGGAACATTGCAGGTGGAAAGTGTGGAATATTTCAAATATCTTGTATCAACACTGACAATCGAAAATGTAATGCAGGAAAATTTAATGAAGAGAAGTGGTGCTGGCAACAGATGTGTATATGATTTATCATCAGTACTAAACAGTCGTAGTATATATCGTAAAACCAAACTACGCTCATATGATATTATAAGACCAACAGTATTATATGGATGCGAAACATGGACACTTAGAAATGAGAGACTGCGAACATTAGAATTGTTTGAGAACGGAATACTCCGTGAAATCCTTGGAGCAGTGCACAATGAAGAGAAAGAACATTGGAGAAGACATAATATCGAACTAAGACAGTTGTCAGGCCAAAGTAAAATAAAGATGTAGTCAAGTCATGGAGATTACAATGGGTAAGACATTGTGCCAGAATGGAAGAAAACAGAGTTCCTAAGAAAACCATGAATGGAAGAGTTGATGTGGTCAGACAGTTTGGTAGACCCCGATATAGATGGACGGAGAATGTCAAGAGGGATGTTGAGGAACAGGCACCCAAAGTCGTTACAGTGGGTAAGACATTGTGCCAGAATGGAAGAAACCAGAGTTCCTAAGAAAACCATGAATGGAAGAGTTGATGTGGTCAGACAGTTTGGTAGACCCCGATATAGATGGACGGAGAATGTCAAGAGGGATGTTGAGGAACAGGCACCCAAAGTCGCTGATTGGCAAGAAGCTGCGTAGGACCGGAGAGTGTGGAAAGGCTTGGTAACGACGGTAATGGGACGGTAGGCCCGTGAGCCAACGGAGTGAGTGTTAGTTGGCTGGGATATTCTTAAATCCCATCCATAATGTGACACCCGGCTCCTCCACAGTAGCGAAGGGAGTAAAGATATATGAGGAACATAAACCATCTCGAGGCATAAGAGAACACCTCCTCGCTAAGAACTTTAGCCACGGATGTGCTTAAGTGAGGTCATAACCAAGATCTTAGCTATGCATTATACGCACAGACTGTCCGAAGACTAGACACCCACCTGTAGCCTTCCGGGCCTTAGACGTCCAGGTTATTTCCCAGCTTCTAGATCTATCCCAGCCGTTTCAGTACTTGAGATTCTTTTCCATATTACCTCAATGCCTCTTGTGCTCACGTATGTACTTATCAGCCCAAAGGCAGCTCTATTGAGGTCCTTCTACCCTTTTTTCTTCTTGAAAAAAGTAACTTCTCCCAAGGCGGCTTCGACCAAAGGAGTCTTCTTCAGGGCAACGGTAATTAGTACCTTTTCTCTTTCTCTCTCTTTGGCTTTCGGGTTATAGGGTCGGAAGCTACGAAACAGGTCTGAATAGTGTTTCTTTTAACCAAACTATTTTCGTAGATTATAGACTCCTCCATTATTTCTAGTTTAAGTCGTGAAGTGAATGGAAACCCATATGTTATGTATATATATATATAATATATGATATGCAATATGTAATATATGATATATAATATATATGTATGTATACATATATTTGTATATATACACATTTGTAAGTATATGTTCGTGTGTGGTATAGATGAAACTGAAAGGGAAGAGGCAGAATGTTTGCGAGACGGAAGATTGATGTGCTGGTATTAAGCGAGACTAAATTGAAAGAAGGGGTGATTTTGGTTGATCTGAAGTCTTTATAATGGAAAAATATTTACATAGTTTATTGATTTATTTCAAATGGTGGGCCAATTAGCAAATGTTCGATAGATCAAAGTAGCACAAAAATACTTATTATTATTTCAGTCCATGTAGCGTAGCCATATTAATTAAAGGGTTTAGACTACTCGCGTAAAAAAATGTATTATTCCTTAAATTAAAGTATTTTCTCATTATTTCCTCATTGATATTTATCTAAATTCACCACTAGAAATAATGCCATCGCTACAATATTGAATTACATACAGGGTTTCTTTTAATTAAGATATAAAATTAAGATGTTTCTAATATACAAGGAATTTAATTAGTTACCTTATTACATGTTATTTTTCATAAGACTACATCAATCATTTCTGATATCGAAGTTTTATTTTCATGGTTATATATTTTTGCGTGCCGGACATTTTGTGTTGATGTAGGTGGATATACAAACTCCGGCTCTTGTGATTGTCATCGTGGACTTACATCTGTAAACCTTACGAATCCCGCGCTACCAGCAAAATGCCATCGGATTGCTCACTGTCAGTATCAGATATCAAATCGCCTCGGTTTGTTGTTCGTTTGTACTATTTTCCTCTTCATTTCCAGCTGAAGTTCATCCTTTTGAAGGTTCTCTTTGCCTGACGGAAGAGTTGTTGTTGTTCGCACTGATAAATTGTGGTTGTTGTATTGAAAGATTACAAAGGCGGAGCATGCTGACAGGAGACCTTTTGGTCCATATCTAGGTCAGATGCAAAAAAGATCTTTGTTGTATTATCACCATTCTCACCATACACCAGGTATGGCGATGCCTTGTTAGCGATGATGCCTCACGAAGTTCCTCCACAAGGCCCTATCAGCATACAGCTGCACTTTCTCCACCTCCTCCATAGTTCTTCCTCTTGACTCTATGGCTTGTCTGATAGGTTGTCGTATGTTTATCTTATTTCATTAAAACCATGTGATTCAGGTGAAAGAAATTCCCTTTTCCTGTGAAGATTTCTTAGGACCCCTCCTGATCAACCTATTTCCTCGTCTCTTTTATCTTTATTATCTATTTATCGTCTGAAGACTTTCTTAGATCTAAGGAAACTTTCACATGCATGGCATTAAGAGAATGTGGATGAAAATCCACATCATCAAGCGTTGTGAAAATAAACTGCTTTTGCTGCTCCGGGTTGTTGAACGATATCAGAGGTTGGGAGTGAGGATTTCAACACTCATGTTTATGTTGATGCTCGCAGACCCTCTAATGGAGGTCGCAGTATTACTAATGACCCTCGATCTTTGCAACAGCGCATCTAATGGCGTTGCAGTGCTCGTGTTGATGTTTGCAATGCAGTTTGCAATGCAGATGATGAAGGTTAAGCCCCCAAGACTAGTTTCTCGTTATCTTTTTTTTTTTTTCATCTTTTTTTCCCTCTTTGGCTTTTACCCATCCATCACGATAATGTCCAAGTTAGTCTTTGTTTTGTCAGACTTTAAAGTGATTTTAGGTCAACTGAAAGAGGCGTTGCTGTTGGTAAATTGATCAATGATTTACTTTGTGTATTCGGAGAGCTCCTACTTCTGTTGCATTTGATCATTGTTATCTGGCTTCGTTCCATTTCATTCTCTGCACTGCTTTTGGCGATCTCTGCCTCTGGTAATGGCTTCTGAATCATATTTAAAAACTGTTTTTATTTATAAACTTGTTTATATATTTCTGTATTTGTTTACCGGTTTATATAATGTTTTAATTTGTTTAATTGGTTGCTATCTATTTACTTGTTCATCTATTTTTATTTATCTGTTCATTAACTTCTCTAATCATTCGTTTGTCTACTTGTATATTCATTTATTTATATTTTTATCTATCTATTTACTTGTTTACTAATTGATTAATTTATTTGTTTTTCATGTAATTATTCTTTATATTATTAATTTATTTATTTGTTTGCTTATGTATCTCCGATTTAATGAAGCGGCCTTGCTGTGGATGTGCTGTGTCTTGCGACACTGCTTCTGACCCAGGGCAGTGGACAGGGTGCAGGGATGACCCGTCATCCAGGAGGTGCTAAGATAAGAGGGAGGGTGGAGGGGTGTGGAGTGTATTCAGGGATGGAATGGGTGGAAATGATTTTATGCCTTTTCCTTTTTGGCTACCTCCCTTGTAAGGGGGAGAAAGCCTTGGTATATGTATGTATGTACCTATGTATTTATTATTTTACTTATTCTTGTATGTTTACATCTATTTGTTTATTCATTGAATTGTTGCATATTCATATATTTATTCATTTATTATTTTTTATTCATTTATCTATATCTTTATTCATCTATTTATCTAGTTACTTGATTATATATTTGTTTGGTTCATTTTTTTTATCTATATTTACTTGTTGATTAATCGTTTTCCTTATCCATTTATTATTATATTGTTTATCACTGATGATGTTTACCAATGCTAGTCTTATCTGTATTCCGGTGTTCAATGACTTCTTGTCTTAAAGGGGTAAAAGTGGTGAAATGTCTTGACTTCCTTTCCAAGTAATCTCCTCTTTGCCTTTAAATAGAAAAGGAAAGATAGACACATGCAGAACATAGCAATTGTCTTTTTCTCTGTTACAAGTGTCTTATTTGTATTCCAGTATTCAATGACTTCTTGTCTTAAAGGGGTAAAAGTGGTGAAATGTCTTGACTTCCTATCCAAGTAATCTCCTCTGTCTTTTTCTCTGTTACAAGGGGTGTATCTCAATGAGAGTATAGACCTTCTTTCCCACACCCATTCCACACCCACCCAAGCCTATTCAACATACTCTCATCTTAGGATCTTATGTCACGCTGTTTACCAACCGTGGGGTCGTGACCCCTAATAAGGTCATCAAACGATTTTCCTGGGGTCGCTAAGGCATTTTGTAACCTAAACTTATAAATTCATATTGCTATGATAAAATTCAATTATGTTAACTTTGTCTTTTACAACCTTACAATAGATTAGTGGGGTCGCCATATAAAAAGAAAAGAAAAAGTTGGAAAGCACTCTGGTAGATGAAGGGAACTCCTTGTCCCGGCCACTCTGCCCGTGTTCAAAGGCAATGCAGCGAGGTTTAGCTCCCTCGGAGAGGATACCACCTAGACGATACAAAGTGCACATTGTGTATTAATTCATTATTCAGTCGTTTATATACATATTTATGTATCTATGTAGGCATTTATTTGTATATTTATTTTTTTGTATATTCATTCATATATCCATTTATTCAGTTATGTTTGATTATTTTTGTTTCTCTAATCATTTGTTTAATAATTTATGTATTTTTTCATACATTTATTTTCTTATATCGCTATGTACTTGTTTATTAATTGTCATTATTTATTAATTTATTCGTCTACTTATTATTCATTTACTCGTATATTTGTCCATTTACTCGTTTATTTATTTGTTTATCTATTTATTCATGTATTGTTTTATTCATCTAAAAAGAAAATAGAAGCAAGTAAGCCAGTCTGTACCTCCTGAATGTCTTATTGGACTTCTATGTCTGCTGTTTGCCGTCAGGTGATTTTATTGAGATGAGGAAGCACCCCTGGGCTCAAATGGACCAACGCCTTCTCTTCTTTCGCCTTCCTTTCTTTTTATTTTTATTTTGTTTACTAAAGATTATCGGTGCTTTTATTTCTGTTTGCCCTCCACTTCATCGTAGAGCACACAAATGGACAAAAACGCACACACACACACACACACACACACACACACACACACACACGACTCGGTGGCGCAGTTGGTAGAGCGCTGGACTGGGAAGTACGGTGGTGCTCACAGTACCCAGTTCGAATCCTGCCCAGGGCGGGGAGTTGGGTGTGTGTGTGTGTGTGTGTGTGTGTGTGTGTGTGTGTGTGTGTGTGTGTGTGTGTGAAAGGTCATAGCATTACCCATAGATCGGTCATACGAGCTCTGAGCTCTCTTCCGGGAGGGAAATGGCTGTCGATCACGAGTCCAACACGTGATCCAAAGACCAAGGTGAATACACGCATACACACACACACACACACACACACACACACACACACACTCACACACACTCTCACAAACACAGACACAAACATAAAAATGAAAATAAAGAAAAAAACAAAAAGGCCCGACGATCCACGTCAGTCTGCTTTCGCCGCAGCAAACGTACTTTTCCGTGAACTGTCGTGTTGTCATGTTTGGGGGTGCCGTGCATATTCGACCAGTCAACAACGCGATACAAACAAGAGGGGCGGGAGGTAGGGTGGGGGCGGAGGCGCAAAGCCAGGGCACGCCGCCAGATTATCTTTGGGTGTAATTACAGCGGCGAGTTGATCCGAGCGCCTCATTACCCAGCGAACGCTGACACACTCCAGGTAAAGCTCAAGTGAAAGGGAGAAAAAAATGTAAACTAAGAGAAAATGGAATAAAAAAAAAGATAAGTGAAAATAAGATTAAATAAATGAAAATAGAACTAAGCTCAAGTGAAAGGGAGAAAAAATGTAAACTAAGAGAAAATGGAATAAAAAAAAAGATATTAAGTGAAAATAAGATCAAATAAATGAAAATAGACTAAGCTCAAGTGAAAGGGAGAAAAAAATGTA
>NC_134820.1:25542136-25609636 GCF_046742065.1 Oratosquilla oratoria | reverse complement strand
TATATATATATATATATATATATATATATATATATATATATATATATATTTTGCTATCGCAGGTTCAAGTCCTTGGCTGTACCACGTTTCATTTTCTGCATGTTGGTCTCCTCGAGTTTCTCTCGATGTTGATGGCTTAAAATTAAAGTGTATTGTGACTAATGTATATATGTATATATATGTATATATATATATAAAAGTATATATATATATATATATATATATATATATATGTATGTATATATATATATATATATATATGTATATATACATGTCTATATATGTATATATATATATATATATATATGTATATATATATATATATATATATATATATATATAAATATATATATATGGGGTGAAAACAACTGAAAATAATGGAGACACATCTGCAGGCAATCTAGATCTAAGGGAGGGTAGAATAACTCTTGGTTGGTTTTAGAATGTCGACTTGGTCTTAGAATGGGTTTGTATTCGGCCATTGCTGACTATAAGACTGAAAAACTATTTCACTCTATCACGTGGATAGCCTGAAGGTTGCCAGTTGACCAATATATATTTTCCAGATTCTCTGGAGTAAAATTGTTTTCACCTCTGGTCCTGTATGTTACTTTTTTTTTTTCAGAGAAAGTTACATAAACTGTGTAGACGGGGATGTCCGTTTGCGTTTTGTTGTTGTTGTGTATTAATGTGCTTATGTATGTATGTGTGTGTGTTAATTTAATGTGCTTGTATATATATATATATATATATATAAGTGTATTCAGGGATGGAATGGGTGGGAATGATTTTATGCCTTTTTCTTTTTGTCTACCCCCCCTTGTAAGGGGGAGAAAGCCTTGGTATATGTATGTATGATATATATATATATATATATATATATATATATATATATATATATATAATATATATACATACACAGACATGGTTAAACGCATAGACGCAAAGTAGTAAGGACGAGAGACAAACTGATACCTTGGTGTGTGTAAAAAAAATAACGACAAAAAAAAAAAACGAAAAAAGAAGAAAAAAAGTGAATGTAATGGTCCTTGTGTTTTTCATGAATGTTTTAAGGTAGAGGAGATGAAAGAGAAACACGGTCCTTGTGTTGTTTGTCGTAGCTCCCAGTTGTTTTCTGTTCCATTGTTGGTCGGGTGCCCCCGCCAGCCGAGGCCGAGTCTAGTCTGGCACCGCCGGGTAGACACTTCTTTATTCCCTGGTCTGGATCCTGCGTGTTGAACCAAGGGCAGTGATGACGATGCGGTAATTTGTGTACGGTGTTACAAGTTGTGTGTCGTTGTGATAAACGGAAATAAGCTCCACCGCAAGGACTCGAACCTTTGCCTTAACGACTGCTTATGAAGCGAAGACGATAGCATTGAGTCAACCAGACCCTGGAAGGTGGAAGGAAAGGGGAGGTAGAAAGTATAGGAGGAAAATTAGAAGAAATGTAATAACTAAAAGGAGAAACATGAGCATTATTAATAAGAAAAAGACGAGAAGCTCCATGAGAACAAGTAGGAAAACAAGAGAAGATGAGAGAAGGAGACAGTGTAGGTCACAATGTTTTCCAACCCCGGGGTAAATTACCCCAGTGGGGTAATAGACCCATATTTTTGGGGTAATGGATGTTCTGTGTGAGATGAGGTAGCCTGACCAAGTCAATCGGTTTACCTCTCTCCAGTGACATTACACTCTACACTTCCATTTTTGTTGGATCCTTAAATATATACAGCCAATAGCGGGATATATAGCCCATGCAGTTCATCAGGTGAGAGCTAAAAAAACACCCTATATTACCGGGTATATGTTCAATGGGGTAATTGATAACCGCGAAATTGAATTTTGGGGTAAGCATTTCGAAAAGGTTGGGAAACACTGGTCTTGTAGGTGAAAATGAGCCGGGAAATAAACATAAGGAGGGGAGGTATGAGTGGCAGAAGTAGGAAGAGAAGAAAGAGGAGAGGAAGAAGGGAGTATGGGAAAAGATAAGAAAGGTAGTGATGAAAATATGAAAGGTCAAAAGAAGATGGAAAAGAAGAAAGACAATGTAAAGAAGAGAAGGAGGCAGAGGAAATGATATGGAGGAGGAATAGGAAGAATTGGTAATAGGGTCACAGTACAAAAATGAATAAAAATATGAAAGGTCAAAAGAAGATGGAAAAGAAGAAAGACAATGTAAAGAAGAGTAGGAGTGCAGAGGAAATAATATGGAGGAGGAATAGGAAGAATTGGTAAGAGGGTCACAGTACAAAAATAAACAAATAGACAAAGATAAGTGAAGTAAAAAGACAAAAACACAACCCTTTTAAAGAGAAAATGCCTTTTAGTATGCAAGTAATTCAGAGGCTTTCATCTTACCAAGAGGCAGTATAAAAAATTAAAGAAGAAAAACCTTTCTATATCGTTCTTTAGCGTCTTCTACGTCCATGTGGAAGTAACCAAGGGATCAAAGATGAAGAAAAGGTGCTGTTCCTCCTGAACGCAGCTGACTCTCGGGATTAGTTTGTCTTGTCTGTGAGAAAACCAGACAGATCTCTTGCAGTAGTTTAAAATTTGATCATGAGACAATAGTTTACTTTTTTTTGAGAGAGAAACAGAGAGAGGACAGAACAATAAGGAAGGTAAATAGTGCTAAAGTAAAAAGAGACTCTACGTTTTATATAAATATGAGAGAAAAATATAAAGAAGAGAAATAAACAAGGACTAATAAAGAGAAAGAAAGACTCAGAGAAAGAGAGAGAGAGTGGGAGAGATAAAGGGATAGAGGAAGAAAGGGATAGAAGGAGAGGGAGAGAAGAAGAGAGGGAGAGAAAGTAACAATTGAAGTAAATACCTTTAGGTTGTTAAAGTTAAGCAACAACATTTAGTTTAATCACGTGGCCTTGTATGTAATTAGTTAGTCCAAAATCAACTTTGAATTAAATCAACTTGCTTCATTTGACCACAAAAAGACGTGAAAGCACTCTGAGAGTATAAACTAGAAACTTTGGAGAGGTTTTCCTCGATGGATTGAAATCACCCAGGGGTATCTAGAATGAATTTTGTTTACAACTTCTAGTTTATTCAAATATCGAATCGTTCAGACTAATTTTATGAGATTAAATGTTCAGAATCTGTTCAATGTGATTTTTATATCGTGTTTCAAAGCAAGTCATGTTTTAAAAAGAACTATCGCCATTCTTGGCTATCACTTTCTACCATTAGAAAGAAGAGTGTTACTTGATTTTCTATGTCTACATATTACTGGCTTGTTTATGAAATATACTTATAATTGTAAGAGGCTGGTAGATAAAGGTAGACAAGTAAGGTAGATAGAGGGGTAGGTGGCGAGAATTTCATTTTTATGAGTTGGATTTTTGGTAAATAATACCTGCAAAGGAGTTACATAACCTCGCTCCTCGTCTTAAGTTTATAAACAACCGCTAGGGACCCGATTTCATTGCTGTATAATGCTGATGTAACAATATGTAAACTAAGCCAGTGACGCATTGATTTCGAGATTGCTTGAGTAAGCAGTATTGCTTAAGACGTTTGTAACAGTCTTTCTGATTGGAGAAAGGGTGGAGGAGAAAATTTAATTGGTTCGAGGGAGTAGAGTCACGCCCTTAGGGGAGGCACTTAGATGTAAAAGTAAAGATCATTGGACTAAAGAAACCATGGCAAACTGACTTGGTGATCAAATTGAGGATTCCAGTTGGGATTCTTCTGGTGTACCTAAGACAATAACGTTGTAGAAGAATTAGTGAAGAAAATCAAGAAAATATTTCAACGGTTTAAAAACCTCTCTACTAAACATATACTAAGTGGAACTTTACCAAGTCGGATGATCTGAGGTATGGTGCCCACAGATGAATACAAGTAATTGAAATTGAGTGACTAACCTCCATACAGTGATGAAAAGAAAGTTGAAAGTGAAAGGTGACCATAAAAAGGAACGGTAGTAAACACTGTTAACGACAGTGGAAGTAACAGTGGTAACAGTAATTTCCATATGCTTAGCCAATGACCTATATAAATTCTTAATGCCTAAGGGTGAAAAGAGTTAGCCACGTTTGGTAAAGGTTTAAAAGTATAGATCCGAAAAAATGTAACGTAACGTTTTGGTTCATAGTAAGATATAATTCGGTGAGACAAGACATCTGTCTTGTTTTGAAAAGAGAGTTCACCGCAATACACAGACACTAACGGTGGTATTTTTGAAAAGATCTTTCCTTCTATAAATCTTGTATTAATCCTTGGAAGGGAAAGATTTATGTAAGGAAAGATTTTTTTAAAGAATACCACCGTAAGATTCTTACCATGGTATTCCTGAATAATATTTCCTTGTATAAATCTTTCCCTTCACCAATAGACTACTGAGGGAGTTTCTTTAGATGATCATACCGTCCAAACCAGAAAGCGCGATAGATTATGCATATAATTAAAGAAATAAAAGAGAATTACTTTGTTTATACTTGCTGCCCGTATTTTCATAACTTATAAAGATATAACACTTGGAACACTATAGTAATAATAAGCTTTCTTCACCAAATACAAACATGTATACTTGTGTATATGTGTTTGTATATATGTATATGTATGTATATATGTATATATGTGTGTGTATATATGTATATGTATATATATATATATGTGTATATACATATATTATATATATATATATTATATATATATATATATATATATATATATATATATATATATATATATATATATATATATATATATATATATATATATTAGTCCAGTAATGTCGTAACACATTAATAGATACACTAAAAACTCACTGTTGATTGGATATAAGTAAAAAAAATAGGAAATAACATAATACATATGATGGAAATATACGGAAATCGTCATTTCCTTTCTTTTCTTATATCCAATCAACATTGGGTTTTTAGTATATGTATATACATATATACTGTATATAGATGAACACGTACTCCCTAGCTGAAGAATTAATCTTGAGAGATGACCTGGATCTGTGCCCCCGTATCTTTAATTCATCATCTTTGTTAATGTCCTTGTTTACTTCACCCATCCGCGTATATTAAATTGATGACAAAAAGAAAAGAAAAGAAAAAAAATATATACTGGAAGTAGAAATTTAGTGACGTGCTTTATCAAGGACTGCCTAATGTTCCTATAAGGTAATACCTATGTATTTAGATATATGCATATACGTATGAATCCATATATACATTTAGATATATACATATGAATGCACACTATACATATACATGCATGCATACGAGCATATGTATATTATATATATATATATATTATATATATATATATAATATAGTGTGTGTGTGTGTGTGTGTATGTGTGTGTGTGTGTGTAATATGCATGAGAAATCACATGAACTTGTGATTCTAAAAATGTCGAAAAAAATGAACCCTGAGGATATCTAAACAGACGAAAGCGCTCTGTCATTTTGTTATATTGCCCGGTGTTTTTTCTTCATATATATACATATATATATATATATATATATATATATATATATACATATATATATATATATATATATATATATATATATATATGCTTTGAATAGAACTGAGGAATAGCACCTTGTGCTTCCCTGAAAGATGGTACCTAGCAATCAGGCATACCAATTCTTCACCTTTATTGCATTTCCAATTGAGATGCGGTAACTACATGTCAGAACGAGTGCAGTAACCATTTCGTTTCCTATTGAAGTACTTCTTTAAGAAATTGTAACGATTTATGCCAATATTATCCAGAGTAGGTAATTTTTCTCTTCTTTGTTTCCAGGGATGTATATGGGTAGTATTTATCAATGTTTCAGTCTATTGTACCCTTTATATTATTGAAACGTATTTCATGCAAGTGAAACATCAAATGATTAAATTCCTAGAAGCTAGGGTACAAACATCGGTATGAAAATATGTTTACTGTTCACACTCTATGCGTAATGAATCTCGAGCAAACACGATTAAAAATGTATCAGTTGATTTAACCTCTGACTTGAAATGAGGAGACTGAATGTGGACTAATCCTTGGAATCATCCTACGCCGTATGTTTATGCAAAGCTGTGTGAGCAGCCCAAGAAGAACAAGTATAGTTATTTTCATAGTTGATGTTGTTGCTGGTTTCGTTGTTGTTGCGTATGTATGCGAATATGTATATGTATATATATTTGTGCATGGTTATTCTTACGTATATGTATGTATACACGTATAGATATGCCTATACATGTATGTATATTTAAATATATAGTGATACATAAAACATGTACATAGATGTATATGTGCATACGTACATATGAATATACACCTACACGTGCACATGCACATATTCATATGCATAGGAGTACACATATATACATATATACATATATATACATATATGCATATACATATACATATACATAGAATACAAATGCATGTGCATATGCATATGTACAAATATACATAGACAATGAGTTAGAACGCCTTTCATTATGATAAATCTGCTGAGTGGAGCCTCGCGCTGAAGTGGTTAATGATCCACACAGGGCAATGCAATTGCTCATCTTGAGTGAGATGCACCCATCTCTCACACTCACTCGACAATACAGTAAGCCCCAAAGGAGGAAACAGCATCTCATACTGGTGCCACCTGCATCTCTGAGGATCATATTCCTCTATTCGTTTGCCAGTTTGAATTGATGTCGAGGAGAAGTAGTCTTTAAATATATCTACACTTGGAGT
Organism: Oratosquilla oratoria; assembly: GCF_046742065.1. NCBI lineage: Eukaryota > Metazoa > Arthropoda > Malacostraca > Stomatopoda > Squillidae > Oratosquilla > Oratosquilla oratoria. The sequence continues at coordinate 25,602,913 of NC_134820.1, read as the reverse complement.
GAGAGAAGTAACTCTCTCTTAAAAGAGGAAATGGTTATTCTATTTTGGTTGCCACCAGTCTAGTCTAAGTTATATGGTATCATTAAATAAATAAATGGCTAGGATTTATGAATCATGATGCTTAGGTATGGGTAGACACTTAACAATGTCGGATGTGATTACACGTAATGTAAAGAGTAAGTTATACCATAGCGTGCTTCCCTTATTTTCATGCCCTTTTATTCTGTCTTGAGCGTGAAAGATTACATGTGTTGGCGTATTCTTTTCTAACACTTAAAAGAAACCAATTCCTCATAAGAACATAATTAAGGAAACTGCAACAGACCATATGGCCTACACTAGGCAGTTCCATGTCCATTACCACCTATTATCCTTATCCATAAATTTGTCTGACGTTTACCAATAGTTTCAGTTCTCACTATATGGTCACTAAATCTATTCCATTCGTTGACCATTCTATTGGTAAACCAGTTCTTGTCCATTTCCTTCTTAAACCTAAAGTTGTCCAATCTAAACCCATTAATACGAGTCCTGCACTGTTGTTTTAACATGATGACTTTGCATCACCTTTGTTAAAGCCCTTGATTCACTTGGACACTTCTATTATATCACCCCATACTCTGTCTTTCCAGAGAGTGTAAATTAGGATGCCCAAGCTCCTCATAAAGTAAAATTCTGGGCCCGTGTATCATTTTGGCCATTCTCCTCTCTACAGATTCTAGTGAACTGACATCGATTCTATAGGACAGAGACCAAAACTGTACTGCATTGTGAGCCACACAAGATTAAAGAAATTTAATCAAGATCCTGCTATCTACTCGTGTATATATCACACAAAGCTCTATCAGTTGATATTGTTGAATTTCTAAGCTGTGTAACAATTTAAGTTTCTACTAATGACGTGTTGTCCATATAGTTAAAGCGTTACATCACAGGTCGCCGTCGATTCCCGCTAGTCCATCATTTTCAATTATGAGTTTTTTTTTTTTGGGGGGGGAGGGGGTGAAGTATCACTCCCACGGGCTTTATGGGAGTTATCTTTCCTTATAAAGAAATAAAAATAAATCTCAAAATATTGTCTATTAGTCCTTAGATTCAATGGCATTCGGAACCTGTATCGATCACATTGATTTCCGATGATGTTCATCAACCATAAATAGCTTCTGATCTAAAGAGTTTAAGAATAAAGATCTCAGAATTGTTAGAAATACGAGTACAAACCTTTACCTCCCACTGAATCGAGTTGGGAACATTTGAATATTTTGTTCTGACTAACGTAAAACATTTTTGTTCAACTTAAAGGGAGAGCAACTCCCCATAAGCTTTGCTTCACGCTCTCCCTTTTCAACTACTAATTTTGTAAAAATTTTGTATATATGTATGTCTAAATTGTATTTTATATTGTTGAATAAACCTTAACTAACTAACTAAGGTCAGGGTGATTGACCTACGATAACGTATGCAGAGAAGGGACACAACTGGTAAACAGCCAAAACATTTATGCATTTCAAAACATCCAACCATTTCTGGAACACAAACTAGACTTCGATGTAGTGAAGGTCAATATATTTTCTTTTGGTTACGATTAGAGGTCTTTACTTACCCAAGGAAGACACTTGAGGTAAGATATGGTCTGAATGAGTATCCAGGATTGTCCTTGGACTTTTAGAGAACGACAGAGTTTCACAAGTGGTGCCTAAATGATGAAAATAACAACATTTCGTGGGTACCTTACGATTATATTTAGTGTTGAAACGGGTTTTTAAGAGGTTAAAGAACAGAAATACATAAAAATGAGATGATGGTAAAATTAGTATTCTAGTCTAATCAGCTGGACATGTGTCGTTTCTCCTAGTAACAAATCCTGTCAAGGTTGCCACTTTGTTGGCAAGGGTTGCGATGCTCAGTTCTTCTGGAACTAAGCCATGTGGATTTTCAAGGCTCCTACTCGACCGTGAGGCACGGTCCAATATTAATATACATGGAGGAGATAACAGCATCAGGAAAGCAAAATTTCATACAATAAACTTAATTAATTCAGTGTTTATAGATAACCAAGCGGGCATTCATACAAGCATAGGATTAGGCAGGCGATCGTGTACCAATGCAGGCAGACAATCATATATTCAGGCAGTCATATAACAAGACAGGCAAGTATCTAAGAATTTAGGCAGACAGCCAGGGAGGCAGGCAAGTGGGAAGACACTTGGAAACGCATAAGACAATTGTCTTAACAAAGGAAACCCAAGGGTGGCTTTAACTGGAATGAATAATCAAGTGCAAATATGTTCTCTTGGAAGCGGAGTGAAGACAGACATACAGGTAAACATTGAGATAGGCAGACAGACAGACAGACGGACACACGCACTCGCGAACGCACGAAGGCACGGACGCACACACACACACACACGCACGCACGCACGCGCTCGAACACACACACGCATGCACACATGAAGGCACGCACACGCGTGCGCATAGACACACACACACACACACACACACACACACACACACACACACACACACACACACACACACACACACACACACACACACACACACACACACACACACACACACACACACACACACACACACACACACACACACACACACACACACACACACACACACACACACACACAGATAGAGAGAGGGAGAAAACATAGAAGGACAGATATGTAGACAGATGGATAGACAGACATAAACAAAGACAGACAATAGTATAGACAGAAATGTACGCAATAGAAAGATAGAAAGAATGAAATAAACAGGGAAACATATAGATGCACGGAAGGACAAACAGATAGACGCAGAGAGGACAGAGAGAAGGACAGACAGACACTCGGACAGACAGACACTTGGACAGACGAGTTAAGAGAGGTTGACTGACAGGAAGACTGATTCACAAACATAGACAGATAGATATACAGAGAGGTAGACAGACAGAAAAACACTGAAACAGACTAATAGACTGTCGGACAGACAAACGCACACACAGACAGATACAGGCAAAGATACACACAGGTAGACAGAATGAACACGCTGATAGAAATTATTAGAACTTTGTTACATGTAGAAAGCTTTTGGAACAGAACACTTTGAGACCATAACGAGTCTCGTTCCTTATTGAATTTATGTAGCCAGGGCAAATAGCAGTCACTAGTAGCCACCTGGAGGACCAAACTCGAACTAAGGTAATAACGAGCTGAGTTCGAGGAGCACATGATGTGGATGCAGACTCTTCGTCAAATGGCTCCTTCATATGGCTCTCCTGAGCTTCCGGGTAAGAACACAGAAGGTTCTTGAGTGTTGAGGGCAAGAGTCTTAAAGATGGCCAAGAAGGATCTCAGACTAATTAGAAAGATGAATGTGACAGATGGTCAAGGAAGATACACAGGGGAGGGACAGAAATACAGACAGGCGGGTAAAGAGGCAGGCAGACAACAGATAGACAGGCAGACAGACAACCAGATAGACAAACAGGTAGACAGACATACGGATAAACAAATTAAATGGCACAGACAGACGGGCAGACAGACAGAGACAGAAGAACATACAGACAGATAAACAGATATATAAACAGAGAAGCTAATAGATTGACAGACGGACTGACAGAATGGCATTTACAGTATATAGACAGGAAAACAGACAAGGCAGGAAGAAAGATAAAGGCAGGTAGACAGACAGGGAGATAACAGAAATAGAGACAAGCAGGTAGACAGACACGTACACACACAGACACATACATGTACACGTGCACACGCGCACACACGCGCGCACACACAAGCGCACACACACACGCACACACACACACGCACACACATACACACACACACACACACACACACACACACACACACACGCACACACATACACACACACACACACACACACACACACACACACACACACAGAGCGAGAGCAAAGGCGAGCGAACGAGAGAGAGAGGAGAAAACAGACAGAAAGACAAACAAAAGTAAATGATTTGGCTCATTCGCAGAGGGATTTACTACATTATGGATTGTGTGTGTGTGTGTGTGTGTGTGTGTGTGTATGTGTGTGTGTGTGTGTGTGGAGAATATGAGCTAGATTATGAGTTAGGGACAGACAGACAGGCAGACACAGACACACACAGACAGACACGCAAGCAGACAGACAGACCGAGACAGAGAAGGAAGAGAGGCTAATAGAATGAAATATCCAAGACATGACACGTAACAGATATATTCAGGGACAACGAGGGACAATTTGAGACACGGGCGCAAGCTCAAGCCAAACCTACTAGACAGACACAGGCTGCAAGACCAGTAACATTGCCTAGCTGGCAGACAGACATGTAGGTAGTCAGTGAGCAAAGACAGAGACAGACAGACAGACACAGGAACCAGGAAGGACATTTCCGCCTCAGTGGTAAGTCGGGACAAATCGGTAGCTGGGTTATTATTTACATAAGAACATAAGAATGAAGGAGACTGTAAGAGACCATAAGGCCTACACTAGGCAGTTCCGTATCCATCGCCACCTGTCATCCCCATCCATAAAGTTGTCTAACCGTTTCTTAAAACAACTTATAGTTTCAACGCTCACTACATGGTTACTAAGTCTATTCCATTCGTTGACCACCCTATTAGTAAACAAATTCTTGCCTATTTCCTTCTTAAATCTAAATTTGTCCAGTTTAAATCCATTACTGCGAGTCCTGCCCTGTTGTTTTAATATGATGACCTTGTTTGCGTCACCCTTGTTGAAACCTTTGATCCACTTGAACACCGCTATTAGATCACCCCCGCACTTTGCTTGGAATTTGCTTACCTAATTCATCTTTTCTACCATACCCAGTGTCTCCTGTCAGGAAGGGAAGGGGAAGAGACGTCACGCATAGAAAACGGAAAAGAGACGTCACGCATAGAAAACGGAAAAGAGACGTCACGCATAGAAAACGGAAGGGATGAAGGAGAGGAAAGGAGAATCGCAAATGTAAAGCGAAGAAAAAGGTTAAAGTCAACTAAACGGGAAAGGGGGAGGATAATGAAAATGGAAAGGGAAGTAAACATGACAGGAGGAGGAAGGAATGGGGAAGAGGAAAGGGAACAGAAGGAGTAGGAATAGAATTAGGGGTGATTTTATTTTGATGTATTTATTTGTTTTTATTTATTTATTTAATAACATTTTTTATTCACTGATTTATTATTTTTTATTTATTTATTTATTTATTTACTTATTTATATATTTATTTTATTCATTTATTCAAATATATATTTATTTGTTTTTTACGGGCAGCGGTAGATATAGGGATAAAGCCAGCTGGGGACAGAAACAGGAATCTGGGTTAGAACAGGGATAGGGGTACTAGTAGGTGTAGGGATACGGATGATAGTAGGAGATAGGTTAAGGAGTACGCACAGTCGTAGAGATAGGATTTGGAGTATGGACAGGAGACCTTTTGGTCCATAACTAGGTCGGATGAAAAAAATAAGAAATAAATAAATAAATTTATAAATAAACAAATAAAAATATGGTAATATAAGTGATAATAAATTAAATAAGCAAATAAATAAATAGGTAAAATTAAATAATAAACAGGGTAAGGTAGAGAGGTAACAGTAGGAACAGAATTCGGGGACAATTGGAAGGGAAAACGGGAAGGGGGAGACGTAAAGAAAACGAGAATCACATGAACAGAAGATATGCCAACGGGAGAGACGATGTTCAGTGTTGCCTCAAACTCAGGTGATGGAAGAGCGGCCGACAGACAAGTAAAAAAAATAGAAAACGGGGAATAAAGCATTGATACAAATGAACAAAGGGGGCGAGGAGGAAGGGTGACGAAGATGGGAGGAATATAATGAAAGAGAGGAGATAAGTTACAGTAAGGGGAAGGGGAAGGGGAAGGAAGTGAAGAAAGGAGTGAGCAGACACAAAATAACAGGAGAGGTAGAGGCTGAGAGAGAAGAGAAATATGTTTCAGGTTGGGTCATGTGTCAGGTTTGAGGGAAATGAATGAAATGATGATTCGAAATATCTTTTATTCGTTTGAAAGGTGGAGATTTGTTATCAAAATTTGAGGAAATTGTTGCAACAAATATTATTCAAGCATTAAATCTTTTGTCATTATGATGCTGATTATTTGATCTAATATATATTCATAAACTGTCTTTATACACATACGTATACACACACGCACACACACACACACACACACACACACACACACACACACACACACACACACACACACACACATGAAATTATCTGAGAATTTTATTTAATGAGGACTTTTCGTCTCGAAGCTCCTTAATGAGGATTTAGTCACTTTTACTAAAGACCTTTTTCAGGCTGGAAAAAGAATGTGTGTGTGTGTGTGTGTGTGTTCACCTTGGTCTTTGGATCACGTGTTGGACTCGTGATCGACAGCTATTTCCCTCCAGGAAGAGAGTTCAGAGCTCGCGTATGACCGATCTATGTGTAATGCTATGACCTTACACACACACACACACCCAACTCCACGCCCACGAGAGTCGGAGTAACGACCCGAAGGGCAGCGATACCGAAATAATTTCGGCCCTGGGCAGGAATCGAACTAGGTACTGCCGGCACCACCGTACTGGCAATCCATTCCTCTATCAACCGTGCCACCGAGAGTGAGAGTGTGTATGTGTGTGTGTGTGTGTGTATGCGTGCCCCTCACATAATAAACTGTCCTTTTCCTTTCAACTTAAATCTCGTCAGGCTATTCTTTTCAAGCAGTTAATGTTAAGATTTCCTTCACTGAAAACCTTCCTTATCGGGTGGTCCTTATTGTCTTAATATATCTGCCGCCAGGTGATTTTATTCGAATGAGCGTGATTATATAAAGACATAGATAATCAGAGGAAACAGACCCCACGATGGTTCTGTCTATGGGACGATTAGACGAAACTTGGTTCAATAAGTATAGGTCCCTGGGGCCGAATTTATAAAAGGTCCTAACCCCAAAGTCTAGACATAAATCTTCAAAATGGAGATTTTTACCTAAATCAGCTGTCCGTAATGGCGAGGTTATGTCTAGACATAAGCATTTAGGTCGCCGACATAGGAATTTAGGTCAAATCTCCGTCATTAAGGTTCGGATTTTTTTTATAAATTAGGGTTAGGATGGGAAGCTGTAATGCTATAACACATTTGTAAATGTACACTTTAAACCCACTATCGGAGAAATGATATCAGAAGCACAGGAGATCTGTGTATTTCGACTACTAACTGTAGTCCTCTTCAGCAGAAAACAGACTGCAGATAGTAGTCGAAATATACAGATCTCCTGTACTTCTGATGTTATTTCTCCGATACTGGGTTTAAAGTGTAGGGTTAGGATCTTTAATTAATTCGATCCCTGGTTCTAAACATATAATCCATGGATCCCCTGTGAACCAGAAAGTTTCTCAAATGGAACCACAAAGCAAAAGCAAGTAGGAATTCGTGGATGCATTAAGATATAAAGTGTTAAAATCATCATCTCCAGAAGTCTAAATAACAGCAATTCATAATCGTAGGGGTACATGAGAAGAACCCTCGTTTAAGGTCCGTCATGGCTGGTATGACCCCGCACGAATTTGACCTCACTAAGTCTACTATCTTGATGGTCTTCCACAGCCAGCGTCTCATAAAACGGGGAGTTCATGTAACGCTGGCGAGCCTGGCCTCTCCGGTAGTGACGTCAGTCAACTCATAAAAATGCTGAATTGATCTTCCTCCGTGGCCAGAATTCCAACGCAACGGGTCCTTCCTCTCCACTAGAGATTGTTTACTTTGTGATATATAAGAAAATAAACGAATAAGATTTTATTTTCTAAATCTTTTTTTACTACGCGTGATTCAACTGTTAATTGTTTTAACCTTGTTTACACCGCTTCCCTTTACACTAATTTGTGTATCTCTCTCTCTTTCTCCCTGCCTCCCTCCTTCCCTCCCTCATTCTCTAGTCTATCTACGTCCTCGCTGACACCGTGGAGGTATCTGAGGACCACAGTAATTTGGACTGAGTAGTATAAAGATCGCTAACAAAAGGGAAATGATGAAGAGGATGGGGATGAGGACCAGGATGTTTAGCGTCAAGGAAAGAAAATGTGAATGAAGAGGAAGGTGATAGGTATATATATATATATATATATATATATATATATATATATATATATATATATATATGCTGATGAAGGCGGAAAAAGAAGTCACGGGTCTAGTTTCGAGTTTTTTTAGATTATTCCTGACCGGTTTCGCTCTATATTTCTTCAGAAGAGTGTGAATCTGAAGAAGCATAGAGCGTAACCGGTCAGCAATAAACTCATTAAGGCTGAACTCGACCCGTGACTTCTTTTTCCACCTTCATCAACTTGTCACAATGTCCCAGCATTATATATATATATATATATTATATATATATATATATATCATATATATATATATATATATATAACATGATATGTCATGATACACATATCCATACTCGACATTCTCTCGCTACAAACGCTCCACATACTCTCTCGTCAGTGTTCTGTGTGTCTCTGTGATCATATGAAAACACGCCCGAGTGAGTTTTAGTGTGTACATATGTACATACAGGATGTAAACGTGCACAGACGCGCCTACTCTAAGAGAGGCTCATTTGGGTGTATTTCAGGTATGGTTTGTGTGTGTGTGTGTGTGTGCGTGTGTGTGTGTTTGTGTGTGTTTGTGTGTGTGTGTGTGTGTACGCATGTGTGTGTGTGTATATTTCTGTGGATGTTTATGTATGTATGAGAGAGACCTAGAGCAAATCAGAAAATGGAAATATATATATATATTACATTTCTATCCGACCACGCTAACGAAATTGTGACTTCAAATTCAATTTTAGAAGAAATTTGATTAGATCCTGTTGTATTAGAAAAATAATACAATATAGATCTTCTCTTACGACTGTCATTTAGGTGATTTTGCTGTTAACATAATTGTTTAATAGATCAGATATTACCGAGAGTTATGTTAAGCAAGGTCCTTGTCTTACCAATTTCCTTTCTTTCTCTTTTGTCTCGTTCTTTTTTCTACTTGTCTTTAGTAAAATTTCTGGATTCACTGAAAATTTCCTGGAAGAGGAAAACATGCAAACTACGCTTCTTACGTTCCCAGTGATTTTCTCCAAAATTGTATATGTATACTGTATATGTATTAGACACATGTACAAACACATACACACAGGCAGACACACACATAGACACACACACACACACACACACACACACACACACACACACACACACACACACACACACACACACACACACACATATATATATGTATATATATATATATATATATAATATATATATATAATATTTGTGTATGTATAAGTATATATATGTATATGTATATGTATGAAGAGAGGTGATGGAGATTGATAATGAATCAATCGTAAGATCATCTATACATTTGCATAGAATTATGAATGCCTTGGCATATCCTTTGACCTAATTTAGACCCACTCCAACTCAGCTTGCTAGAGACATCATTATCATCCTCTCGGCAATGACAACTTCTACAACTTCGATGGCAAAGAAGATTGAAACATAGATGCTGTAAGTTTTTAATTAAATTAAATTTTGTCACTGAATATTTTGGTTGTCTGAGTTACCATCAACATCCATCCTGTTGAAATTGGTTTTAGTTATTGGTAACTCCCGAGTGGATATAAGGAAGTAGATTCTCTTGTGTTGAGGGTTTGCAAACAGAAGCCATTTCATAGATGATATGAACGCGAGCGTAAGTTGTCTTAGGAGAAATGTTTCTCTTTATCTCACTCTCTCCTCTCTCTCTCTGTCTATTTCTGTCTCTATTTCTGTCTCTCTGTTTCTGTCTGTTTCTATCTCTGTTTCTCTCTCATTCTCTCTCATTCTCTCTCACTCCCCTCTTCTCTCTGCCCCCCCATAACACTCACTCTCTCTCTCTCTCTGTTTCTGACTCTCTCGCTCAATCTCTCACTCTCTCTCCCTCTCTCCTATGTCTCTCACTCCCTCGCTCTCTTTGTGTGTGTGTGTGTGTGTGTGTGTGTGTGTGTGTGTGTGTGCACACATAAGGACAAGTTTCTGTAGTTCGGAAGTAGGTTAGACGAGAGTCACCACGGAACACATTTCTTCAGCCGGACACTTGTCTCTAACTCAACTTCCTAAAACTGTTGTTTAGTTTCTTGGATTTCGCGTCTCGTAAATCCGGTGTCCCGGCTCAGCGTGTGCAGTGCTATATATCAGACGATTCAGTAAAGGGGGGAGAGTTGGGGGGAGGGGGGGAGTGGGGGGGAGGGGAGGGGGGGAGGATGGTTGGTGCTGCGGCACTGTGAGTAATGGCACCCATTAAAGTGCTCTAACGCTCAGAAAAATATTCGCAATTAGCGGTGCTTGCTTGTTTGAGGACATTTGTGCTTATAACACTGAAACAATTTTGTCCTGTACCTGAGCCCGTTAGAAAAATAATAATAAAAATGAAAGTACTAATAACGCTAATGTATTTGCATGAGAGGTGTGCTGAGGGGGTCAGAAATGGCCCACCCACAAAAATTAGGGATGTGCCGATTAACCGGCATCGGCAGGAATCGGCTGTTTTTTGGGGAATCGGTATCAGCATCGGCGGGAATCGGATTTTTTTTTCCTTCTTTTTTTAGAATCTGCATCATCACCTGCAAAATATTGCCGATGCCGAATCTGGAAAAAAAAAAAAAAAATCCTGCCGATGCTCAGTTCCGATTCTTGCCGATGCCAATGCCGATGCCCCTAACAAAAATTTAAGCATGTATGTACTAATAATACTTCTTTTATTCTAAATATATAACTTAGCAATTTTTTGTTCCTTCCCTGTGTTTCTATCTTAATTTTTAACCAAGTCCCAAGAACACTTTTTTCTCTCTGTGAATAAAATTTTTGAAAAAAAAAAAAAAAGAATACCGTCAGTGGTTGTCGCTAGGTATAGGAACAGAGCCTTAAAGCTCACGAGGAGACATCAACACCGACCATTCCACAGTAGTCTTGGTAAAGTTCGAGATATATCCCTTCATACACTATGGAGAGATATCTTAACAATGTATGGTGTCTTGTAGAACACATTCACTTCTACATTAATTCTTAGCTTCTTAAAAGATACATCTGGCTTTGATCTGAATAGAATACTCAAGAAAGAGAGAGAGAGAGCGATGGAGAGATAGAGAGAGGAATAGAAAAGAGACAGATATATAGAGATATAGGGAGATAGGGATATGGATAAATAGGCAGACAGAGAGAGAGAGAGAGAGAAAGAAAAGTGTGAAAAAAAAATTCTTGTAGCACTGCACAAAAAAAAAAAAAAATCATATAGACACAAAAATTCATCAAATAAATGTGGTGAAGTTATAGCGGAGAAGACCAGAGAGACTTAGAGTTTTATCCACAAATGTGTTTTCCTCTCGGCTTTCCGCTTCTTTGGCATTCGCGGTTATTATCCATTTCAGCAATTAACTTGTCTTTGTCCATTGTGTGTGCTCTATCCTTTTCTAGAAATTCCCGGAAATGTGTTGTACGTACAGATTTCACTAGAAAATCATCAGAAGGATTATTTTAGCTGTTATCTGTGTGTGTGTGTGTGTGTGAGAGAGAGAGAGAGAGAGAGAGAGAGTGAGTGAGTGAGTGATTCACCTTGGTCTTTGGATCACGTGTTGGACACGTCTACCTGTTTGTTCGTTTGTATGTCTGTCTGCCTGTCCGTCCGTCTGTTTGTCTGTCTGTCTGCCTGTCTCTGTCATTCCGTATGTTAGTCTATCTTTCCGTATGTCAATTAGTATGTCCGCCTGGTCGTCTATCTGTCTCTGTGTCTGTCTGTCTGTCTTTCCGTGTGTCAGTCTGTCTATCTTTCCGTATCTCAGTTTGCGTCTGTCTGTCTGTCTGTGTTTGTCTGTCTCTCTATCTGTCAGAGGGAGAACGGAAGAGAAAGAGAGATTGGGGGAGATATGGAGTGAGAGCATTATAGAGATGGTGCATTGTTTAGCATCCCATATAGTGATAAACTCTTATGATGAAGTTCCGTGGGAAAATGTTAGGCCACAGTATTTGAAGAAGAGGAAGGGAGGCAAGGAAAAACTTTTGTAAGGAAAGGGGAGGGAAAGGAAAAAGAACGAAGGAGAAAAAGAGAGTGGGGCGGGGGAGGAGTGAGAAGGGAGGGGAAACTGGTGTAACCTCAGGGTAAAAAAGGAGAGAGAGGAAGAGAGAGATGTATATATGTATATGTGTGTGTATGTATGTATACATATATATATATGTTGACTATATTATGACAAATAAGATTGAAGGTGAAAGAAGTAGACGAGTAATGGGAGAATTTCACGCCTTAACGTTAAGGCGTGAAATTCTCCCATTACTCCTCGTCTACTTCTTTCACCTTCAATCTTATATATATATATATACATACAAACACACACACACACACACACACACACACACACACACAAATACACACACACACACACACACACGCACACACACACAGAGTAGTAAGCTAGAATGCAGTGTAGGAAGAACAAAATTGTTTGTAGACACAATGAAATCCTATACACAAGTCGAGCAAAGCAACCATAGTTCCTCCGCAGGGGAAGTTGAATGACATTGAATGATGCCTCGGATCTCTCGTAATGAAATGTTGTGTACCCTGAAGGTCTACTCTTCAGCCCACACGGCCGATCTCCCCCCGAACTCACCCCCGAAGACTTCTGCCGGAGGCTCCCGAGACGCGGAAGCAACAGGAAGAGTCTGAGAGTCGTGCCGACAGCCCACACGGCCGATCTCCCCCCGAACTCACCCCCGAAGACTTCTGCCGGAGGCTCCCGAGACGCGGAAGCAACAGGAAGAGTCTGAGAATCGTCCCGAGATGCCCGGCGGTGATAAGAATCCAACCAGTAATGAAAAAACTCTTCGTCGTCTTCGTCGTCGTCGTCGAAGAAGGAATGGAAATGGAAACCGTATCGAAGGCGAGGGGGACCCATCGAAGTGGCGGCTGGGAATTCGGGAATGGGTTTGACGTCTGGAACGAATCGATTCCATAAGGGAATGGCATTCCGTATAGGCCTCGTGGAGTGTTGAATAGGTAAAAGCAATCACCACGTTGATGTCGACCACGTCGGTGACGTCATTGGGGTCCCTAGACGTAGTGTAAGCCGGCTGGGATATAAGCATCAGGAGGACTGAGGTGGCTGGGAATTAAGTACGTGGTGCTTTGAATCCCGACTTGTGTATATAAAGGCTCTCGAATCAATTCCGGTTTAATCTTCAGCGATTGTTGGTGATTGTCACCTGCCATTGCTATCCAATAACTAAGTGCAATGGTGCCACATGTTACGACGGTTAAATATCTTCCATAATTTTATTTTTCTGGAAGAAGTAAAATTCTTCGTTGCACTTCTTACCTAAATAAAAAACGTTTTATTTTTCTAAGAACAAAATTCTTAGAATACTTCGCAGTTTTAAGTTACTTCAATTCCGTCTGAATACAAATGTATAAAATAAACACTGATGAATTCATCTTCGTTGAATGAAGTACATCACCAATAAATAATTGATATATACTATTCATAGAAAACGGGTGTAAGCTCTTCACAGGGACTACAGGAATGTAGGTGCATGTATGGATGAATGGAGAGAAAGGGTATTGAAATAAAGAAAAATATATATTTTTGTTGAAAATTGTGGATGGCGCAAAAAAAAAAGTTAAAATAAAACTTAAATAAAAAATAAAGAAATTAAAATTAAAGATAATATTAAAAAATTTGAAAATTGTGGATGGCGCAAAGAAAAAACAAACAAAAATTAAAGAAATCATAATATTAAAAATGTTGAAAATTGTGGATGGCGCATAAAAAAAATAAAACAAATAAAAAACTAAAAATTAAAAATTATAATAATATTAAAAATGTTGAAAATTGTGGATGGCGCATAAAAAAAATAAATGAAAATGAAAATTTAAAATAGAAATAATAATAATAATAATAATAAAAATAAATAAATAAAATTAAAACTAAATAAAAATAAAAACAAAAATAAATAGGTAAATAAGAAACAAAAAAGATAAATAAAATAGAAAGTAAAAAATAAAATCTTTGGAGCTTCCACCTCATCACTACCCACGCATGAATTACTTCCGTAGGTCTGGACGGTGATTTCTCTAATGACACAGAAACCTCCAAGAACCTTAAGTTTCGAGTTCGGATAATGAGAGTCCGGAGGTCCCAGTAGGATCGATGGTACAAAAGGAAAAAGAGATGTATGGGAGATTGAAGGGAGAGAGGGAAGGTGGGGGAGTATGTCAGTTTATTATTATTTACAATTTACCTGTTTGTTTATCATTTAACTATACATATTCATTAATTTATTTGTTTTATTCATTATTATTTATATTATATTTTTTATTTATTTGTTTATTTTTATTTATTTATTTGTTTATTTTTATTTATTTATTCTATTCATTTATTCATATATTTTAATGATTTATTTTAGTTTATTTATTTATTTATTTATGTATTTATTTATTTGTTTATTTGTTTATCCATTTATTTATTTCTATTTATTCTATTTATTTCAATTATTTAAATTTATTTATTTATTTATTTATTTATTTATTTATCATTATTATATACATATATTTTTTGCATCCAACCTAGTTATGGACTAAAAGGTCTCCTGTCGGCATGCTCCGCCTTTGTAATCCTATGTAATCCTTTGTACTTTAGGAAGGAGGGGCCGGAGAGAGAAATGATACTAAGGCAGGTGACCGTAATAAAGGAAACTAAGGTAAATAACATGGAATTAGATAAAAAACATGGGATAAATTAGAAGGGGGAGAGATGAATATTTCTTGAATTAGCGACAAGTTAGCAGAGAGGGTTAAAGTAAATAAGTAATGAGGAAAATAAAGGAAGAGAAAAGGAAAATGGGAAATGATAATTCTAGACTGAGAGAAAACGCAAACACGAGGCAAAAGAATCCAAACGTAGATGTTAGTGTAGTTGTATGATTTTTTTTCTGTTATATCAAGGGAAATATTCGGGCATTGAACACCTTGAAAATTGTATATATATATGTTTCTTCAGGATTGTACACAAGAAAATACTCGCTTTTTGCATACGTGTGTGTGTGTGTATGTGTGTGTGTTTGTGTGTGTGTTTGTGTGTGTGTGTGTGTCTGTGTATGTTTACGTTTGTGTGTTTGTGCGTGTGTATGTGCATGCATGCAGGTGCGTGTGTGTGTATGTATGTGTGTTTGTATGTGTGTGTTTGTGTGTGTATGTGTTTGTGCGTGTATGTTTTCCCTACGTTTGTATGGCTGTGTATATGTATGTATCTTTATTGGAAATTGCATCTATATATACACGTATATGAATACACAAGTACACAAACTCGTCACGTGATCTCCCAAGTATGAAAGTATACATATGCAGATATTCCCTAAACTTTTTCCAATAAATACAGCTTCAAACTAGGAGGAGCCTTAAAGATCTCCTCGCCTTTTCCCCTTTACACTCTTCGCCTGTTATCTCTCTCATTCTTTCTCCTTCAGTCTCCATCTTCCTTTTCACCTCAATTTGCCATTGTCGAAAAATACGGCCACCACATTTGCTCATAAATTCTTATCGATGTTCAAAAGAAGTCAAGTTTGAATAATTTTCGTCTGCTGAAAAAGCGCAGTTTGTATTTTGCAGATTTGATGTTTTCGTTTCTTTGTGTGATATTTTTTTCTTTTAACTTACGTAGCTTTAGAGGTATTTGAATCCATTTCCTTAACAGACGTTACTTGTTCCCCCATGGTCAACACTCTTATCTTGTTTAAACTTGTTCATATACATTCTAGTTAATTTTATTTTTCATTTTAACTATTTGTCTATTAATTCATTTATCTAAGTATTTATTTACTAATCTATTTACATTTATTTATTAATTTATTTATCTACTTGTGTATCTACTTGTTTGTTTATTTATGTTGTTTACCTATTCATTTATTCATTTATTGATTTCTACATTTATTCATTTATTCATTCATACATTTCTCTATATTCATTTGCTTGTTCATTTATTCATTTATTCGTCTATATCGATTTATTTATTTATTTCTTTATTTTCTTACTTATTTTTTGGTTTATTTGTTCGTTTATTAGTATATGTATCATGTATTAATTAGTTAATTGATCTACCTGTTTATTTATCTATATATCTACATATTTCTTCCTACTTTACTACTTATTTGCTTATTTATTTATTTATTTTATTATATATATATATATATATATATATATATGTATATATATATATATATATATATATATATATATATATATATATATATATATATATATAATGTCGAGTAACCCCAACATTGAAGAACCTCTCTCTGGTTCAATAACTTCCTCTGGTCACGGTTCAACTGAATAAAATCGGATGACGTCAATAGCAAGAAAGCCTGTGACATTCATAATAATATCAAGCCATTGCCTTTCTTTTGCTCTTAGCTGAATGAAATCATCTGTCTGTAGACAGAATACACATGCAAATCGTGTCAAACAAGGGTGACGCAAACAAGGTCACCATATTAAGACAACAGGGCAGGCCTCGCAGTAATGGCTTTTAGCTGGATAGATTTAGATTTAAGAAGGAAATAGGCAAGAATTGGTTTACTAATAGGGTGGTCAACTAATGGAATAGACTTAGTAACCATGTAGTGAGCGCTGAAACTATCAGTTGTTTTAAGAAACGGTTAGAAGACTTTATGGATGGGGATGACAGGTGGTAATGGACATGAAGCTTCCTAGTGTAGGCCTTATGGTCTCTTGCAGTCTCTTTATTTCTTAAGTTCCTATGTTCTAAGCAGAGAAATGGATAATCAAAGTTATTTAGGGTTTTTATCCTCCTGAACAAATTTGCCTGCCTGGATGTGGAATGACCATATTTCTACCCTTTTATATCATGTGGCATCGACCCGCCATATTATTAATTTATATTATTTATATTTTTTGCTTAATTTTATTTTATTTTTGTATTTGATTATTTTTGTTTAGCTGAAGATAGTTTTCTTTAAATAAGTAGAAGGTATAATTGAATCATGATTGATCTAGATTTGATTTTCTTCTAGTAAAATCTTTAACAGGTAGAATTATTTTGTAATTAAATTGAGAGCATGACTAAGCGATGGAACATATGAATAAATAAATAATTTAATAAATAAATAAAAAAACATCTAAATAGATAAATAGGTAACTATTTGAATGAATAAAAAACATTTAAACAAATAAACGAATATGAATAAATAAACATAAATAGTATATAAGAAATTGATGAATAGATAAATGACTTAATTAATTATTAAAAAGATAATCAAAGAAATCTAGGAAAGGAATAGAAATTGATGAATAGATAAATAAATGACTAAAATAAATAAAGAGATAAAGAAATTAAGGAAATGAAAAGAGAATTAAATAAATCAAGGAAAGGAATAGAAATTGATGAATAGATAAATAAATGACTAAAATGAATAAATAAAGAGATAGAGAAATTAAGGAAATGAAAAGAGAAATAAATCAAGGAAAGTAATAGAAATTGATGAATAGATAAATAAATGACTAAAATGAGTAAATAAAGAGATAGAGAAATTAAGGAAATGAAATAGAATGTTGTGGTAATGGAACCTTGGCAGGACAGAAATCTCAGGCAGAGCATAACCTGGAGAAGAAATGATATGACGTTTGCAAAGGGCGCAACAAAGATATCAAGTAAACACAGAGAGACTAAGCTACACATCCCAGGAAGCAAGAAAGTGAGATTACATTACGAGGGAGGAGAAAGAAGGTTAGAGGGAGAAATAAGTTATCAGAATTAAGTAAAAATTTGTATACGACGAAGAGGTATGAAAAGAAATAGGGAAGATTGAAAACAAGGAAGAAAAGGAGAAGATGGAAACGAGTTTGAAAAAGGGGTGTAAAGGAGATGTGGAGAGGAGCTTAGGACTGACGAATGAGTCCAGACGACTGAAGATGGAGTAGATTCTGCAGCGTCGTGATGTTCACAGTGTCACTCGTACAAATGGGAAAGAATAAATTATCCCTTGCCTGCAGAGAGGGTTTCTTCAGTTTATTAAAACCCCTTGCTGCTGAACTGAACAAGACATAGAAATATTTATCAATATATCTCTAACTCTTTTGTCAGGAGAGAAATTTCTTAACTGAGTAAAATCACTTGTTACAGCCAGAATGATGCACTACTAGCTGATTAAAACCGCTTGCTGCTGAACTGAACAAGACATAAAAATATTTATCAATATATCTCTAACCTCTTTAGTCAGGAGAGAGATTTCTTAACTGAGTAAAATCACTTGTTACAGCCAGAGTGAAATAATATATTTTTCCTGCCAGGGAAGAAATGTAATTCGACAATCACGGCAAAAGGAAATGGTGAAGGAGGCAGAAATAAAGTGGAAATGTTAGTAGAACGGAAGAGAAATCCAGCAAGCAAATGTATGGAGATTAAAACGATTAAATGGCCATGCAAAGGAAAAGGAATCTGACAAGACTTAAAAAAAAAAAAAAAAAAAAAAAAAAAAAAAAAAAAAAAAAACCGGGAAACATGTTAGATTGATATATTTATACTTTTTTCTTTTGGCTAGAGGAATCCTGTAGAAGTAGTCGGAGATTTAACAGGTCAAAAACACCGGTTGAATTAGATTTGACAAAATTGAAAGATAGATCAGACTACCACGTTGTCACCTAATTATTCCTCAGGTTATTTCAAGGTTTTACTTAAGTGAATGAAATTCCCTGGGGCTTAATGAAACAATCTTATGAGTCATTAATGAAGAGGACAATTAGGCCACTCGAAGTTGTAACCTTTTGATAGGCAGGTTTCCCTTTGAAGAATGAAATCAGCAGTCAAAACAAGCATATATACTGTCAACAGCACTGCAAGGGCTAATTTACAGTTTCATTGTCAGTGGCGAAACAACGCTTCTGTTTTTTTTTTTGTTTTTTTTTTTTTGTTTTTTTCCTACGGTGCGGGAAAGTCGTGGAATTGGTAAGAGATTGAAGTATGGTAGTAGAAAAGAAAGATACTAAGGAATATATATATATATATATATATATATATATATATATATATACATATATATATATATATTTATATATATATATATACATATATTATAAAGTGAGACAGGTGGAAAAGGTGGTAATGAAACATGAATTGGACCAGGAACAGTGATGTAATCTAACGCTTCAACTTTACGTCTTATTCAGAATAACAGACTAATACAGGTCATTGTAGTATATACCCTCATAGCGATTGATCTTGCCGGAGATATTAAAATGGAGCGCGCTGATTGGTTCGCGCTGACCTCTCTGTAATTGGTGACCTCTCCTGTGACGATATGTGCTGCTTCCACTAACTTTTTCATTCTTTTTGCAAATCCCTTGAGGAAGTTTCAAGCAATATCCTAGCTAGGAATGTGTCCGTGTGAGTCTGCATGCTTTACTAGCGAATTAGATGTTCTGTAGAGCCGTAGGTCACTTTTGTGCTCCCCTATTCTTTTCGTAAACTCCCTTGAAGACTCACCATAATATACTGCAGAACATCTGTTACATGCTATGCTGTTATGCTGATTACCACAGGGAAAAGAAAAGTTCTTGAAATCCGAGCGCTTTCGTGATATTTGTTCACATCTTCAAGGATTAATATCACGAAAGCGCTCGGATTTCAAGAACTTTTCTTTTCCCTGTGGTAATCAGCATAACGGTGTAGTCACGTGTGTTTTGTGATACTTGTGCATGCTATGCTGTAAACAACGTTGTCCTTGTTGATGATAATAAAGAGGTCAGTATATCTGCTCCACTTGGGTACGGTACTATGAGGTAAACGTGGTCTACCATTTCTCCCTTTGCTCTTTGATAAATGTCTGCTTTCCTCTTGAGTCTATTCAGTAGGGCTTGAGGGTGAAATACCCTGCGGAAAATACTGGTAATATAGACCATCTCTTCTTCTTTTAAAAATGTTATGATGAAAAAAATTATGAAAAATATGAAGAGAAAAAGCATGATAAAAGAAATTAAAAAAGAAATGATGATAGGAATTGTGATGAAAAATGATGGCAAGAGAAAAGATTAACAAAAACTGTATAATTTTTTTTTATAAAGATGATAAAATTGCTTAAAGATTATGATCATATTAAAAAGATGATGTAAAAAAGATAAAGAAAATTAAACAATTATGATAAAAAATTGATAAAATTGTGAAAAAATGATGAAAAAATTATGATGAAATAAATATGATGGAAGCAAGTGATGAAGAAAAATTATGACAAAGACGAGGGAAAAAAATGACGGTGAACAAAACTATGATAAAAAAAAAAAAAACTGCGTGACTGTGATCCGTAGGGATACCACATAAATTCCTGAAATATTACCTCAAGAAATTTTATACAGATTGATTGAGATGAGTGAGAGGGGCTGTCAGCATGAAAAGAAAATGATGAAACAGTTTTTTTTTCTTCTATTTTTTATTAAACAAACAACTTTGGGAATCGAGATTAGAACCCGATAGACTTATGGGAAACAAGCAAACACAAACACGATGGTAGACAGACAGATAGCCAGGGGGAAAATAGTATAAAAAAATCCGTAAAATTGAGATTTTTCAATTGCGTTTGTGTGTCCACATGTTCGTCTCATTGAACGCCTCTGATGTCTTGATAGGTGACAGACATAATGACTGACATGCCATGAAAAGTAAGTACCCCCCTCAAAGAAAAAAAAAAATGAATAAAAGAATAAAGAGGGAAGGAGAGAGGGAGTGGAGGAGGAAGGGATAGGGAGAGGGGGAGGAGGAGGAAGGAATAGGGAGAAGGAGAGGAGGAGGAAGGAATAGGGAGAAGGAGAGGAGGAAGAAGGAATAGGGAGAAGGAGAGGAGGAGGAAGGAATAGGGAGAGGGACAGGGAAAGAGGGAGAGAGGGGAAAAATGAAGGAGACAGAGAGAGAGAGAGAGATATAGAAAAGGAAAGGGAGAAAAAGAGTGAGTGAGAGTGAGGGGGAGAGAAAGGGATAGAGACAAAAAGAGGAAAAGAGATAAAGAGAAAGTGAGAGAGAGAGGAGGAGAGAAAGGGAGAGGAAGAGAATGGGATAAAGAGAGAGAAAAAGAGAGAAAAGAGGAGGAAAAATATCATATACACCCACCACGTTAATGTCCACGTTTAGAAATGGCCGGGCAGCAAAAGACTACTCACGGTAAAATTGCACTAAAGTAGTAGGCCCTTTCCTTATGTTAGGAATTAAATTTTGCAAAAGTGTATGAATGAGCTTAATGGATTAGGTATGCTTGTGTACCCGTGTGTATTATGAAGTGTGCCTGTGGGCATTTGTGTGTGTGTGTGTGTGTGTGTGTGTGTGTGTGTGTGTGTGTGTTTGTATGTGTGTGTGTGTGTTTGTATGTGTGTGTGTTTGTTTGTGTGTGTCTCTGTCTGTCTGTCTGTCTGTCTGTCAGAAATTGAGAGTGAATGAGTGTCTATGATTCACCACCATGATATTGGATCACGTGCTGAGTATGTGATCGACATATATTACACACACCAGAGTGAGAGGTTAGAGGTAATATACAAACCGATTAATGAGCAGTATCGTGATCACACACACACACACACACACACACACACACACACACACACACACACACACACACACACACACACACACACACACACACGCACGCACACGCACACACGCTCCCTAATACTAACCCTAATACACATACACACACTCCCCTTTCCCCGGGGGGGGGATATTTACAGTTCCTATCGTTAGTAAAATCTTGAACGCCTGAGTGAGGTTGAATCTCGGATCTCACAACGCGTGAGATGTAAAGCCGTTTACCACTACAGCAGTAAGTCGTATATATACTTTATGCAAAATATGTATTATTTACCTTTATTTATACGTTTATACCCAGGACAAGAAATATATATTGTATACATGAAATCAAAAATCACCTTATATTTATATTTCTTCGTTATTTGCAGTTGAAAGCATTCCATTCCTCTCTACCCGACACTAAGACACTTCTTCATTTTTCCATCCAACCCCCCCACCCCCACCCCCTGCCCCCCACGTCCTACTTCCTCAACTGTCTGCCCTCATATTCCACTCAGGGAGAAAGGTGGTAACTGAATATCAACTTTTTCAATACATGTGACAGTTCTATTGCATACTTTTGATCGTATTTTGTTTATTTATTTATTTATTTTTATTTTCATTATTTATTTTTATTTATATATTTATTCATTCATTCATTCATTCATTAATTTACTTATTTTTATCTATTTGCTTATTTATTTTTGTAGCATATTCATCCCACAATATTGGATTCATTTCTTGGTGTAAGGGTAAAACTGATTCTATAGATACATGCTAGTATATTCGCATAGACAAGCGTATACGCGCTCGTGTAAACTCTCCAGCTAAACACATGCATACTACTACTACTATACACAAACACACACACACACACACACACACACACACACACACACACACACACACACACACACACACACAAATATATACAAGTGTGTGTGTGTGTGTGTGTGTGTGTGTGTGTGTGTGTGTGTACATTTCCCACAAGCAAAAATAAAACAGTCTTGATTCAGCCAGGATAAAGTTCATAAAGGATATCATAACACACACACACACACACGCACAAACACGCACAAACACGCACATACGCACACACACGCATACACAAAAGTATATACAAGTATGTGTGTGTGTGTTCAGGGTGAGGCTGAGGCAGATGATCAACGAAGTGTCCCACAATAACAATGTCCTTCAGCTCCAGATTCTTCGTTTGTTTTCCTTAATACAACATATATCGGTATATCAAGACAATATGCGCGCAATGGCCGAAAATCTTAAGAAGTCGTCCATATCTATCAATATCTTCTGAAGTCTTGTCCCCGTAATCCTCTTGAAGTCCAAAAGATTCCGCAAGAGTCTTAAGCCGTCCGCCATCGTTCTAAAGACTTCCGCGTTAACTGAATTCCCCGTGACTTCCGGGAGACTTCAACTCTCCGGAAACTTATTTGGCTTCTTAGAGTCTCTCAGGAGTCTCCAAGCCGAGCTTCTGGTACGTCTAACGCGGGCCCTACACGATCAATATTATTGCGCAATATTTCTCATTCTACAATATTATTTATGGTGTAGGGATGGTACTGAAGAATGACAGTATACTTGAAGACATCAAATACACAATACAACACGTGTACCTCTTCAATACTATTTCTGCAGAGTCAATAATATTGTGCAACACGGAATATTGCGCAATAATACTGATCGTGTAGGGCCTGCTTAAGACCTTCCGGGAGGCTTGAAGGATCGTGGGCGGTCTTCAAGAACTGTGAGTGCTCGATGTGTGGGCGTGCATGGAGGGGTCTCTGTCGTGTAGGCAGTGAGGCTCCCTCTCCTTTCTCTCTCCTCTCTCTCTCTCTCTCTCTCTCTCTCTCTCTCTCCTCTCTCTCTCTCTCTCTCTCTCTTTTTTTTTCTTTTTTTTTTTTTCATTTTCCAATTCCCGTCCCTCTTCGGTCCTCTGAGTTGACGTTTGTTCTCTGTGTGTGAAGATCCCACCAGTGTCCCGCTTCGGGCAAGAGGGTTCTCTTACCTCCTCCTCCTCTTCTTCCTCTTCCTCCTCTTCCTCCTCTTCCTCCTCTTCCTCCTCTCCCTCCTCTTCCTCCTCTCCCTCTCCCTCCTCCTCTTCCTCTTCCTCCTCCTCTCCCTCCTCTTCCTCTTCCTCCTCCTCTCCCTCTTCCTCCTCCTCCTCTCGTTCTCCTCCTCCTCCTCCTCCTCCTCCTCCTTACCCTCTCCCCGACCTTGCCATCATAGTCCGCCCACACGCCGTAGCCCAAAGGCTTACTATTCCTCATTGATCTTCCTTCCCTTTCCTTTCCTTTCCTTTCCTTACCTTCCCTTACCATACCTTCACTTACCATACCTTCCCTTCCCTTACCATACCATACCTTCCCTTATTTTACCTTACCTTACCTTCTGATCACTTCCCTTTACTTTCTTACCCTTACCTTACTCTTCTTTCTCTTTATTTCCATTCTCTTTTTAATTCCCTTTCCTTCTTTCCCTTCCCTTCCTTTCCCTATTATTTTCCTTTCTCTCCCCTTCATTTCCCTTCTCTTTCCTTATATTTCCTTCTCTTCCCTTTCCTCACCTTATCTTCTCATCTCTTTCCTTCCTCTTCCCTTTCTTTCCTTTCTCTTTACTTGAAAAACCCGCTCTACTCTCCCCGCTCTCTTTCTCTCTTCTGCTTCACTGCAAAAACCCGCTCTACTCTCTCTCTCTCTCTCTCTCTCTCTCTCTCTCTCTTCTGCCTTCCTTATTTCCAGCCACTCTTTTTCCAGTCATTTAATACTCAGGTATCTGATTCCAGCCTTCCAGCTTCCTTTTATTTTATCTCGCTTCTCTCCTCTCTTTCTCTCTCTTTCCCTCTCTCCCCCTCTTCTTTCGTTCCCCTCCATCTCGTTCCTCTTTGATCTTCTTCCTCGTCTTCATTTCTTTTGTTACCGTCAAGCTAGATGCATTTCACACTTTATCTTGCGTGGGTATATTCCTGTTATCTGTTTTTTTATTTCGAAATTCTCTGTTGTCTGCTTTGTTCCTCTTTACTCTCTTTTGCTCTGTTTTTATTGACTTTTTGTTCATTTGTTTTGTATTTTATCTTTTTTTTTCTCTCTCTATTTTGTCCTGTGCATTCATTTACGTATTAATTGTTCATTCACATTTTATTTCATTTTATTGTATTTTATTTTATTAATTTATTTATCTATATATATTCATTTATTTGTTTATTTATTGATATATTATCTATCTATTTAACTTTATTTCAATTTTATTCTTTTTTTGTATTATTATATATATATATATATTTTTAAGGACAGAAGCGGATTCAAAGATGTAGACATGTAGGGCGGCTTTGGTATGAAATTCTACTCTGCAGAGAAATTTTGTGCCTAGTTGCCTATCTACCATATTCTTTCTGGTTGTTATCTCACCCTATAATCCACTATTTACCAACCCTGGGGAGGCGACCCCAAGTGGGGTCGCCAAAACATCTTGTAAGCTTTTTATTTATTTGTTTATTTTGTTTTATTTCATTTTTATTATTATTATAATTTTTTTTCTTCTATTTTTTCATATTTTATTCTTTTTATTTTATGTAATGTTATGTTATTTTTTGGGGCAAAATTATATGAATTCAATATAATGACCATATACATTTACACATAATACAAATAGATTATTGCGGTCTCGATCATTTAATGAAGATTATAATGGGGGTCGCCAAAAAAAAAAAAAAAAAAAAAAAAAAAATTGGGAAACTATTAACCCTTTCATCTCGCTCTCTCACCCTAATACCTTACTCCACTTATTCTTCCCTCAAATCCAAAACTTCCATCTATTTTCCATTTTGAATTTGTTTCTACGATTTTTTTTTTGCGTCTACCGTTTTTCTTGTTGTCAACAAGACTTCTGTATTCTTGGATTCTTCGTCTTCCTTCTCAGACCTTTCAGATGTCAAATGCTGATTTTCATTTTTTTTTTCTCCGCACCAATGTGACATGTTTCGTTTATTTAGTATATTTATATTAAATTTTGCCATAAAATAACACACACACGCACACACACACACACGCACACGCACACACACACACACACACACACACACACACACACACATAGTCAAGGAGTTGTGACCTTGCTGTCCCGGTGTGTGGTGTGTGAGTGGTCTCAGACCTACCCAGAGATCGGCTAATAAGGAGCTCTGAGCTCACTGCCGTAGGGTGGTGTCTGGCTGTCTCGACAGAGACTGCAGCAGATCCGAGGTGAATACACACACACACACACACACACACACACACACACACACACACACACACACACACACACACACACACACACACGCACACACACACACACATGAACATATCGGTAAATAATTCCCATAAAGAAGACAAAGATGTGTGTGTGTGTGCGTAAACTTAATATAAAACATTTTCATTTTACAATTAAAAGCTCCCAAAAATATTTTCACAATCAATATGTCAAATCTACACTAATTAATCCAATCCGTGAATTTTAATTCTCAGTAAAGATAAGGAATCCTACGCTAGTTCACACGCTTTCATCTTCCTCTCTATTTCTCTCTCTCTCTTTCATTTATTTCCCTTTTTCTTTCTTATTTTCTCAAACCTTCTTCACTCCATTTTCTCCCTATCCTCGCTTTGCTGTGTATTTATTCTTGTTTTCTTCCTTGGTTCTCGTGTGCGTTATTCATTCCTTTTCCGTTGCTCAAATTGAATTTTTTTTTTTTTTTTTTTTTTCCTCCTCCTATTCCTCTTTCTTTTTCTCTTCTTCCACTTCCTCTCTTTACATCTTCCTCCTCCTTTTCCTCCTCCTATTCCTCTCTTTTTCTCCTCCTCTTCCACTTCATCTCTTTACATCTTCCTCCTCCTCCTCTTCCTTCTCCTGTTCTTCTTTCTTTTTCTCTTTCTACTTCTATTCCTCTTCCTTCTGCTCTTTGTTCTTCCTCCTCCTCCTCCTCTCTCTCCTCCTGCTTTGCCTCCGTTCCATGGTCCTCCTATTCTAAATATTTTGTCCTTTCTCCTCCTCCTCCTCTCCTCCCCTCCTCCTCCTCCTCCTCCTCCTCCTCCTCCTCCTCCTCCATCCCACGGTCCTCCTATTCTAAATCTATTTTCCCTTCCTTTTCTTCCTCTTCCTCCTCCTCTTCCTCCACCTCGTCCTCCCTCTCCTCCTTCTCCTCCTCCCTTTCCTTCTCTTCCTCTTCCTCTTTCTCTTCCTCCTGTACCTCCTTCGCCTTCGTCACACGGTCCTCCTGTTTTAGATATATTTTCCCTCCCTTTTCCTCCTCCTCTTCTTCCTCCTACTCCTCTTCCTTCTCCTCCTCCTCCTCCTCCTCCTCTTCCTCCTCCTCTATTTCACTCCGTCTCAGTTATTCTATTGGTATTCTTTCTGACCCTACCTATCTTTTTTCGTGTCTTTTGTTCCATATTCATTTCAGTTTCGTCAAAATAATAATCTTTTATTTTCTAGACTTCTCCATATACTCCAAGCCCCCTCTCCCCTCTTTTGCCTCTCCTCTTCCTCTCTTTTTTTTCTCTCTTTGGGTTTCCTTTCCGTCTTTACTACTCTTTACTACTCTTTTCTAACCAAATTATACTGTTCCCTTCATCTTCCCTGTTTTATTTTCTAGATTTCTCTATTTACTCCAAGTCTATCTCTCTCTTTTGCATCCTCCTTCCTCTCTCTTTTCTCTTTAGTTCTCTTTTTCTTCTTTAGTATTCTTTTCTAGCCAAATTATCTTGTCCCTTTCATCTTCCCTCTTTTGTTTTCTGAAATTGTGATAAAGTATGTAAACAAGTTATAGAAATTTTAATGATAATACCAATATAAGTTTGAGGATAAGATTTATTAATACATAGAAACTAGGTTTTCATCTGTAGAATTTTTATTAAAAATTTTGATGGAAATCTAATTAGAATTAGTGAAAGTCCAAATTTCATTTAAATAATCATTCGTATATATAAAAGACCACCTTAATCTGTCATAATAATGAAATTCATGAATTAAATATTAGAAAAATATATAAGCTTAGTACACATTGAGATGTGTTATAGGGAATAAATCTGAATGATGTAGTGAAAATATGATTTCATAATATTGCACAAATTACCTAAGATTACCCAGTAAGATATTTTTGTAACTTTGTCATTTTTATTTTTTATTGTAATTGGCATATTTATTTCCAAATTATACAACTTGAATAAAGGATAAAGTTGTTACTTTTCTCACGTTGTGGTATTTCTAGTTTTTGACTAGAACATGTGTTGATCTTGTGAATATCATTTATAAAAAGGAACTTTATTCTAACATACAAACTTAGATCTTTCCTCTCTAAGCTCTTACTGTCATCCTGTTCCCTTTAGATCCTCTCTTCCCCCCTTTTTCCATTTCCTTCCTTATTCTTCTTCATTTTCTTTTTCTCCTACCTTTCATTCATCACAGTCTTCCTCCTCTTCCACTCCTCTTTCTGCTCTGTGTCACCCTCTTCCTCTTTCTCTTCCTCTTTCTATTTTTCTCTTTCTCTTTTTCTCTTTTCTTTTCTCTCTTTTTCTTTCTCTTCCTCTTCCTCTTCCACTTCCTCCTCCTCTTTTTCTCTTCCTCTTCCTTCTCTTCCCCTTCCCCTTCCCCCTTCCCCATCCCCTTCCTCTTACCCCTTCCTCTTCCCCTTCCTCTTACCCTTCCTCTTCCTCTTCCTCCTCCCTCTTCCAACTCCTGTATTAACTCTCTCACCCGTCTCCCCTCTCTTCTCATTTTTTCCCTAAAGTTCTTTTTCCCTCAATACTTTCCCTGTGAAAGTATTCAAGCGACGAGTCCGTTCCTGTTGGTCAGCTCTTTTCTTCTTCTTCTTTATTGGTATCTGGCATAATTATCTTACTTATTTACTGCTTACTTTCTTTACTTCAACTCCCAGTAGTAGACGTTATGCCTATCAGTGGTCCCAGCATGTTCCTTCATCTATCTCTATCATGGAAGACCCCTTCCTCCATCAAAGTTTCGATGTTGGGTATAATTATCAATACTCGTCTATCCATCAGTGTCAAATACCCTGTTTAGGGACTCGTTTTATCAGTTGTGCCTTTGCCTACACTTGGCTTGAGCCTCTCGTTTTCTGTTTGTTTCCATAATATTTTCTTCGTTGTCTGTACATTTTTTTTTTATTCGCTTCCGTGGTGGTTCGAGTTGCATTTTTATTTGATTATCTGCCTATCCATCATTCTGTCAACTTGTCTATGATTTTTTTCTCTCTCTTTGAAGGTTGAAAGAAAAAATCAAAATCAAAATAGAAATATAGGCCAGGGCACGGTTCCTACTTATTCTTACTTTTTACTTTCACTTTTTTTTTCTATTTTTGTCTCATATTTTTTTGTCTGATTCTTTCAGCAGATAGACGAAGTTTATGCCACTTTTGTTTACAAAGACTGGAAATAATTGCCAGCGTAGATGAAAGTTCAGGGAGAAACATACGATTGCATACACAAATACTTATGCAAAGGCATACTAAAACATACATTGACATGTATATAAAGAAAAAAAGCATACAAGTACACAAGTACGTAAGAACTCGCGTGCACACACACACACACACACACACACACACACACACACACACACACATACACACGCACACACAACTCGATGGCGTAGTTGGTGGAGTTCCTGGTAGCCACTACGGCGGTCTGGGTTTGAATTCCGGCCAGGGCTGAAATTATTTTAGTATCGCTGAGCTGCGAGTCGTTACTCCAACTCTCGTGGGCGGGGAGTTGTGTGTGTGGGTGTAAGGTCACAGCATTACCCATAGATCGGTCATATATGAGCTCTGAGCTCTCTTTCGGGAGGGAAATAGCTGTCGATCACGAGTCCAACACGTGATCCAAGACCATGGTGAATCTCACACACACACACACACACACACACACACACACACACACGCACACACACACTAATTCCAATAATACAAAAATATTTTCAGTATCAACCCTTTTCCGTCTCGCATAATCGTACTCCACGTTTCTTGATTTTATGATTTTCTCCTTCCTAATCTCCTTCCAGACTCCTAACTCCTTCACTCTAAGCCTTCAATTTCACTCCCCTTTCCTCCTTCCACTCCAGCTATCTGCAATTATCTCGCACTTCGCACTTGAACGCGTTAGACGACCTGCTTCAAGATCTATGGTGTTGTATTGAGGTCATACCGCTCATGAGGTTGCCATGGCAACCGCGTTCTTCTTCTTGTCTGCCTCATAGTAGCTTCCGGGGGAGTCTGCCCCAACAGCGAACTTGTTCGAGAACCTTCGCTCATAAAAGTTCTTTTGATGAGGAATCCAAGATTTTATTTTTGTTGTTATTTTCCTGTGAGTCTTGATGATGAGTTACTGTGTTTAAAGATTTATTTCTGGTTTATATATTTATTCAATTAGTATTTGCGTTTGGGTAAATTGTCATGGAGGTTAGACTGATAAGTGTGTGTGTGTGTGTGTGTGTGAGTGAGAGAGAGAGAGAGAGAGAGAGAGAGAGAGAGAGAGAGAGAGAGAGAGAGAGAGACCGAGAGAGAGAGAGACCAACAGATAGTATATTTTCTACTATAAATAGGCAAGTTTATTCAGAATTAAAGAGGTCATCAGATTACTGAGGGATCAAGAAGTCATGAAGAATTGTCTGAATGCATCCATTTTAATTCTCATTGTCTTCAAAACTTCCAGAAATTACATTCTTGTTTCCTCCCTTCGTATAACCTTCTTCCTTCTCCTCCTCCTCCTCCCCTTCCTCCCCCTCCTCCCCGTCCTTCTTTACCACCTCCCCCACCCTCCTCACCCTCTTCTATCTCTTCCTCTTTCTCATAATTTTTCCTCATCCTCCTTCTCGTATTTTTTTCTCTTCCTCCTCTTATTCTTCCTCTTCCTCTTCCTCTTACTCATCCTTTTCCTCTTCCTCTTCTTCCTCTTTCTCTTCCTTTTCCTTTTCCTTTTCCTCTTCCTTTTCATCTTCCTCTTCCTCCTTCTCTTCCCCTTCCTCTTCCGCCTCCTCTTCTTCTTCCTCTTCTTCTTCTTCCCCTTCTTCCTCTTCCTCTTCTTCCTCTTCCTCTTCCTCCTCTTCTTCCTCTTCCTCTTCCTCCTCTTCTTCCTCTTCCTATTATTTTCCTCTTTCTCTTCCTCTTCCTTTTCCTCCTACTCGTTCTCTTCCTCTTCCTCAGCCTTGTCCTCTGACATCGAAAACCCGAATTCTTCTTCTTAAACTTCCTCCATTTCTTAAAAACTACTTCGTGTCTTATGTACTCAGACGTAGTCCCCATTCCGCTTCTTTTAACTTAGTCCTTTGCCACATTTTTTTTTCTTTTTTCTTAATCCTTTACCTTGGCTTTCTTTAAGAAAAAAAAAATCGTGTTCTTTAAGAAAAAAAAAATTATGTCGTGGACCGCTATAATTTTTTTCCCCTTTCTCTGTTTAAGAAGTTAAGTTGTTCTTTTGGTCATAAAATCGTACTGACGCTGTGTATGTTTTTTATACTGATCTTTATACACGAAAATACACGCACGCGCACACGCACACACGGGTAAGCACTTATTCTCAAAAGTAAAATAATATTAATTATAAAAATATATAAATGAAAATAAACAAATGGAAATCAAAACACGTAGTAGAAAAGAAAATGAGAAAAAATAAATTATAGATCAAAAAAGAGTTATCTTCCTACACTATAAAAATTTTTGTTTGAATATCCGCGTTAAATAGGATTTTTATTACAGATAACGGGAAAAGAGAAGGTTATCTTATCAAATACTTTTTACATGGCACAATTTGAAATTATATATAATACAATCAATAAAAAAAACTGCGCATGACCTGTATTTCATCTACACCAAATGTTCATTAAGAATATTTAGCTAAACGTGTCTTCATCTATCGTTTATGTATATCCATTCTCTCTATATATATCTATCTCCATCTCTATCTCTCTCCAGCTCTCTCCTCTCTCTATCTATCCATCTATCTATCTCTATCTATTTATCTATCCATCTATCTTCCTGTCTCCGTCCTCCGTCTCTGTCTCCTCTCTCTGTCTCTCCACTCTCTCTCCACTCCCTATCTCTCTATCTCTATCTATCTATCTCTGTCTCTCCATCTTGGTCTCTGTCTCTGTCTATCTATCTCCTCTCTGCTCTCTCTCCTGTCTCTTCTCTCTCTCCTCTCTCTTCTCTCTCTCTTCTTTCTCCTCTCGCCTCTCTTCCTCCTCTCTTCTCTCTTTCTTCTTTCTTCTCTCCTCTCTTTCTCCTCACTCCTCTCTCTCCTCTCTCCTCTTTCTCCTCTCCTCCTCCTCTTTCTCCTCTCTCCTCTTCCCCTCTATCCTCTCTATCTCATCTCTCCTCTCTTTCTTCTCTCCTCTCTTTCTCCTCTCTCCTCTTTCTCCTCTCTCCTCTCTTTCTCATCTCTCCTCTCTCCTCTTTCTCCTCCTTTTCTCATCTCCATTCTTTCCCCTCTCTTTCCCCTCTTTCCCCTCTCTTCCCCTTCTCTTCCCCTTTCTTTCTCCTCTTTCTCCTCTCTCTCTCGCTCTCTCTCTCTGTCTGTCTATTTCTCATATTCACACACTAGGAGTATTTATCTTACTATTTTTACATAATCTTCCTCTAGTCCTTTCTAGCCAGCTGGTTAATTTAATGATAATTCTGGCTGACGATAGACCATTTCATGGAGAAATGAAGATCAATTTGGTGAAGTAAACACTGAAAACAATTGGAGGAATCTCTTGGTCTGAAAGAGATGAGACAGAATCTCAAATATCGAGTAAGATCAACGGATGAGTTGCGCTTCTGAGAGAAATACTGAGAGAAGATATTTTCATAAGAAAGATTTGAGGAGATAAATGTATTCAAATCGAAACTGGTTCAACAGAAAGGTCTTCGAATGAAAGGATATTCGCTTTATTCTACAGGTAACGTAGAATGGAAGAACAAGATTAAGAACAAGATTAAGAACAAGAACAAGAACAGAAGCAGGAAGTTTCCTCCTCGTTTATACCTACTGGAGTAGAATTAAAACTATTACTTACGCATTTTTTCTCCTTTGACCGTAATATATTTTCCCCCTCTCCCCTGATCCATCTTACATTCCGTTTTCTTCTTTCGTTCTACCTCGTTATTGTAATAAGATTCATGGGCTTCCATTGGAAAGGGCTCAGTGAAATGTATGAATGATCCTTGTACTATTCTTGCGAAGTCATGAATATGATTTTCTCCAGATTTTTCTCCTTGGATCATTTTTTTTTCTTTCGAATGATGCATGTATGTGTGTGTGTGTGTGCGTGCGTGTGTGTGTGTGTGTGTGTGTGTGTGTGTGTGTGTGTGATTCACAGTGGTCTTGCAGCACGTGTTGGAATAGTGATCAATAGCTATTTCCCCGCCCACGGGAGTTGAAGTAACAACTCGCAGCGCGGCGATATTGAAGTTGTTTCAGCCATGAGGGAGATTCGAACACGGACCGCCATAGTAGCAGCCGGGAACTCTAGCCACTGTGCCACCGAGTCGTGTGTGTGTGTGTATGTGTGTGTGTGTGTGTGTGTGTGTGTGTGTGTGTGTGTGTGTGTGAACGCGCGAGTGCCTACCCGAGTTTGAATCTTTTTCTCATTCTCTCAGAAAAACTCGATGTCGTTTTTACACTGGAATCTGTACATCCTTTTCAAAAAACTAAAAACAACAGTTTGTTTTTGACGCCTCCATCAGCTCTGGGTATTGTGTGTGTGTGTGTGTGTGTGTGTGTGTGTGTATGTGTGTGTATGTATGTGTGTATGTGCGCGCGCATATGTCGGCGCGTATAGACTTCTGAGAGAATTCCATATCCGTTCATCCTTGTCTACTAACAAATAAAACTTAGACATAAAGCAGGGCTAGAGAATATATATACACATTATCTAGAGAAACAGAATATGGAATACAGGGACACTGGAAAAGAAATAAGTCATCATCAAACCTAAGTCCAGCGGAATAGAAGAAAGAAGACACTTCCTGGGTAGTGAAGAATGACCGTTATAGCCTCGCGCGGGGTCACTGGGCCAGCCAAGGCCAACCCACAAAGGAATGTAAAACTCGTGTTACAAGACGTTTCGAGCCCAAGTATCCATTCGTCAGAATATAACAGTTTAGGGCTCCTCTGGGATCGTATGTTACTCTTCCTAGCATATCAGTTCACGAAGTTTATCTTCCCCAAGAGGAACTTCCTAAACACGAAGAAAGAACGAAGGAACCTGCGGGAATGGACGAAGAGAAGAAGACGACTTCGGAGCTTCAAATGTTTGTTCTCTGATAACCCGAAGTCTGTCACTAATTGAATTAAGTCACCGAAAGGCAAATAGAATAAAACTCTTCACTCGATACAAAAAAAAAAAATGTATCCTCCTTAATTTGGTGAGGATATATGGATCTCTAGGTACAACGGATTACAGAAAACTTCACAAACTTAAGCGTCAATGCGTCATATGAGTAGGCCTACTGTGAGAAATGTTGATATATAATTTTTCTGTAGCGATAAGGAGATCTTATCTTTGGGAACTCCGTCTACACAAACGTATTCACACACACACACACACACACACACACACACACACACACACACACACGACTCGATGGCGCGGTTGGTAGAGTTTTCGGGTGCCACTATCGAGGTCCTAGTTCGAAACCTGCCTAGGGCTCAAATAATTTCAGTATCGCTGTGCTGCGATTCGTTACTCCAACTCTCGTGGTCGGGGAGTTGGATGTGTGTGCGTGTAAGGTCACAGCCTTACCCATAGATTGGTCATATATGAGCTCTGAGCTCTCCTCTGGGAGGGTAATAGCTGTCCATCACGAGTACAACATGTGATGCAAGACCATAGTGAATCACACACGTGTGCGTGTGCGTGTGCGTGTGTGTGTGTATGTGTGTGGATGCGTTTGTGAGTGTCTGTGTACGCGAAAGTAAAAAAAATCGTATTTTCTTTGGAAAATGACTTTACAAATGAACTATAATCCTAAATCCGAGTGAAATAATCAGAAAAGAAACTAAACCATAAGATAAAAATTAAACCCTTTACGAACGAGTTTAACCCGTTCCTTATTAAGGGTTTTCAATGATCTGAAAAAAGTTAACTTCTGTTTTGAAACAGATTAATAGAACTTCAGGTTCTTTCCCATAATAAGTAAGGAAATGTATTTTTTTTTTATCAAATTTTCACTTTTAGTTCTCTTTTACTCTGTTATGAACGAAATGAAAATAAGAGTCAGAAGTTTTAGCTCATGTAGAGCTTGCTGAGATCCAGCAAGTGTTATTAAGGTCTGCCAACAATGACAATGGGATTTAGGTTTGGAAAAAGGTTGGTGCAATTTCCAACATTTATGAGTGGGAACATTTAGGTCGTAATGGCTGCTCATGGTCTTACTCTGCTTACATTCATACATACATACATACATACATACACACATTCATACATATAAATGCAAAGTAGACCACTTGGAAAAAGAAACTAACGAAGCAGAGCGCTTTCGTATATTACATCTTCAGTGCAAAAAGTACTTTTTGCACTGAAGATGTAATATACGAAAGCGCTCTGCTTCGTTAGTTTCTTTTTCCAAGTGGTCTACTTTGCATAAGTGAACACACGTATCCGTGTTCTTATTAGCATATATATATATATATATATATATATATATATATATATATATATATATATACATATATATATATATATATTTATTTATATATCAAAGGCTTCCTTCCCCCTTACACGGGAGGTAGCCAAAACACACAAGCATAGAAACACTCCCACCCATTCCATCCCCAACATACTCCACTTCCCTATACCCTCTTCCCTCCCTCATATCTTGGGATCTTACTCTGTTTACGAAATAATAATGTGAACAAATCTTATCTTGGCATCTTACTCTGTTTACGAAGTAATAAAGTGAACAAATCTTTTTAACACTTCCTCCAGTTTTATCATTTTATTCGTTTGTTTTAGCTTTCGTTAATCGGTTTTATTCGGCCGAAGAATCAAGGGATATCGATCTTTTGTCTGTGATAAAAAAAAAAAAAAATACAAAGGAAAAACTCGGTCTACCATGACACGTTAAGCATGTTACCCCCTTTCTCAAAATGTTGTCAGCATTGATACATGTGGCTAAATCGAAACACTAGAGATATTTTCGTTTATTTATTGTGTTTGAACATTGTGCATCTCTAATGACTATTGCCAAGGACGTCGAGAGCCTCAGTGGGGGGAATGGAGTTGCATTCTTGAAGCTGAATGAGGAATTCTTGGCTTCTTGATTTTCAGAATTCTTAATTTTTTTTTCTATCACCCTTCCATTACCCCCCGAAAATTGGTTAAATTGCCCCCAGGGTGTTATTTACTCCCCAAGGGGGAATTTATCCCCCAGGGGGTAATATACATCCATTTTGGGAACCACGGATCTAAAGACCTATTGGTATTTACGGGGCTATTTGTGTATTGAAAAGGAATGTAAAAAGTGGAAACAGTTAACAACTACTGACTAGATTAAAGTGTACGAGTTAGATTGGGACTAGACTCAATATTATTATAAAAGCGTTTTATTCAGCTTAAGGTGATTGTGTTTATGTTTTGTGTGTAGTCATTAATTCGAACACTCGGCAGACAGTTTTAGTCTGTTGAGGAAAACTACAACAAAGAGAATAATGGCTTAACGTAGTTGTGCCTGCATATGAGTACTTTGATGTTACTTTGTAAATGAACATAGCTAAAAAGAAGATAAAAAAGATAAGATATAAATAACAGACCAAACAGAATACCAGTTCACTTACACTCAGCAGGCCATCTTTCTTTACTTTTTTTTTTTTTTTTTTTTTTTTTTTTTTAAATTTTAATTGAATCGGAGTTTTTCTCTGGAAAGGTGTGCGAAGTCCGGCTCCAAAATTTTGGATTTGTTTCATTCTCTTTGTCCAAAGGGTCCGCTGGAGGGGCAAGGTTCTGCCGTTAGTTTCCTGGCCGGTAGACTTGTTCTTCCCGAAATTTGTATTTGAGTACTCTTCCCATATACACTTTCGAAATCTTGAAGAATTTTTTTTTTTTTGAATGACGCAACAATGTTTATAGATGTGTGTACAAAGCTAAATCAGTAATCAACGTCATAGTATACTTGATTATGAATTGTCAAATCCTTCGATTCAGTGAAATAATTTATGAATTTTGTATAGATTAATCTGAGACAAGTTGAATAATAGTAGTAATAGTCTAGATTAAAAAGAGAATTAATAGTACGAGGCCTCGTTTTCTTTCAAATTAATCATCAGGAGAAAAAAAAATCGGGTAGGATAAAATATGTGAAGAGGGTTGTGAACAACTGGAATAGTCTTCCTGATCACGTTGTGAATGCAAATTCAGTTGTGAGTTTTGAAAAGAGATTGGATAGTGTATGGAAACATCAAGATCAAATATTCGATTACACAGCTCAAATAAATAACAAACACCTAGACCACAGTGACCACTAGACCCCAGATGACCTAAGTTTTAGTCATTTAGAGCCGGAGTCACAGGCTTAATGGCCTCTTCCGGGACCCTTGTATGTCTATGTCTATGTCTGATTAAAATCGCCTGTTGGTAACCAGAATATATTCTATAAAGACCCGACCGGAGCGAATTGGTCGCTGCATGACGTACGAGTATGTTTGAGTTTCCCGGTTGACATTTATTCCTCTTTTTCCGAATTCCTGTTCTACAGTACAGAATTAAAGCTTCATGACCTCTGTCGAATGACCCTATCAGGCACCCCCATCAACCCAATCAACTTGTGGCACCTCCATCAACCCAATCAACTTTGTGACATTTCCATCAACCCAATCAACTTTGTGACGTTTCCTGGTTTTAGTTCCGCTTCCGGGGGTTTACGATGTCGACGGCCCTGAAAACGCAGTGTCTGTTCCCGCATGAGGGTACAAACATTCCCCAAAAGCTTTGCATCACGGATGACCCCGTTTCTCATTCTTTGACCGAATGCCTGCAACCGAGGCCATCAAATTCGACTTTTTTTTTTCTGGTTAGACAGCAGCGTTTCTCAACCTTTTTTATACCTTTGTGTAACCTTTAAAATAAATTCCATGTCTCAAGGAACCCCTGCGCAATAAAAAAAAACCCACATATACCATATCTTTCTCATTTTATTTTCATCGTAATAATAGCTTAGATAGGATGATGTCTATATTACATTATTACAATAACCAAGAATATGTCGTGCGTGTTTAATTATATTACGTACCCATGTTGAGAAACGCTGCGTTAGAGAAAAAGAATTCTTGAAATATCTAGGTGGTTCCTTGTTGATGAACGAATATATGTTATTCACGGGTGTTTGTAATTCAGTTAATTGATTTTTGTTCCAAGTGGTGTGGAGGGAAATAGATGATATACTTCTATTCAATAGGTAAGATATTAAAAGAGCTTCAATTCGATGAAAACGAAGGTAATTGGTTAGGGAGTGTTCACCATCAACTCGACCATCAACTCGAGATAGAAATATATAAACGAGAATGACTCGATTTGATATGCGAAAGCGATAAAAGCAAATTGACCTAAATGGAAATGGAATAAAGACAAAAAAGGGGGTGGGGGAGTTTGATGTATATTGAACAGTACGTAAGGGTGAACGGGGAAGAGAAATTTATAATGAAAACGGGAGCCAGTCGACAGGAAAGCATAACAGAATCCCATTTCTTCGTCTCAAAAAAAAAAAAAAAAAAAAAAAAAAAAAGCAAATAAAAGATGAGTTAATAAAGGGAAAGAAAAATCAAAATAAACAAATAGTGAAGCAATAGACTTACATGATTTACGAAACCAGGGAATATTGGGAAACAAAACCTGAATTATATACAAGAGGCAGTGGTAATATAGGAGGCAGTATATATTGGAGAATGCATAGAAATGCATAGAGATGCAGGCAATGCAGCGGACAATCAATTAAGAATATAGATAGGATTAGACAAGCTGAAACGCTAACCGATGAATGAAGGGTGATGCTATCTCCAATAGGAGTACCTCGGAAACCTAGAACTCTATTGATAAACCAAAACTGAAGATCCTAGGATATACAAAAAAAAAAAAAAAAAAAAAAATAGATTACTTCAACATGTTTGATAGACCAAAAGAAAAAAAATATATATATATATATATATATAGATTACTTCAAAATTTTTGATAGGCCAAAATTGAAGATCCTAGGGTGTTATACAAAAATAATAATAATAATAATAGTAATAATAATAATGATGTTTGATAATGTGGATTGATAATGATGATTGATGATGATGATTGATGATGATTGATATTGCTGATTGATGAATGATAATGATGATTGATGAATGATAATGATGATTGATAATGATGATTGATGATTGATGATTGATGATTGATGATTGATGATTGATGATTGATGATTGATAATGATGATTGATAATGATGATGATGATTGATGATGATGATGATGATGATGAAAAAACAACAACTAGATTACTTCAAAATGTTTGATAGGCCAAAACTGAAGATTCTAGAATATCATAAAAAATAGATTACTTCAAATTGTTTGATAGACCAAAATTGAATATCCCAGGGTATTATACAAAAGAAAAAAAAATACTTCAAAATGTTTGATAGGCCAAAATTGAAGATCCTAGAATGTCATACCAAGAACAAAATGCTAGATTACTTCAAAATGTTTGATAGGCCAAAATTGAGGTCCTAGGATATCGTACTAAGAAAAAAAAATAGATTAGGCCTACTTCAAAACGTTTGATAGGTCAAAACTGAAGATCGTACGATACCATACCAAGAACAAAAACTAGATTACTTCAAAACGTTTGATAGGCCAAAATTGAAGATTCTAGGATATCATACCAAGAACAAAAACTAGATTACTTCAGAACGTTTGATAGGTCAAAGCAGAAGATCATAGGACAAAAAAAAAAAAAAAAAAAAAAAAAATCATAAAGTTAAAAAAAAGGAAAGGGGGGAGGAGAAGAAGAGCTTAGAAAGGATCAGAAATATTCCGTCTAATTATGACCGTTTAGGTAAAGAACAAGACGACTCTACTCATTAAGAAGCAAAAAAAAAGTAAAATTCTTATCTGGTCACAGACTCTCGAGTCAGTTTTTGAATTACATATTTAGGCGAATATTCAAGAAAAGAATGAATACGCAGTTACGCGATGATGGTGAAGGAGCAACTTGGAAACAATGGCCTGAGTAACGAGTCGGTTGAAGTTTTTGTAAAAGATGGAGTTCTTTGAGTAATTTTGATATTAAATGTATTTAAGAGCAGAGTTTCATATTAAAGTATGTATACATATGCATGTACATATACATATACATGTATATATGCATGTATATATACATGTATATACATATACATAATATATATATACATATATATATGTATATATATATATATGTGTGTGCGTGTGCGTGTGTGTGTGTGTGCGTGCGCGTGTCAAAATGTAATGGCTATCTCTTTACGTTGTTTGACACTTTGACTACAATAGTTTCGATATTATATGCATTTAAGGGCAGGATTTTATCAGTATTTTTACATTCTCTCTCTGACATTCGCGCGCGCACACACACACACACACACACACACACACACAAAGCATACATACATATATACATGTATGTGTATATGTGTACATGTATGTGTCCATGTGTGTGTGTGAATGTGATTCACCATGGACTTGGATTATGTGTTGTTCTCGTGATCGACAGTTATTTTCCCTCCCGGAAGAGAGCTCAGAGCTTATGTATGTGTGATTCACGACAATGGCCTTGGATTACGTGTTGGACTCGTGATTAACAACTATTTCCCTCTCGGATGAGAGCTCAGGGCTCATATGTGACCGATGTATATGTAATGCTGTGATCTTACAC
This sequence comes from Oratosquilla oratoria, assembly GCF_046742065.1. Lineage (NCBI taxonomy): Eukaryota > Metazoa > Arthropoda > Malacostraca > Stomatopoda > Squillidae > Oratosquilla > Oratosquilla oratoria. The sequence goes on along the minus strand of NC_134820.1, from coordinate 25,562,314 downwards.
GCACACACACACACACCCAACTAACCGCCCACGAGAGTTGGAGTAACGATTCGCAGTGCAATGATACCAAAATTATTTCAGCCCTGGACGGGATTCGAACACGGACCTCCGTAGTAGTAGCCGGGAACTCTAACCACTTCACCATCGAATGAGTGTGTGTGTGTGTGTGCGTGTGTGTGTGTGTGTGCGTGTGCGTCAAAAGATATTGGCTATTTCTCACGTTGTTCAACCCCTTGACTACAAGAATCAACCTATATGGTTATTTCAATTGACGCAAAGTGGTTTTGCTTAACCGAGAAAAAACGTAAGAGCGTTCAAAAGGAAGAGTTTACGGTGGCTTCTTACAAAAATCTTTCCTTGTAAAAATCTATAAATCCTTGAAAAGTGAAGATTTATGCAAGGATTATTATTATTTTTTTTTTAATACTATCTTAAGAATCTTACGGTTTTACTCGTAGAAAAACATTTCTATATATAAATCTTTCCCTTTCAAGGATTTATATAAAAGTTATATAAAGAAATATTTTTTATTAATACCACCGTTAAACTCAGTTGTTGAGGAGCTACCTTACTCTCAACATCCTATTAATTTTTCTTATAATCCTTTGCATTAAAAGCAATTAGACATAACGCAAATATTCTCGATTTTTTATTTATTTATTTTTTTTTTTTATATAGTTTTTTTTCAATTCTATTTCACTTTACTTTTGATAATGTAAATTCTCAAGTTGTGTAGATTAAAACTTAGGTTCACAAATCAATCCAAAAAGAAGAAATGTTCTGAATATATTTTCCTAAAAGCATTTCTTTTATCACCCTGTAAAAAGTGACATGATTTTACGAAATTTATATTCATGTTTTCGGAAAAACATGAAGAAGAATGTGGATGAAGGAAACAATCCCATCTCGTGGTAGAGGAGCTTCTGGGGAAATGAGTTGTAGTCTTTACGAAAAATAAAAAAGATGCCTATCATGCCTATCCACCTCGCCCTGCGGTTCGTGGATGACTGGATAAAACTCATCTCTCTACTCCCACGAAGTGGTAAGTGAAAACCCCCTGGCACGGCAAGCGTTGGCAAGAGATTTTGGGAATCAACGCAGGAAGCACACGGGATTCGAACTCACGACCACGTGCTCATGAGTTGCCGCTAGAAGGATTTTTTTTTTTTCGGAGCATTTTACTTGATTCTATCAATCTATTCATTTACCTCTCTTTCTTTCTCTTTCTTGCTCTCTATTTATATTCTCAGGAAGCACACGGGATTCGAACTCACGACCACGTGCTCATGAGTTCCGGCTGGAAGGATACTTTTTTTTTTTTTTTTTTGCGGAGCATTTTACTTACGATTCTATCAATCTATTCATTTACCTCTCTCTCTTTCTCTTTCTTGCTCTCTATTTATATTCTTCTGTCTGCAACGTTTAGTATAACTATCTTTTCGTCACCTCTCAATCTAGTTTATGATTGTGTAGTGGTTGGGGCTATTTCTGTGATGAAAAAGCAAAGCTTAGGTTATTACACAATTGTAGGCTTTGCTTGCTCCGTCCACTCTGGGCTAATAACCCGTAATCACTGAGAGTTCCCCAGATTCCGTATTTTTCAGCATTCCTATATTACAACGTGGTAGAGCATTGTGATTCAGCATTGCACGTTTCACATGCAAGATCCAACCAAAGCTAGAAAGAAAAGATTTTTATTTTTTCTCTTCTTTGAAATTCTCGCTGAATCGCTTCACCTACACGGTGAATGCAATGAATGGGCGTTGGTGGGATGTAGTATAGGTATATATACACACGCACACACACGCATACACACACACACACACACACACACACACACACACACACACACACAGATATATATATATATATATACATATATATATATTATACAATATGTGCGTGTGTGTGTGTGTATGTGTGTGTAGGATTACGCAATTATCAATACTACGAAGGATTTGTAGAACAGTATAAAAACAAATGAAAATATATACATTATCTAACATTTCCCAGCTCCATTTAAGGTACGAGTTTTATGCTCTAGGTTAGCGAGTAAATAGACGAGTTTACACTCGCACTAATGCAAACACTTTATAAACGAACAAAACAAATGTGCATATTGAGTTATATGCAAACTAAGCCTAAGTAAGTGCATATAGAGTTATATGCAAACTAAGCTTAAGAAAGCAACTTTTTTATAGGTAAGTATGAGGAAAAATGTATAAATGCACACGTCTGAGTAAAATGTAGGCAGTGGATACAAAAACGGTAAAGCACTTAAGAATGCTGAGCCTGTGTATGAAGATGAGTCTGAGAAAAATTGTGGAGGCACTTAAGAACGCATCACCGTCTTCCGAGAATTTTGTTTTTTACTTTTTTCTCCGTCCTTTATCCACGAACAGTCGCTTCCTTGTACATTATATATATATATATATATATATATATATATATATATATATATATATATGTATATATATATATATATATATATATATATATACACATATACACATATATATACATATATATATATATATATATATATATATATATATTGGGCTAAATTTATTTTATGGTTTTATTTTTATTTTTCTCACTTTTGTCGTCTCGTGCCTCTTATCCTTCCATCCTAATGTTTTTTTTTTTTTTCAAATAATCACGTTTATTTCTATAAAGTAAAATCCAAATTTCCCAGCTTTAAGTACTAAGATGTTTTGTCACACAGATTACGTTCGAATTAAGCATTAAGAACTTGTTCAGATTTGCACATTAAGTTTATAATAATACTTTACTGTGTTTTACATTATCAGTATTTACTCCAACTGGAACATATCCAGGCTACTTAAGATATATAAATATTCCTTTAAGCTAGATTATGTTACAAATTCAACAGTCTAGATTTAGATCCCAATAATTATGTACATTCAATTTACCTTGTAATTACAAACTTGGAAAATGTAAGCTACAGCAACAGCATATATGTTTTAAATTAACCACTTTCGGAAAAACAAAGATAAAGTAACAGACGAACTGTTTATTTCGACCACTATTGTGGTCCTCTTCAGTAGTGGTCGAAATATACTGTTTCTTATGCTTTGTTTCTCCGACAGTGGGTAATTTAAAACATTTTACTAAATGTGCTACTACATTTTCGTCTTGTGAAACAGCATATATGTTTACAAGGAAACAGTTTAAATACGAGCAACATTGTTGATTTGGATTGACCTCAGTGGTAGTTATGTACATTCAATTTCCCTTGTATATATAAACTTGAAAATGGTATTCTACACAAAAAGCATATATGTTGATAAGAAAACGATTTGAATATAAGCAATAGTAAAACGATGGGTCAGATGATGAGAAACTGTCTTGTACGAGTAACAAGCAAGCAGGTAAATGTACAAAAGCTAAACCCTTTTTTACCTCGGTGGTCATATTAAAATGAGTAGAAATGTCTGTTAAAAGGCAGAATAGAAGATATATTTGTTGATACAAAAATATTTTATAAATACAAAGAAAAATTATATACATACACTACGAGGTACAGACTTAAGGTTTTGATTGACAGATCATATTTCTTCATTTCACCGGTAGGATGATCCTCAGAAAAAATATTATCCACATAGATTTATAATCTGATTCTCAAACTTCTGTTGCCTTGCGTACATTTTTTATTCAAATGTATTAATTATGAGGTCAATGTAATAATGATACGTTTTCCTTGGTCTTTCAGGTAATCATATGGACTTGCTGTACGTTTACTTGACCGAATCTTCTTGAAGCTTTAAGACTTCTGCAACCACTTCTTCAAGTGATAAGTATATGTCTTTATGATCGAACTTAACTCTAATTTCATGCTAATACGGAGAAGAACTTGTATGATTTATCTTGTTCATTCCATGTTAGAATTAAAATCTACACATTGGGGCAAGCACACACATACACAAAAAACACGCACATACAAACACGCACACAGGCACACACACACACAGGCACACACACACACACACACACACACACACACACACACACACACACACACACACACACACACACACACACACACACACACACACAAGCAAACGCAAACACACACACACATATATGTCTATGTATATGTATGTGTGCGAGTATATGTATATTTAAATTCATGCACATAAATCTTTTGTGCGCATTGATATTATGATATAATCTTTATCATTAACTCACGTTTACAATGGAAAGCGAACAACGACATAAAACAAATTTCCCAATGTCTAATGGTAGCATTGTGGTTTAGTAAGCTGACGCCTGAATCGTAGTTTCCGGACATCATTCGATTTCTGCATACACATGTCGTAGGAGGCTGCTACCCTTCTTGCATTCTTTGGCAGAGTTGTTGAAAGGTCGACGGATGTACGAAAGGTAGTTCCTCTTTATCAGGGACAGACGTAGTCATGCAGAAGTCCGGGTTTGATGCACATATATACACACACATGCACACACACACACACACACACACACACACACACACACACACACACACACACACACACACACACACACAGGCATACACAAACATATACCCACAGGTGTGTGTGTGTGTGTGTGTGTGTGTGTGTGTGTGTGTGTGTGTGTGTGTGTGTGTGTGTGTGTGTGTGTGTGTGTGTGTGTGTGTGTGTGTGTGTGTGTGTGTGTGTGTGTGTGTGTGTGTTTATGTATACGCGTGTGTGCGTTCAGTTGTGCATGTTTTGTGCATACATATATTTCTATATTTTGAACCAGGATAACGAAAGCTCATAAGTTCTTTTCCATAGAAGATTTATAAAAGACAATTTTGAACATAGCTTTATTAACCAGAGACATACAAATCTATTTAACAACCTGACAGCTGTCTAACTCAATTCTTCATTCCTTGTCATCTGCCGATTTCTCTTTTTCTTGAAGACATTCCAAAAACACCTTCCCTTTACGTAAGGCCAGGACGTCCCACTGCCTCTTCAGTAGTTTTCCAGCTTCCAGAGTTTCCGCAAATTTATATCCTCCCTCCCCGTCCTACGTCAGCAGAAGTGATGAATTTACAGCTTCCCTGACTGGCCATCGCGGTGTTACAGCCGAAAACGCTGGCCAGAGTCACTGGCCTCCATTCTCCTCCTCCGTTCTTCCTCATTCTCTCCTCGACTTTCGTCCAGTCACAAATTTTGACGCTCTTCGATTCAGAAATAAACTTTTTTTTTCTTAATTGGAAAATTCTTGAACATTGTCTTTTCTCTTTGAAATTGAGTGTTTGACAAATATAGAATAGATGAGGAAATTGTTTGTGATAAATGGACTGTGACAAAAGACCTACACTACCCGGACACATGGGCGTACACATATGTGTTTATGTATGAATGTACGTGTATGTATTTATGTATACATATATGTAATGTATGTATGTATGCACGTTGGTAGATAGGTAAGTAGGGGTATGCATGTATGTATGTATGTATGTGTATATATATGTATGTATGTATGTGTATATATATGTATGTAATGTAATGTATGTATGTCTATATATGCATATGTATGTATATACGTATGAAGGACCATGGGTAGGTGCATATGTTTTATACTAATATGAATAGTTATATAATTTCATGAACCAAATTCAGTTTAATTACCCATATAAAGAACAGTCTTTTATTTCTTTATCTAAAGATATCAATCCTCTTTATCTCAGTGTAATCTAGAAGAAGCTCTTGAAATGATAATGATATGGTAAGAATTCTAGTAGACAGTCGAGACATTGCGGGAGAAATACTCAGGAGATTAATTACACATCCTTCTCAAGATAAGAAAATAAAAAGAATAAATAAAATTATTGATAGATTCTCGGCCTTAGATGGACTAGGCTTTAGTAAATATACCCATAATGAAGTTATTTCATCTATAGTATTTGGCTGCAACTAAAGGCCATATATCTTTTATATCAGTTGTAGTCTTTCTAACAGCATTCAACTGTGGTTCTATTGGTAAGACCTTAAATTCGTTTAAATATTTTCGTGACTCGAGGAAGGTATTTCTCTATTCTATGTGCCTTCCAAACAGGTCTATTCAGATTTGGGCGAACTAGAATGTAGTGTAGGTGTCTGGGACCGTGCGTTATTCTCACAACGATTTATGGAAGTCGTCCCTCTTATGCAGATAAGTTGTTGTGAATGTCACTGGTTGCGCAAGTGAGGCATTTGCAGAAGTCAGATGTAAGCAAGTTGTATTTTGGAAATATCAAATTCGCTTGGGATTATAAAGGGTGAGGAGGGTATATATCCTAAACAGCGAAGGTACGTAAAGCAAAATGTGAGTTTTTGCAGAATTGTAGGATCTTTAACTAAACCACATTTACATAGATTCTGGAAATTTATATCTATAAATTTCTCATCATGGAATACATTTTATTATATTGTTTGTTTTTGCTTTTGTTATTACTATTATCATTATCATTATTATTATTTGTTATAATTAGTTGTTATTAATCATTAATCATTATCATCTTTATCACTATTATTAATCATTGTTATTACCGACATTATCATTATCATCATTATTATTATCATCAATATCATCGTTATCATCATCATCATCATTATTATTATTATCATTATCATCATTATTATTATCGTCATCATTATCATCATAATTACCATCATTATTATTATCATCATCATCGTCAACACCACCATCACCACCACCACTGTCACCACTACCACCATTACCACCACCATTGCCACCGTCACCATCACCATTGCCACCGTCACCACCACCATTGCCACCGTCACCACCACCATTGCCACCGTCACCATCACCATCACCACTACCACCACCACCACCACCACCACCACCACCTACTACCTACTTACTACTACTACTGCTGCTACTACTACTGCTACTTAACGTTTCAGAGGGCCTTGTTCTTTAGCATCGAGGGTTGTATACTCCGATAAAATAATGTTTACTGGTAGTAACCAGAATTATCATAAATGTTGTATACAAAGGGCAGGGACTTAATAGAGACTGGTAGAACCCTTAATATTTATAGCAACATCCTGTGATGAATGAAATTACTCATTGGAATTTCCCAGGGATGAGTAAGACCGAGTACAGACACCAAAAATGCTTCATCAGCAACATGTGTAGCGAGCTTGTGAGTCTCCCGGATTTTTCGAGCAGGTCAAAAGAGACTCAAAGCCACAAGTCAAAATTTCGGAAAGGAACATTTCCCGATGGACCTTGAAACCTAATTATGAGGCCAAAATTCTTCTGCTGCCTTGTTGTTCCACAGATAATCATGGGATTGTAGACACGAGATTCTGGGAACAAGTCTGCTACTGTTATCAAACTGTTTTTTTTTTTTTTTTTTTTTTTTTTATCTCTGAACGTGAGTCTTATCTGTTTAGTACTCCAATCGAAAATTGTTTTATAAATTCGCTCGTTTGCTGTTCAGCTAGACAACTTACTTAACAAATATGGTTTGACCAACAATAGGTGATTTGTACTGCAATAGTAAATTTACAATTGGAAAAACAAATTTTTCATCGCATCAAGCTAATTCACTCTTACAAATGAACATTCTTATGTGGAAAAGGTTCTGATAGCTGAATAAAATTTCCTGATGGGAATACGAGTAAACACCAAAGTCGAAAAAACCAGGAAAAAGGTAAATGAAAATCGTATATGTTTTCTTGTGCTCATTATATATTCAAAGCCACGCGTGTTATCGTATACCTATCGGCTTCCTTAAAAAACTCCAGTGATGTTTTGCATAATAACACAACCTAAAGTTTAATCTATCTTATCTAAGTATTTTATCTTAAAACCTACAGAATTTGTTATGCGTTTCCCAAAGTTACCATTCAAATATGTCTGTATAGTATCTTATAAAATGTTTAATTTTAATGCGATTTCTAGATTCAATAAATGTCTATCAAACTACCTTGTAATTGATTACTTCAGTTTGTAGTTGAGTACTCTTTGAAGAATTAAATCAGTTCAATCAATCGTTAACTAAAGTTTTACTATTTGGTATCTTCCTGGCAATTGGGGTTAACTCGGTCAATTAAAAGGACCAATCCTGATAACATAATCTAATGTTCTCCATAAAAAATTAGGATATCCTTCACGTTCATACAAGACAGCATCACTAATTGCTCGTAGTACATTGTTTACCTGGCTATTGATTTGTTTGCGTATTTATTCATTTATATACATATTTACTTGTTCATTTATTCATCTATTTACTAATCTAGTTACTTATCTATCTACTTATCTGTATATATTTTTATTTTATTAATTTATTTATACGTTTATTTTTCTATCTAATTTACTATATTTTCTGTTACAATTGATTTTTTACCTTACTCCGTTTTACACTGTTCTACTTAATTTTAATCTATTTTGTTTTTTGTTCTATTTTATTTTATCTTATTTCTTTTCCTTTTTATCTTATTTTATTATCATTCTTTATGCCAGATATCTTCTGATATATATTTTGAATCCTTTAGAAGACCTGTGCATTTAGTTGCGTCTTCGAGTTTACCGTGAATCCAATGTTTTCGTGATGGAGCTGGATATTACAGCTTTCTCTTCTTTTTATTACCACAGTTTCCCCATGATCCCACAGCCAATATCATACTCGCCTATTTTCTCCTCCTCATCTTTATTCTTTCTCTCTTCTTACTTCATGTCTTTTTCCTATTCCTCCTCCTCTTTCAACTCTTCTCATTTCTCTTCGTCCTCCTCTTAATCCTCCTCCTATTTCTCTTCACCCTATTCCTCACTATTTTTATTTTTTCTCGTTCCTCTATTCTTTCACTTTCTTTTATTCTACTTTTCCTTCTCCTCTCTCTCTTTTTTTCCTTTTCCTTTTCCCATTCTCCGTTTCTTTCACCTCTTTTTCTCTGTCTCATCTTCTCAATTCTCTTCGTCCTTCTCTTCTTAATTTTCCTACTTTACTTCACCCTGTTCCTCACATTAATTTTTTTCCTATTAATTTATTCTTTCGCTTCCTTTTATTCTCCTTTTTCTCTTTTCCTTTTCTCGTTTCCCTTTTCCTTTTCCCATTCTTCTTTTTCTTTTACTTCATTTTTTTCTCTCTGTCCTCTAGTGAGCCTTACTTTTGACAACAAGATGTTATCTAAAGTGGAACCTCCAGACCTTCACCTTGCTCTGTTCTTGGGCTCGACTGAGTTTTCCATTTCCAAGGGTCGTTACTGACAGTGTCTTCCCAGGAAAAGGTCGTTGGGTATAAAATGTTCATCTGTGCTTGAATTGCTTGTTATCCCAACCAAAGCAGAATATTTTGCTTGTTGCGATTTTTAAGTACATGGATCCTTGCACACGTTCCATGCAGGTTTGTGTAGTTTTTGTTTTGTGGCTATACTAATTATATGTTGGTTTTTAATTTGAAACTATTTCTGTTGTTATTGTACATTTCATACGTTTCTTGTTCGTCTGTATATGAGACAGTGCTTTCTTATGTGAAAATATAATTGATTTTTTGTATATACATATATATATATATATGTGTGTGTGTGTGTGTGTGTGTGTGTGTGTGTGTGTGTGTGTGATTATCAACGGTAAATCACCTCGTTCACCTCTGAAATCTTTTTGTCGCTTTTTATTCCACCTCGTCTCTATCTCATTCCCTCTCTCATTCCATCCCTCATTCCCTCTCTTCTTCATTCTTACTTCGCTTGCCTTTCACCCTACTTCTCCTTCTTCTCTTCCTCCTCTCTTCCTCCTCTCTTCCTCCTCCTCAACTTTCTCCCCGTTCTTCATGTATCTCCTCTTCCACAGGCCGCTCTCATGGAACAGTTTATCCTATTTAGACTTAAGATATTATCCATCGGCAGGCAGTATAATGTAGGTATAGATAAAAATTGGGCCTAAAAGATATTGACCACTTGGGTCATAAATAAGTGTTATGTGGTTGTACCTCTTTATATCTCCATTCTTTGGAGCTTATGAAGTATTCAAACTTTCTTTAGCCCCTTAGTGATGCTCATCTGTTTCTTCTCTTTGCGCTGTAACGCTAGATATTAGAGATTATTTCTCGAACGGGGAATCAAGATTTGCATAATAGATACTGTGTATCAAGCCTTCGTAATGTTTTCTTCTGATCTCAGAATGCTCCACCGTTCGAGCTTCCATTGCTTGATTTACAGCAAGGAAAGGTAGTGATTTATGCGACGCTATTGGTCTTAACTTAGACACAGATGAATTGGTGTCTGTGGAATCTTTCCTTTTCCACCTTAATTAGTCCAGAAAGAAGAAATTTATTGCAAACTACCGGTCCTTATGGAAACGTAGACTTATTGTCCTCGAGTTTGAATAATATTCTTTCCTTAATTAGTCTTGAGATGTGATTCACGACACACTATCCATTTCTACGGAAAGATAGAGGTATTAAACTTGGCGTGGATAGATATGTCGCCCATTGTGGGAGTAGGGAAAACTTGACTTAAGTTACGAGTCTGTATGATGCATTGAGGCATAACGAGTAATCCTACAGCTTGGAACCGATGGTTCCCGTGATGGGGTCTAATCGCCGAAAGTTATGTGATCTTCTCTCGGATATTGGTCACCTATTTATTGGGGGAGATGAAGCTATTCGTAAGAGTGATTTATCGTTTTTACAAAACTGCGCTCGAACTATTTTGTCCCCGAGTATCTATGTTTACGAAATAAGAACATAAGAATAAATGGGACTGCAAGAGACCATAAGGCCTACACTAGGCAACTCCGTATCCATCACCACCTGTCGTCCCCATCCATAAAGTTGTCCAATCGTTTCTTAAAACAACTGATAGTTTCAGCGCTTACTACATGGTTACTAAGTTTATTCCATTCATCGACCATCCTATTAGTAAACCAATTCCGAAAGTCACGTAACTCGTGATATTCAACACCAAGGATTATAAGGATAATTTATTATTCTTTGTCATTCAATGAATTCACCACATTTGATAATTGACGTCTCGTTTTTTAGCCAGAGTTCGAAACATTGGAAATTGCTTAAGCAATGCATGATTGACAATATTGATATTCGTTGATGGTATTCACTAAGACAGAATTCATATATACAGATTCCGTGAAATCCTGCTTTTGGCTTCTAAAACTGTTTCAACATGATAGCTGCAGGAATGTATTGGCATTGCAAATGACTTGCACTATTATTGAAAGAGAACCTTGAATTCGAGTATTACGAGAATAATTTGATTCAAAACTGGCGAGTGTTTACCGCAGATTTTTTATGATATAGATACCAGGTAATTAGTACATGGTCCTAGCACCAAATTTGAGGGTCATATCATTCCACAATTGAGGCTACAAACTAGTGATAGGTACAGGATGTCTCTATTCACTTTTGAAGAATTGTATATGAAATTAATTAACATACACATGACATACACAGAAGCATATGTAAGCGAACTTAATTTTAGAAAACAAGCTGGAGAGCGGTACGAAGAAATACAAAAGTACTTGTAAATATGAACAACTTTCCCAAGTCTGTAAGATTGCGACACACGTTTGCTACGCAAAGTGCGGACAAATTACATCCATTATCATAAAATTAGAACCATCCAGCTCATACTTTCTAGAAGAAAAAAAAAAGAACCACTACTTAGTTGAATAGCATCGTTTAGCGTCAGAAGTGATTTCACAAGGTAATCTGCCTTCCCAGAGAGGCTAATGAGGAAATACTAGATAATATTTTTCCTGTTTCAAAAAGAAATGAAATTGTACTGTTCTGCGTAAATTTTGTCAAACGCTCTCTTGCCCAAGTTAGAGGGACAAGTCAAAAGATTGTGATATTGAGACACAATGAGGTTATTATTTCCATCAGATAGATGTATAAATAAACAAATGAATGAATTATAATGAATAAATTGAGAAATGGGTGGCTAAATAGATAAATTGATATATGAATAGATAATGAATGAATAAATGCATGAATAAACAAGTATATTAGTAAATTGATTAATTAATAGATCAATAAAGAAATATACAAATAAAGACGCAAATAAATTATCATGAAAATAAGACAATACGAAAAATCCATAAGTAGTACATAAGTAAATGAATTAAGATAGTTGAATAAAGTAATGATTTAATAAAAAAAAAGATAAATGAGCAAATGAATAGATACATGAATATATGAATAAATTATCTTCTAAATACGTAGGTAGATATGTGAATAAATAAATAAAATATATAAAATAAATATGTATATACATTGTGGTTTAACGTCACACACTCCTCCCTATCGGGAGGCTAAGACGGTGCCCCTCACAGAGGGCTTTGTAGCGTGGAATTTAATGAACCATGCCCTTAGTTCAACTTCGCTGGTGGCAGGATTCGAACCGCCCTCGCCTCGACCTTCGCCGCAAGTAACGACGCCCTAACCCGCAATAAAATAAAATGTTTCCTTTGCCTGTTGCTTTTGTCCCCCCAGTCTTAGATATATTGGATATCGGACGTCTGTGTGTAGTTACTTTATATATTGGGGTCCCCTATTTACAGTAATTTTTTTTTTTTTTTTTTTTTTTTTTTTTTTTTTTTCTTTTTTCTTTCTCCTTGGGCCCAGTGATTGGTTCCTTGGCTCCAATCTCCACCCCGTGACGGTCTGGTCCAAGTGTTATTTCTCTTGCCTGTGGGTGGTACGTTGACCTAACACACGAATAACCCTATTGGGCGTAGTCACAGGTAAAAGTCTCGGGAGTTACCAAAAACGACCTTATGTTATGAGGTACTAAGGGCTATGTTTGCTTCTTCCTCTTGTTGTACATTACACAGTGTTAAGGAATATGAGTGTGATTATGTGTGAACTAGTTATTTTGAAGTTCTGGTGTTATGTTCTTGTATGATAAGTAGTTTTTGTTCTATCCCGTGCAATACAAAGCTATCTTGTGTATAGTTGAAGTGATCATAAGAGGGCATAGGACTTCAAAGTCACGGTCATTATGCTTAAACTGCTATTGCCACTATCAATACAATTGCTACCCTTACCACTAACATTACCATTTCCATTTTACCCCTACCATTACCACTACCATCACCACTATTACCACTACCATTACCATTACCACTACCATTACCACTACCATTACCACTACCATTACCACTACCACTACCACTACCGTTACCTCTACTATTACCTCTATTATTACCTCTACCATTACCACTACCATTACCACTACCATTACCACTACCACTACCGCTATGAAACCATTACCATTGCCACTACTGTTACCACTACCATTACCATTACCACTATCATTACCACTTCTACTATCACTACCACTACAAATGCCACTATCACTACCACTACCTATACCTTTACCACCGTGATCACTAATGCCACCTTTTCATCTATAGTTACCACCACACACCATTACCAAGACTACTACCAAAAATTGAAATACTATTACCACTTGCACCATTTAACATTATCACCACAATTGCTATAGTCTTCGCCCTTAGTTCGAACACCAATAACACGAGCTTTGTTTCTCGTCACAAGTTCCATGATATTTATGATCAAACCGGTTCAACTCCTCTTTGTGACATCTTGACTATATTTCAAAGTAGTGAGGAAGACATGACCACATGGAGGCACCCACACACAGTACACCTATGCGTAGGTCCAAACAAGCACGTGTATACGTAGATGTTCATACACACAGAAAGGTATAGGTACATGTACAAAAATATACACGCATATGCATTAACACACATGTACAGGGACACGTGCACGCACGCACGCATACGGACACAGACACACACACACACACACACACACACACACACACACACACACACACACACACACACACACACACACACACACAAGAACACACACAAGGAAACGTATAGATAAAGACAGACACACAAATGCACACTGAGATATGCAAGCGACTTTGCGATATATATCTTTTTAATCAATAATTTCTTCATTTTGAAATTCAAACAATGATTCCTTTCCCTTTTGTCTTATATATAATTATTTGTTTGTTCGCAAAGGCGTCTGGTACGTCAAGTATTACTTCTTATTTATTTTCAGTTACCTGATACATTCTGTAATTCCTATGCATATTTTGATATCAGCCGGATATGATATCCTCTATTTACTATACTTGTACATTTAAGACACGCCTTCTTTTATATCCAAAGAAGCTGATTGGCCAATAAGTAGGCATTACTCTCTAAGACAAGAAAACGGTTAGTAAATATATTTCTATTGTTCTATTTTGATAATCTGACATTTATTTTCAAAACAAATTTATAACAACCTTGACGCAAAACTATCCATTGCTCTGAAGAGAATTATTCATGTCTAGCTTCTTCTTGCTGTCAGGGCTTGTCAGCTCATATCAGTAGAAAATCCAGTGCGGGTTGAGCTCTTCTGTAATATGAATTAGTTTCCAGTTTTCCCCCACGAGAACCTGTCAATACCTTCAACACAAAAACATATTATATACAATTTCCTTGTGGACAAGACCAAACGAGACTTATTCATCTGATAGTCGACCTAAAGATACATTGATATCTTAATCGAAGATTACGCTATATATTCTTACAGCTAAATAAAATAAGATATCCCCAGTTATAAAGTATATAACTGTATGAAAAAGATTCAATTGCCTACTCCTAGACAGTTAAATATGTATAGCCTTGAAAAAATTATAAACTAAGAAAGCTCATGCGGTCATTGTAATAAGATTTCTTTTGTAAGCTAAATTCACTTTTGAGGAGAGGTACATATACCAATACGTGTACATATCAAATATATGTACACATACATATGTGTACGTTTACGTATACGTATACGTATATGTACATGTATGTATGTATGCATGTATATATATATAATATATATATATATATATATATATATATAATGTGTATATGTAGAATATTACTGTGCGTGTACATACACAAAAAATTTCAGGTCCTTTCACAATTGTATTCAGAAGTTGATTTTTTTTATTTTTATTTTTTATATATACAGTTTTGGTCACTAGGAGGCTCTGATTCCATTTCTAATATGAAGAGGAAGTTCATATTAATATTTTAGAAACCTTCCAAGTTTCATACTCCTAACTTAGAAAATTAAATATTTAAGACCATTTAATTAATTTGTGACGTCACATGGTACATGGTAAGATGTTAGTGCTTGCTGTAGCCAACAGGGGTCTCTGACAGCTTGTTTATATATTCAAAAATGTTTATCTGGGGTTGTTCTATAAGTGTGCTAATTTTCATCCTTTTAACCCAAAAAAGCACGATTTTAGGCTTAGATCCCACATCAGTAGAGCGTCGACAGTCTTGGTGGTTGGGGAAGCCTTTGTAACATGAGGAGGAGGATATACCACACACACGATGACATATGCGGTGTGGTAGGGATAGAGACTAGGTGTTTTACCTCACCAAACTCCCTTGGGAATGTCAGCAGCGAAATATGATGTAGTCAGGTCAGCGCGACAAAACAAACCTACTCTCCAACCCTGCGGTTTGCCCTAAGATGGTGAAATAATACAAAGTTAACAATGATTTACACTTAGTAGACAAATTCCCACGCCTCTGTTATTGCCATCATGTCGCAATGTAGTATGCACAGCCACCAAACTCCCTTGAGAATGTCAGCAGCGAAATATGATGTAGTCAGGTCAGCGCGACAAAACAAACCTACTCTCCAACCCTGCGGTTTGCCCTAAGATGGTGAAATAATACAAAGTTAACAATGATTTACACTTAGTAGACAAATTCCCACGCCTCAGTTATTGCCATCATGTCGCAATGTAGTACGCACAGCTAAATCCACTTCTTCCATCTTGTTGGACATTGAATTTGGTGGTTAGCCTCACCCTCGTCTCAATTTATTTGATTCACTGGCTCGGTATCTGTAAATTAGAGGACTGCACATTATGTCACTGTATTAGAACTAAGTCATGTGCCTTATATATAGTGGAGGTGAGGTCAACAGGCTGACCTAGGATGCTACAGAGCGCCATGTCACACAGGAGATAGGTCACGAACGCACATTCATTCGCCATTCCTGCCGTACTCGGTGTGATATATTGTATGTATGCATTGTATATATGTATATATATATGTATGTATGAATGAATGTACATTGTTTTTCACGAGTCGATTTTGTTTTACAGAGTGATGTGTTTTTGTATTAACCAAATACCTCTCGAATTCTTACCTAAGGTGAACAAAACCATCTGGAAATGAATAAGATCTTTTGGCACCCTCCTGAACAAAAATTGATAAAGTACGACAGCGAGTCAAAAGCGATTGACGCTTTTCTTTTTCTTTCGTTCCTCTTTCTAGTCCATCGAACCCATGTCTGTTCTGCGGCTTCAGTGACAGAAACTCTCCCCTTCGTTCTATTTTCCCAGAACTTTTATTTTTCCAAAAATTCAGTGGATCCCGGTCATTCAAAGAGCAACCTTCCGGTCATCTCTAGCTCTTCTTTCATCCCCCCCATCTCTCTCTCTTTCCCTCTCTTCCTCTCTCTTTCTTTCTCCGTTTGTTGTCCTGCATGCGTTCATATAACAGTGTGCGTGTGGCGATTGCAGTGTTTGTCAACATATGAATTTTCAATTGCTGCTTCTCGTACTTCAGTCTCACATAAAAGAAAGAACAGGTAAAGCAAACACGTTTTCTTCCTTTATCAATGTATTTCCTTCACAGATTTTGTACAATAAGTTTGTAAACCTATTCCGTATTTTGAATTTTTATCTTTATTTGTGTTGCAGTAGCGAATCTTTCAGACAGATCTTTTGGTCCATAAGGTCATCATAATAGAAGTAAAAATACACTTAGACAATAAATAAACAAATAAATAAGTATAACAAACACTTTTTCTCCTTTACAAGAGAGGTAGCCAAAAAACAAAGACACAAAACAACTCCCACCCATTCCATCCTCGACACACTCCACTCCCATCCACCCCCTTTCCTCCCTCATATCTTGGTTCCTCCTGGATGGCGGATCATCCATGCATTTCACCCACTGCCCTGGGTCAGAAGTATATAAATAAACAAGAATAAATTAAAGCGTAAGGTGAGCCGTCTAAGGCAGATAGGGTTCTCGACACACTGAAAGCTATTTCACTTCCGAGTCCGATGTTCAGTTGCATAAAATAATGTTGTCAACTAAAATAGAATAAACAAGTTGTCACCAAGACGTGTAGGTTGAATGAACGTACAAGAACATCGATATCTTCGAAGCGAGTCTGTCTTGTCTTATTACCTGCCTGTGTTTACACTCCACAAGACCCTCTGGAGAAATTACTCATCACCAGCTTAGGTCCCCGAAGACAACCTCTTCAGTGCCGGGTACGATATTTCAAGAATATCTTGTTCATTCAGTGGGAGAGGGAAGAGGTTATACATAGGTATACATGGGTGTGGGTGCAATAGGGGTAGGCAATGAAACACTGAGTATAAACAAACTAGTAATTGTACAGCACTACAAAGACAATACGTGCGTTCGCGTTAGAGACGAGACCATGGGTGTGGGTGCAATAGGGGTAGGCAATGAAACACTGAGTATAAACAAACTAGTAATTGTACAGCACTACAAAGACAATACGTGCGTTCGCGTTAGAGACGAGACCATGACTAACCGACGCCAAGCTAACTTAGCGCGGGAAAACATGCACAGTTCCTCTTGGTTTTCCTACAAAAAGGTGCAAATAAATATACAATGAGAATAAAAAAAATCAATATACAATAATAAATATACAAGTACGTATGTATAATATACAAGGAATGTTTAATGTAACCATAACATGGGTTGTATGTGTGCTTTGATTTGGACACTTCTCTAAAAAGAAGGAAAATAATACCCTTTTATATGTTATAGATATATCTATATCTGTTACACATCGTTGGTAAGAAAAGCGTTGTAAATCGTTTCATATACTTCCTTCTGTTCTGAGTGATACTTTTCTATTCATTACTGCTAGCGTCAAGCGATTTCATTCACCACCGTGGTTCACCCTCGATAGCAAAACTGTATTTGATGTACGAATTTTGGCCTTCTTTTAGAGAATATAAAATCGAAAATTAAGTTTGTTGGCTCAGTATTGTTAGTTGAGGCTTTTTATCATCATATCCGTTCTATTTAGTATTAATAGGATTTGAGTGTACCTCCGTGAATTAATTCATTATTGTAATAGCTTAGTTATTTGTTTGAAAGACTCGTTATTACAGTCATTTGATTGAAGCTTTTCATTTTGTTATTGGAATTGTAAGTATCACTCTCATAGCATTGTCAGGTATAATGTAAATTGTAAATCGAATTTCAGCTTACGGCTGCAGAACAAATGTAAAATTTTATTGATTGTATTACCAAACTAACCATTGTAATATCATAATACATAATGTTGGCAGTTTGAATAATGGTAGATTTCTAGTTTAAATTGATGCTGTAGATAAGTGTAGAAATACAGGACATTTGAAAAAAGACAAAGAACAATTATAGTAGAAACGACGATATAGCGCCATCAATTATAGAAATAGATTGGTATCACAAAAATAAATTAAATTCTGATACTACCAATAACACCACAAATAATAAAAACGCCACGAACAACTGTAATAGCTATAATAATATCAGTATCATTAGTAATAGTAACATCTACAATAAGAAGTACAACAATGCGTTAACAAGAAAATTAACAGTAACTTTTTAGACTACAAAACTATGAATGACAAAACACAAATTCATTTCCCAAACGCATAAGTTTGGTATTACCTCCTTTGTTAATATCAACTTTGTTAACGCTCCTAATATTGCGACAATTACTACTATGAATGGCATAACTCTTACAACTATTACACATTTTCAGTAAGAATTTGATCAGTAAGGCTATATATGGAATTATGACTGCATCTTTTTTGCAATCAATATTTCTCCAATTTTAATGACATTCATAAATACCAAATTATCAAGCATTCTTTTATCACTGATTACTAACCTTCACTCAAAAAATAAATAGATAAATAAAATAAATAAATAAAAGTAAATAAAAATATAAAATAAATAAAACAAATACAATGAAAAATAGATATATAAACAAACATATATGTATATATATACATATATATATATATATATATATATATATATATATATAAAGTAATCACTATCCCTCTATTCTTCTATTCTGCTATCTACTCCTTCCAAGCCTCCACCTTTTTCGTGTGATGTCCTTAAGTGTACAAATGCTGGCTATTTTGATCATAATACTAAAAATAATCTATCAATAAGAAACTGTGTAATAAAAAAAGAAAAGTCTGTTATTCTGATGATAATACTAAAGATAATCTATCAATAAGAAACTATATGATAAAAAAAGGATAAAGTCTTTTTTCCCAAAACTCGTTTCAGTGACTCTTTACGAAGAATCCTTTATCTGGTCAAGCTGAACAACGTAGACTACTACACTGACTCAACGAACACACGTTGAAACGAAAGCCTTGCTTAGATTTTTTTTTCCTAAACTTAGCGCTCCTGTGTTCCAAACATTTTTTTTAATAAGATTTTGATACTCTTGAGCGAATTCTTTAAGAATTGTATCACGAAGTTATTCGAAAACAGGAATTCTTATCTAAAGTTTAATGACTATATAATTTTCAATTAAAACCTGAGGCTGGTGTTCGAGTTTCCCAACGTGTATTTGGTTTGCAGAAGACTATTTATCTTATGATGATGATGATGATGGTGATATGGTAATTGATGATGATGATATGATGTTAATTGATGATGATATGATGTTGATGATGATGATATGATGATGTTAATTGATGATGATGATATGATGATAATTGATGATGATGTTAATTGATGATGATAATGATATGATGATGATATGATAATGATGATATGATGATGATGATGATATGATGATGATGATGTTTAACGTCACAAATTCCCCCCTATCGGAAGGCTAGGACGATGCCCATCACAGAGGACTTTGTAGCGTGGAATTTAATTAACCGTGTCCTTGGTTCAACTTCGCCGGTGGCAGGGTTCGAACCGCCATTCGGCCAGCGAGCTTTTACTTATAAGTTTGCGATATGGTGACATGTAAGACTTCCATGTTAAACTGGTAAAATAGCAGCTAAGAAAAAACTACAGAAA
>NC_134820.1:25499636-25537136 GCF_046742065.1 Oratosquilla oratoria | reverse complement strand
AGACGTCTGGATCTTTAGTGATATATGTTCAAGATTCCTTATTTTCAAAACAATGTAAAATAACATTCTTCAAGACCAAAATAAGATATCAACTATAGTAAAAGATTGAAGAGAATTCGTATGAATCCTGTAAAGAAATGATGCACGCACATATAATTAAAAAAAAAATGATGGGGTCTGTGACTTTCTTATTTTCAAAACAATGTACAATAACATTCCTCGAGATCAAAATCAGAAATCAACTAGAGTAAAAGATGGAAGTGAGTTTATATGAATCCTGTAAAGAAATGGTGCACGCACAAATAGATGAAAAATCCTTATGGGGTGTGTGACGTTATTTTCAAAACAATGTACAATAATATTCTCAGAGATTGTGACCTTATTTTCAAAACAATGTACAATAATATTCTCAGAGATCAAAATAAGAAGTCAACTAGAGCAAAAGATTGAAGAGAGGTCATATGAATCCTGTAAAAAAAATATGGTGAACGCACAAATAGATGAAAAATCCTTATGGGGTCTGTGACCTTATTTTCAAAACAATGTACAATAATATTCTCAGAGATCAAAATAAGAGTAGAGGTCATATGAATCCTGTAAAGAAATATGGTGTACGCACAAATAGATGAAAAACTCTTATGGCGTCTGTGACCTTATTTTCAAAACAATGTACAATAATATTCTCAGAGATCAAAATAAGAAGTCAACTAGAGCAAAAGATTGAAGAGAGGTCATATGAATCCTGTAAAAAAAATATGGTGAACGCACAAATAGATGAAAAATCCTTATGGCGTCTGTGACCTTATTTTCAAAACAATGTACAATAATATTCTCAGAGATCAAAATAAGAAGTCAACTTTAGTAAAAGATTGAAGAGATGTCATATCAATCCTGTTAAGAAATGCACACATAAATTAAAATCCCTTATAGCATCTGTGACTTCTTCTTGTTCAACAATAATATTACTCCAGGATACAAAGAACAAATTATATGAACATAATGATCAACCCTTGAAATAACAACATTACAGATGTTTCCTCTTATTTCGTGCTTATTTTTATTTCTTTTTGCAGATATCCTATGTTTAGATGAGATCCTTGACCTTCGCTTGTCTTCTTGCCAACATCTTCCACCTCTTCTCTCAAATCATTTCATATACAATTCAAACACCTCCTTTCCTTTCTCGTCTCATATTTCCATTTATGCCTTTCATTCCTCTGCTCACATTTCCTCGACCCTCGAATTAAAGATCCTTGATTAAAAGGTTTAAATTTTACTTTAACTTTATGTAATTCTTTAGAGCATGAAATCCCTTACGGTGGTATTCTTAAAAAGATATTTCCTTATAAATATCTTATATAAATCCTTGGAAGGGAAAGATTTATGTAAGGAAAGAATTTTTTAAGAATACCACAGTCAGAATCTTACGGTGGTATTCTTAGAAAAAAATCTTTCCTTATATAAATATTTCCATATATAAATCTTGTATAAATCCTTGGAAGGGAAAGATTGTTTTTAAGAATACCACCGTTAGAATACAGAGTTCTTTAAGTCCAACATCCCTTATGTTAAGGTTCCTTAAATCGAGGGTCGAGTCTACTACTCCATTCTGTTAATGTGGCAATGCCAGCTCCCACATCCCCTTGGAAAGTTTCATTCACATTTAGGTCCATCGTTCTGCAGCCCACACGATGCTGTTCTCATCATTTAATGCGGTCATACCAACACAATCTCTCGCCCTTTATCTTCACCAAAACCTCTGCAATCTTGCCTGTTCCTTTTATTATGTCAGTCCTTACACTATACAACTGTATCATTCCCTCCAACGTCCACCTCAATATATTCAGCTCTGCAATGTATCTCTATTGTCCTACGTTTTATATACAGTTTTAGTGGCCGTCGGAAGTAAAGTATAGTATAAACATGTTTGACAATTTCGAAATAGGCACGATACTTTTTTGGCGTTTTTCTCGTTTGATTGAAATCGTCTGACTGCATTGCGAATAAAATTAGTGGTGAGGTATAGACGTAATGGAGTTGATCGAGATACTTATAACAATTCAATACCTACAGGAGTTTCCTCTGCTGAATTGAGTTATCAGGTAATAGCTAATTTCAAGAAATTGAATGTAGACTACGTAGTATTAAATCTACCCTATTCTTTAACTATTATTATTGGTACTGGTGTTACATCAATTTAACGTTTTTTATTTCTTTTTTGTGAATATAATTATTTTCTAATTGAAATGTCATAACTATAAAAGAATACTAATCAATCTAGAAAAAATACGGTATTTCTAATAATTTTTAAGTTTTTGTCTTTGTTGAAAATTATGAATCTGATCAGTCTAATGTAGAAAGAAATTTTTGTTGTTGAGATGCTAGAGATATGATAATTGAGGACATTCATAACAGCATCTACCCGGAACGGAAAGGAAAATTACGATATTTTTACTCGTGCCTATTTCTTTGTCTATTGAAAATTATTAATCTGATCAGTCTAATATAGAAAGAAAAATTTGTAGTTGAGATGCTAGAGATATGAAAATTGAGGACATTAATAATAACGGAATCTGATCAGTCTTATGTAGAAAGAAATGTAGTTGAGATGCTAGAGGTATGAAAATTGAGGACATTAATAACAGAACCTACCCGGAACGGTAGTATGAAAATAAGTATTAGACACTCCACTGACATTACAACATAAAAATCCCATGACGAATGTGGCGACAATCCTACTGGACAACCACGACGAGAGTGATAGCTTCCAAAATGACCTCCAAGATGGCGCTTGCAACGTCGGTTGTAAACTGGTTTCTGATGGCAATTATGGACGCTCCCAAAGGAGTCCGCAGATGTGACGAGCTAGCTTACGGGGTTAAGATCGACGTGACTTGCCTGAGATCCCAATAGATGAGGAGACTGATGTCCTTGTGGTTACGTAACGATCAAGACGGGCTTGACAACCCTGGAAATCGTTACCAAACAAAGTGTTATATTACAGATTCTTCAACGTACACCCAAGACAAAGGATTACAAAGGCGGGGCATGCCGACAGGAGACCTTTTGGTCCATATCTAGGTCGGATACGAAAAAAATCAATAATGATAAAATAAAAACTATAATAATGTAAATAACAAATAAAATATATAATTAATGCATAGGTATAGTTAAATAATAAACAAACAGGTAAATAGTAAATAATAATAAATCAACATATAACTAATAATAAATGAAAATCAGACAGACAATCTTGGCAGTCACTACAAAGTAGTGAGGACCCAATATATGAGGAAATTGATGTCTTTGTGGTTAAGTAACGATCAAGACGGACTTGGCAAACCTGAAAATCGTTACCAAACGAAGTATTTTATTGCAGATTTGTAAACACAAACTCGAAGCAATCTTAGAGGTCACTACAAAGCAGCCAACGTATTTTAGAATTATTAAGACATGCAGACTTTAAGACACTCGAAAATAAGCAAATAGATAAATAAATAAGTAGATAGTGTAATAATGAATAGATAAGTAAATAGATAGATTAGTGAATGAATAATCGAATAAAGAATTCAATGAAATGCACAAAAATAAGTAAACAATGATAAATATATAAATGAAAAAATTAATAAGTAAATAAGTAATGAAGAGAATATTGTAATATATAAGAAGATAAAGGAACAAACATGTAAATAAATACATAGATAAATGAGTAAGTAAATAAACTAATTGATAAATATACAAAGTTTACTCACGTAATAGCTTGTAAAAGGCAGTTCGTTGCAGATTAGTTTCTACAATAAAAATGTGTCCAGCAAACATACAGCAGTTAATTAAGGTAATATAGTACAAGGAAGGAAGTAATAAAGATTGACAACCGGAGATGTGGCAACAGTAATGCAACCTACTACTTTATTGCATTTTATTGTTCTTGTTCATTAGCCCTTTCTATATATTTTGTACTTTTTTGTATTCATTGTACATGTATTTTCTTTATTTAGTTGCATTCAAAATTACGTATTTATCAGATTCTTTAATCTGTTTTGTTATTTTATCATATTTGGCAGATGGAAAGTGATAACCGTTACAGTTTATCTCTTTGGGAATTGGTGGAGCGTCACGGAATTTAAACAAAAGAAATTGTCACCCGGTGCGAAAGGGGTCAATCGAACTGAGGCTTCTGGAAATATCTTGCTCCGTGTAGGTCACTGGTCGGCAATCTGCGTTTTTTTTTTTTTTTTTTTTTTTTTAACTTGTGTAACTCCAGAAACTTATCAATATATATATATATATATATATATATATATATATATATATATATATATATATATATATATATATATATATAAACCTCGAAAAGGTCCACAGCCGTCAATGATCATGATTCGTAGATATGTCTTTCTCAGTCTGAACTTATCTTTTGTATTGCATCTCTGACAGCACATTTTTCTTTTACCGACAAAAAAAATGCTCTTCTAGTTATAATGGTAGCTGACCACTGACTTAGGCATTTCTTTATCTTTCATAAGTTGCTTCAGGTAGACAATTTTATTTAAAATTTTCCATGTATTGGAAAGAGGATATCGCCTCACTCTACATCACTTTTTATATAGATTAATATAGTTACCTTAGATGAAATATGTATTTGATATAACAAAACCCATGAAGTAACAAAAAATGACATTCTTAACAAAATACATAATCTACGTCACAGGTTGAAAGGGATTGATTATACAGGTGAGAATGTCAGGACTATTTCAATTTCAAAGAGGGAAATGGGATAAAACAAGAAGAGAGACAGAAAGAGATTGCGAAGAAAAATGAGGAAACGAAATACAAAAAAGACGACGAGAAAGGGGAAAATAAGAGGTATAGAAGAAGAAAAAGGGGGCTGAAAATAAAATGACGATAAAAACATTGAATGACATGGGGTATATAAAAGACGGACTAGAGAGTAGGGGTGAAGAGAGAGACTGAAGAGAAATCTAAAAGAAGATATGAAAAGGCGAAAATTGAAAAGAGAATGCAGGAGAGTTTGGGGGGAGTGTGATAGCAAAAAGGTGGTTGAGGAAACGAGAAAAGAAATAGGAAAAGAGGAGGAAAAGAATGAAGAAACACATGGAATAAGAGAAGTGTAGGAAGAAGTGGTACATTAGTGTTGAATAGTAATTACGAGTATAAGAATATGGGAAGGAAGGGGAATGAATGAATGTAAAAGGTAAAAGAGGTGGAAAAGAATGAAGAAAAAGATGGAATAAGAGAAGTGTAGGAAGAAGTGGTACATTAGTGTTGAATAGTAATTACGAGTATAAGAATATGGGAAGGAAGGTGAATAAATGAATGTAAGAGGTAAAAGAGGAGGAAAAGAATGAAGAAACACATGGAATAAGAGAAGTGTAGGAAGAAGTGGTACATTAGTGTTGAATAGTAATTACGAGTATAAGAATATGGGAAGGAAGGGGAATGAATGAATGTAAAAGGTAAAAGAGGAGGAAAAGAATGAAGAAAAAGATGGAATAAGAGAAGTGAAGGAAGAAGTGGTACATTAGTGTTGAATAGTAACTACGAGTATAAGAATATGGGAAGGAAGGGGAATGAATGAATGTAAAAGGTAAAAGAGGAGGAAAAGAATGAAGAAAAAGATGGAATAAGAGAGTGAAGGAAGAAGTGGTACATTAGTGTTGAATAGGAATTAGGAATATAAGAATATGGGAAGGAGATTACAAACGGTATAGTCTGAAATAGGTGTTCTCTCTTTAAACATAGTCATGTACATTTTATTAAACAAAATATTTGATATTTTGGTCTCGTGTATCGGCGTTTTAAGGGTTTTATTCCGCACATGACTTTAAAAATGCGTCTGAAGCATCAGCCATTGATATCCTTGGCACAAGGAAGAAACAGAAGATTCCTTTTCTTCCTTAATGACGAAGAACTATGATAGTCTATCTTATCTTCGTAAGCAAAGTATCGTGGTACTTGTTTTCTCAATCGTAATTTCAAGACTTTTTCTTCTTCGTTTACTGGTTGGAGGTTTTATTCGCCCAAGAGATGAAGTTAAAAAAAAAAAAAAAAAAAAATGTTTCCTTTGATCAAGACTTTGTTTTGTCGAAAGTCCATTAGCTTAATTAAGAAGATTATTTGATCTTAGTCAGAATAAAGCCTGAAAGGAAATGAGCGCAATAAATGATAACACAAGAGGACGGTGTCCTACTAATATAGGGATGGTGAATTGATATGTAATTGGCAGTTACCGAGAAGTCTGTAGAAATAGACACCATATAAGGACAGAGCCTTTGCTTCCTTGGTGAATTGAGGCAGGTATGTTGTAAGAATGGAAGGATGGGGCTGGGAGTCGAAGTGGGGAATGCATAGGACCAAAAACGTCATGAAGAAAGAGGTGACATCAAGACAGAAGCCAAACAGAAAAGTGTGTTTGACCAAAATGTTCTTTCGCCCGTTTTCTGTCAGATTATTTATTCGTTTGTTTCAACAATATGCAGGACTTTCTTTCAGATTATTTATTCGTTTGTTTCAACAATATGCAGCACTTTCTTTGTGTCTATCCGATTTTAGACAAAGAGAGATAAGAGAGATTTGTTACTTTTCGTTTGCCATTGATTTAACAAACTGGTACCTTTCTGGAAGACAAGTTATCTCGTTTTGCATAAGACAGAAAATCTAAAGAGTGTGGTTTGTCTATTAGAATCTTTGTTGAACAATTCTCTTCAGTAACAAAACACTTACAGAAATCTTTAGAATATCAGGCTAGCCAAAGCGAGACAAGACATATTGCTATTTAAAAGATACAATGAGGTGCAATGATAAATTATATTCACAGGAGACATTTCTGTTCCTAACAAAACCGGACATACAAAAATAGCATCCAGGCAAATTGTATTACATTCAACCACCTCTCTGGAAGATATTTCATTCATTGAGAAAGTATTAGAAGACATGTACTCGTGATCGACAGCTATTTCCCTCCCGGAAGAGAGCTCAGAGCACGTATGTCCGATCTATGAATAATGTTATGACCTTACACGCACACACCCAACTCCCCGTCCACGAGAGTTGGAGTAACGACTCGAAGCACAGCGACACTGAAATAATTTCAGCCCTGGGCAGGATTCGAACCAGGTACCGCCGATACCTCCATACTGACAGTCTGAGACTCTACCAACTGCGCCACTGAGTGTGCGTTTTATCTACGTTCTAACAGCTTCAGAATATCACTTTTCTTCGGTATAGTACTGACTTTATACAAGAATTGGAAATGCATGCACTGTTTTGGGTAGATTAAATGCGGATGATATGGGAGATCTACTTTAACTACGGCCAGAGGGATTATCAAATTCAGAGACACCAACCCTACCAAGTCAGCAGGGGTCACATTGCTATTTATTTATTTATCTTATTTATTTATTTATTTATTTATTATTTATTTATGTATTTATTATTTATGTATTTATTTATCTATTTATCTATTTATTTATTTATTTAATATTTATGCATTTATTATTATTACTATTTTTTGGCAACTACTGAAACCTTGAATATACAGTATATATTTTTTTCAAGACTTTACTCTGCATGGGATACTGACATCATAATTTTAGGCTATTAGTATTTCAAGGATTTGAGTGATATCACTATAGACCAGTCACGTATGTTACTCAAGACTAATTTTCGCTAAAGAAAAGAATTTTGATAACTTCTCAATCCTACTCTCCCTCCTTAGATATCAAAGTATTACAAAGGAGGAGATTGGCGACAGGAGGCCTTTTGGTCCATAACTAGGTTGAATGCGAAAAAATTATAAGAATGATAAGTAAATATATAAGTGAAATTATAATATTATAAACTATAATAAATAAATAATAGAGAAATAATTATTTATCTATGATTTACTTATTAGTTATTACTTATTTGATTACTTATTACTTATTTGATTACTTATTACTTATTACTTATTTGATTATAATCAAATAAGTAAATAAGATAAATCTCTCTCACTAACTCTGTGACTCCATCTTTTGCCTGTGATATGTAGACATGAATAGAAGCGCTGGGTTACGCTGATAAAATAACTAATATTCTTTTAATCTAAACAAGACGAGTGTCGCTTACGTAAAGTCAAAAATTCCGCCAAGGGAAGAGAGAACAGACAGACAAAGTCATAGTCAATACTTTTTGTTTTCAGCCAAAGCGTTTTCAGGTCATTAGAGTCAAAATTCTGAATAGAAGAGACGTGTCTGGCTGTGGACGGTGGCTGTGAAGGGGCTTTGGAACAGAGTGTATGGTGCAAGGTGGCTGTGGTGGCGTGCAAATGGTGTTTAAATGGAGTGAAGTGGAGGAGGGGTCTTCAGGGGTGAGTTGTCAGTAGAAGAAAAGTCTATGATGTGTCTGATGAAGAACGAGACTGTATGTTCTAAAGAATACACTAAAGTCGCAACCGAGCTTAAATCATCTTTATCATCTTCCTTAGTCTTAAATTCTAGGATGCAGTTGGTGTACATGTTTATGCCGATGGAGATGGTGGGAGAGAATGAGATAGTTAAGGCGCAGAACAATAGAAAATGATAGAGTCTATAAGAGGAAAAAGGATAAAAAAAAAACATTTATTCCTAGGCGTAGAATTTTTTGAAGTAAACCTATACATACATACATGCATACATATATATAATATATATATATACATATATATACAGTATATATATAATATGTATTTGTGTGTGTGTGTGTGTGTGTATGTGTGTGTGTGTGTATGTATATGTGTGTTTGTGTGTATGTATATGTGTGTGTGTGTATGTATATGTGTGTTTGTGTGCTTGTGTATGTATATATGTGTGTGTGTATGTATATA
This sequence comes from Oratosquilla oratoria, assembly GCF_046742065.1. Taxonomy (NCBI): domain Eukaryota; kingdom Metazoa; phylum Arthropoda; class Malacostraca; order Stomatopoda; family Squillidae; genus Oratosquilla; species Oratosquilla oratoria. Next base: position 25,528,273 of record NC_134820.1, on the reverse strand, counting down.
TGTATGTATACATTGTGTGTATGTATATGCATGTGTGTGTGTGTATGTATGTATTTTTGTGTGTATATATGTGTATTTTTATGTATGTACGCATATAAATGTATATATCTCTATGTGTATCAACACGTACACGCATGAATTATATCAAATTTATGTATGCAGTCAAATTAGGTGTGTATTATCAATCTTTATACCTAATCCCCACGTCTTTGCCATGCACCGTACCCTGATATGTGAGGCAGATTAGATTTGTCGCCAAGAGAACGAGCTGACAAGGAAAGTAGAAAAACAGGTAAATTAGATGAAGAGGGAAAGGCGAGGGAGAGGATACCCAAACCAGGTTTGTTGGCTCCCGAGCGGTGGGGCCCATATTAATGATGCTTCTTCAAGGTCGAGACCAAAAGCTTCGCTGAAAGCCTTCTGAGACTTTCATCTCAAAAAAAAAAAAAAAAAAAAAAAAATTGGCTTGCGTTATACAACACACTCAGGAAATGGATAAAAGACAGTTTTCTGTTTTAGGGAGTGTATGGACAAGAAAAATATAATATAAAGGATATATGTAACCCGAAAAATTAGACAATGGTAGCATAACCGGATATAAAAAAAATAACAATATTACTAAGAGATAAAAATTATTCTATGACGGAAGTTTACAACAAAAGTATATGAATACGAATACGTATTACATGTGGGTAATTTCTAAGATATATCTATTTCTCCATGGCTTAGTGCCCTCATTTGGTGTATGTATATGCATATACATGACTAAAAACCAAAACTCAGTAATTTAATTAGAAAATAGTTAACCATCTATCACCCTTGATATCAACAGTTTAACAGGGTTTTTCTTGCCAGTTTAACCAATATTTCAAACTTCTATTTATAAATGCTGCATATGCCTATCTTCCTTGTTCAAGCTAACAAGGAATATCGATGCTGACGACATAATCAAAGTTGAAGCATCTGAATTTATTATCTTAGGAATCAAGCGAATAAACGTTATAATGATGGTTTAAGCAAAGACAAAATGACCATGGAAGATTTTATCACCGAAAGTTTAACTGATCTTTGCTTAAGTATGTGTGTATGTATATATAAGGATCCAGGTATTGCAATGAATATCCAATGTTCATATACATAGGTACATATTTATACACACACACACACACACAGCTCTGGCCTGCCACTACGGAGGTCCGGGTTCGACCCTCGCCCGGGGCTGAAATAATATCAGTATCGCAGCGCTGAGGGGTGTTACTCCAACTCTCGTGGGCAGGGAGTTGGGGGTGTGTGTGTGTGCAAGGTCATAGCATTACCCATAGATCGGACCTACGAGCTCTGAGCTCTCTTCCAGGAGGGAAATAGCTATCGATCACGAGTCCAACACGTGATCCAAAGACCAAGTGAACACACACACACACACACACACACACACACACACACACACACACACACACACACACACACACACACACACACACATTGGATATTCATTGCAATACCTTGATTCTTGCGCATTCTTAACCTTAGTTGCAGTCAACCCTCCCGTCATGAAATCTTGAAATCAAATCATCAAATGAACTTTAAATTTTGTGCCAAAATATATATCTGGAATCTTAATTTTTCCCACTTCACGCTTACAACCATACTTCCTTGGGAGAGTTAATTCATTTAAGCATGCACCTCACTAGACCACCGCTAATGCAACACATTGATTGGATGCCAGGATTCTTCCAGACGATTTATTTGAGGCCTTCGTTTGCTTCATTGCTTCACACGAAAACAAAGAGAAAGGTGAATCTATTTGATACCAAAGCTCTTTACACAGGGAAAGAGTGTATAAGAGGTATGAAACTTCGATATTTTGTCATGTGAAGGGAAAGTATTGTGCATAATAAATTATGATGCACAAACAACGAACGTAAGATATCACACACACACACACACACACACACACACACACACACACACACACACACACACACACACACACACACACACACACACACACACACACACACACACACACGCATGCACCTGCCTAGAGCTATCGAACCTGTTAGATCCTAATATGCCTGCATTTAGGTTAGTATCTTCTCCCCTTGGTTTCGTAGCAGTTAGCCAGGTTAATTAGGACTTAGTTTTGTAGTGCCCCCTTATAAAGTGTGCGCGGAGTGATGTAGTATTGGGGCTCAGGATTAGCTTAAGGTTTCAGAGCTGCTTAGTAAACTGTGAACCAGTTTTACGTGCGTTGAATCCCGTTAATACATTCGAACTTGAATCTTTTATGTTAAACACGTCGGATGCACATTGTGATGTATTGTCATATATAATTAATTCTCGTTTGCCTTGTGGTACGTTGTTTTTCATATGTTCACCATATATTAAGTTTTCATATGATTTCTAAATTTCATTATATTTCTTTAAAGTTAAGTTAAATATTTGTCTTTTTCCGGTGTCATCACGGCGGGGTGGCGACCTTAATACATTTTACTGAACTGTTGAACCCAGTAATAAACATGGTGGTCTAAGGGATTCCATTTATTTAACAGAAGTTTGATGAATATATTTTCTTGATATTACAAGCCCCATGAAATTCATATGGCCAGTGCACCTATTTAGTGTTCTGAAGGGGTTTGTAACTATATATATATTGTCTGTGTGTATTTGTGTGTATGTATACACTTATCACGAACTTCCACTCTAAGACTGTGGATTCTTACGGAGACTATTTCGAAGTAAGGAATTTAATCTATCATGTCCTTACCACGAAGTCGCTTGTTCGAGTGAAATTATATATCCACTTTGCACACATAAAACCAAGATACAGATGCACGGATGAATAGTTCATTTGAACAACACACAGTGAAAGGGTAAGCAATTGCACAAATCCTACAATGGGTTAGGAAACTGATTGCAGGCCGCATCTCTCTCCCCGGACCTATCACAGAAGCGTTCGATAAATCCAAGACGCTATCAGGTCTTCCCCACAAGCAACGCGAGCAAAGCCAATCCAAGCTTGAATTCTTCCCCGACCAGATAACAAACAAATTGTTTAAAGATCACTTGCCGCAATCCAGGACCTCTGAAGAAAGCCTTCCGGATCTCCAGGTCCCTGCCAAAGCGTATCTGGGGAGGGGAGACTGGTTGTGAGGAGGCACTCTGTCGACCATCCTCACTGCCTCTCTTTCTCTGCCTCTCCTTTGCTTCCCTCCTCCAGTGCCGTAGTGGACACTCGGTATATCTCCAAGAATGGAAAATGTCTTAGCCTTACCGGGTTGTTGGATATTTGAGTGCCTATATGGACGTTTCAAATTGGAAAAGGGAGAGAGACAAAGAGAGAGAGAGAGAGAGAGAGATATGGGGTGGAAAGGGAGAGAGAGGGGAGAGATAGGAAAGGGAGAGGGGAGAAATAGGAAAGAGAGAGGAGAGAGGGAGAAAAGAGAGAGAGGAAAGAGAGGAGAGAGAGGGCACAGTAAAATTCATAATCTGGCTTAAACCAGGATTTTTCATTCATTTGAGTAACAGCTTTCCCCATTCCTTGTTCCCTAACCCCCTCCCCTCCCCTCTCTTCCCCGCCACCATCCTAGGAGTAAAAGAGAAAAAGAGTCCATCTGGCCCCCGGAGAGTTTTAGAGAACAGAGAGGGTCTCTTTTTTTTTTTTTTTTTTTTTTTTTTTTTTTTTTTTTTTTGAGCCAAAGTAATTGTAGCTAAAATGCAGGGAATTGTAAAGGAACAAAAAATGAAAGAAATCTCATTTTCATAATCAAACTAACTTTCACATTATCAAGCTTCCCTACACTCGACAAAATTTACATGTCTAACGTTGGCGGGTCTTTTAACCAAATCGCAGTAATTGGTAACTTAAATGTAATTGTGCTATGATGTTTTATAGTTTTCAGTTTGTGTTCGTTGCCATTCTGACTTCTTTTACATTCCATTGTTGAAAGCTCGAGTTGCACGACTAAAATGGAGATGTGTGCACAAGAAAATATATATGTACATATAAACAAACTGCAAAATGTATTGCCATTTATCTTTAATTATATATCTTTATCGATAAAGATGAATGAAAGTCACTGAAAATCGAAATATTACATGGGTGATATTCTTTATGAAATAGAAGCCAAGAATCCGAAAACAGAAGAATCTCTGCTTCTCATCCTTTCCCAGTGTCCAATCCCCCCACCCTCCTCCTCCTCCTCCTCCTCTTCCTTCACCCCCCCCCTTTTTTCTCTCCCCGTTCCCTCCTTTCCCCTTATTTAATCTCAAGCATTTGTATCTCAACTTGTACTTGAAAAAGCTGTAATAAGCGAAATGTCGTACAAATAAAGGCTCCGTCCTCATATGGTGTTTATCTAGTCAATCTCTGCTTCCTCACGATCTAAGAACACCGAAAGAAGAGTCCAATTGCGTCCTCGTTTCCAACAACACAGGAGTTTTCAAGTATTTTTACTGTAGTCACAATGATCTAAAGTTATCAAATTTACATTACTATGACAAAATTCCCCAAACACGAACCTAGAATAAAACACAAACAGCGTACAGAAATTGGTAGGATCACGGTAAAAAAAAAATTAGGCTCATCATTGGGTCACAGAGTTAAAAATAAGGACAGAAACTATTGCCCTAATCCAGCCACGTCATTTCTAACAGTCAAGACAACCCACAGAGGCCCTCCACAAAATTACCTAAACACAAACCTAGAGTGAAATATAAACACCGTAAAAAATCAGTAGAGTCATGGTAAGAAATTTTACGTTCATCATTAGGTCACGAAATAAAGAATGAGGACAAAAACTATTGCCCCCACGCCAGCCACGTTATTTCTGACAGTCAAGACGCCCACAGAAGCTCTCCACAAAATTACCTAAACACAAGCCTAGAATAAAATATAAACAGCTTAAAAAATCAGTGGGGTCACGGTAAGGAATTTTAGGTTCATCATTAGGTCACAAAGTTAAAAATAAGGACAGAAACTATTGCCCCAATCCAGCCACGTCCTTTCTGACAGTCAAGACACCCCACAGAGGCCCGCCACGGCCACGAAGAAGTTGAGGCAATATCGAGGTGGACAGAGATAAAGACAAACGTGCGGAGACGAGCCTGCGGAATGGTTGGGAATATTTTTGCGGCGTTTTATTTTCGCGGCTTCTAATAATGCCCGGAAGGTTACAGGCACGGCTGGAAGGGGTGGAGGGTGTATGGAGGCTATGAAAAGGGAAAATATGGAGATGAATGGAATAGGGGAGAGAGTGTGTGTGGAGGACAGGAGTAGGCTTGCGTTAGAATCTATGGGTAGGAATATATCTACGTGATTTATGTAAGCTGAGGGAAACCCGCACATACACACACACGCGCGCACGCACGTACGCACACACACACACACACACACACACACACACACACTGTAACGTAATTCAATCATTACGTTATGATCTGTATGGATATATTTCCTTTCTTTTAATGTTTTACCCATGGTGAAGATTCTTGTGTATTATGTTTCTTATCATGTGTGTACAATATTTTTGTAATTCATGTTTGTATACCCGTGTTTGGGTGCAAGATTCACCATTAATATATGCAATCTTATGTATGTTATCAATTTAGTCAAATACCTGTTGAATAGCAAAAATGTGCATCCGGTGAAACGGCTGATTGACTATGTAACGTCGGAGCCAGTTTTTTCGGAGCGGTTAGTCCTAAATGCATTGTCGCACAATTTTGGTCAGCTCACAAGCGCATTCGTCCGAGAGAATGGCAGATTGACTGTGTAACGTCAGAGCCAGCTTTCTGTGACAAAGTAGTTTAGTTCCTCACTCCCCCTCCTTGTCAGGTATATAACTTTCGGGTGAAGACTACAGAACATTCGTTTAGTTCACCGTCGTAAGTTCCAAGGAATCCAGTCCTATGAAAAGACTTAACTATGGTTAGGTTAGACCTATGTTGAGCGGTGGACTACATTCATCTGATCTATTAACTGATTGACGAGAAGACTGATGGAACTGGAGGAACTTGGTAGGTTCATCATCCTGGGTTGTAATGGATTGATTAGTTTTGTGAAGTTCTTCTATAATAACATAAACCCGCATCTAATGCAGTTATATTCATGAACAAGATTTTTATAATCCTTTTCAAGAATTGATATTACGAATTTTTTCCAGACACAGACTTACATATAGGCATACTATGGACACGGAAATTGAGATTTTATTAGGATGTTTTTGTCTATTTTTCTATCAACCACCCAGTTGCTAGATTTATAACACTCTTGTAGCACAGCTTATTCCCTATTATTGATGAAATACTTAGGTATCAGCCAGAATAAGTTTATAAAAAAAAATATTAGCTTAGGAAGAAAATATGTGCTCGCTACCATGAGCGGAATTTGTAAGTGTGGGTTAATCGTCAAAGGGTCCTCCTAAAAGCCGGGCAGAAGTCGTCAAGGGATTTTGAGGTCGTAAAGACCTCAGGCTCTGCTCTGGAGAGCGACACTTGGAGTTCGCAATCAGACGATGTAGGGAACACCCCTATCGAAGTTAGAAAATAGAAAGGCAGTGCAATGTAGTTCAGTTCGAAGCTTTAAGAATCATTTAGATAAACACCTAAGCAAGATGCTGTAATGATTATAATTTATTTTATATTATTTGTTTTTGTTTTGTTATCATTTGTCTGTCTGATTTTCATTTATTATTAGTTATATGTTAATTCATTATTATTTACTATTTACCTGTTTGTTTATTATTTAACTATACCTATGCATTTATTTATGTATTTTATTTGTTATTTACATTATTATAGTTTTTATTTATTATTTTATTGTTATGATTTTTTTTCGCATCCGACCTAGATATGGACCAAAAGGTCTCCTGTCGGCATGCTCCGCCTTTGTAATCCTTTGTAAATGCTATTTGAATTTCTTAGATGATTTTTTTTTCACAATGCCAATCTCCCTCTCTATCACTTGCCCTCTCGTTCTGTCTTTCAATCTATTTATCTCATTATCCATCTACCTACATGTATATATATCTATTGTTCTACTTATTTATTTATCTACATATCTACTTACCTATTTATCTATCTCTACATCTTTGACATTAGAACCTGTCTGCATCTGAAGTAAACTAGTTGGCTTTGACCTGAATAATTCTATGATAAAGAAAGAGTTTAAACATACATACATACATGCATATACCAAAGGTGTTTTATCCCTTACAAGGGAAGTAGCCTGAATTTAAACATATAGGTTATTGAAGGAATGTGAAAGGTATTCTAAATTATAGAAAAAAAAATAAGAAACAAAGAAAAGGCGGAAGATTTCCACACTGCATCTGCTCGCCTATATATTACACTACTTTATTATCTTTTGGCTCTTGATTAGTTTACATCATTAAAATTGACGGAATGTAAACATAAGAAAGTGAATAGATCTCATTGCTTTGTCTTTGTCGTACATATAAGTTTAAACATGGTTAGATTTTGTTATAACATTTTATTCTTAACTTTACACCAAACGGAACTGTGAGCATTTTTAATTAACGCCAAATCATTTTATTCATATTAAAGAAACTACCAATACGCAAATAGTTAAACAGTAAATTCGGTTAATAGACTGATTTGCATTCACTTTGGTACGTTTAAGCACTTTCTTCTTGATAGAGCTAGACTATTTACTCAATTTAGAGATCAAGGAGCAAGTTGAAAGCAGAAGTTCCTCCAAAAGAGTAAATGTAACAAGGTCGGATGGCATGGAAATAATTTCCTTGTAATGTCTCAAAAGATGAAATTAATTAACTTTGAGCTTTATTGAGCTGTACCGGAATTCTTCTTGATAATAGAATAAAAATTATATCTAAATTTGTATTATATGTTTTCAGGAGTCTGGGAATTAAAGAAAACATATACCATTTGCAACCATTTTAAGAGCATAAAAAATACCAAATTTGGATTTTTCAGCAAATACTTGAATGAAAGTCTTTACTATTTGTTTCCTTCCTCATCTAAATGCATCCTGATAAATTCACTCCCAGCGGAATTCCTACATTCATTAGCGCTAAAACGCTTTCATAATCATTCCAACTATGCAGGACATTTATCACTGCAAACTTGAACGTTGCAAATTGTGTTTTGATGCATAATAATGCATATCTGTCAGAAGTGAATCATTTGGTTTTTGGAAAACTAATTCATGACTACTCAGCACGTTTTGATTATCTCCCCTGATTGAAAACAATGACGACAGTACGACTACTTCAGGGACAATAGGGAGAAGTTTATTGCTAACAATGCTGTACTGGCGGATGTTCCTGAGCTCGTTTATAGCTTTCTCATAACAACTCTGTCGTGAGTATACATAGAGGCGATTTCTGTAAGCAAATGACATATGATAGCCTCCGTCCAACGTCGTTCAGAGTGGCATAATCTTAGACTTTACGATGAAGATGTCCATGAAAATATTTGCAAATGACGAATGCAATGCAATAATTGAGCCATTTTGGTGATGGACATATTCTGTTCTTATCAGTGCTCCAGTAACATACAGAATAAAATTAGTTTTTACATTATATATCATTTGTAGATGAGTCTTGAAATGACATGCAATGTAATAATTGAGTCAGTTTGGTGATAGACATATTCTGTTCTTATCAACGTTCCTGTAATATACAAAATAAAAATAGTTTTTACATGATATATCATGTGTTGATTAGTCTTGAAATTAATAAGTATTTAAGTAATGAATATTAATAAAAGACGTATGTTTGTATACAGAAAATAATCATGATAGCAGTTATTCTTGAGTTATCTAGAAACCTTTAGATTCTATTGCGATTAAATAATTATAATGAAAAATACTTTCAATGTAAGAAAACTGCATATTAAGAATTTTGATATCCCTACCTTAAAATATGTTATGCATATACGTAAAAAAGATAACAGATGTTATTATGAATCATATCTATAATGACCACAAAGTAGTAGGTAAAAAGAGCTTTGGTGTAATTAATTAGCAGTAATGACACTGAATTATCAAACAATTTTTAATCAACCTCATACAAGCGCGCGCGCGCACACACACACACACACACACACACACACACACACACACACACACACACACACACACAATAAGAAACGTACAGAAACACACTCACACACACATATTCACACACACACACGCACACGCACACATAACGGTCAAAGAATACCCGTACATATTCAATCGCGCGCACACACAAAAGATTCTTTCTTTGAATTGGCGGAGAGAAGCTGGAGAAAAGATTTAACCCTGAAGGGTGGCCATTAACCTATTACCAAAACAGACATTCGAAAAACCTTTGTCATAATCTAATTTCATTTTTTTTTTGTTATTTTGTTTGCTTATTTGTTTATTTGTTTGTTTTATTTGTTTATTTATCTTTATTTATTTATTTATTTATTTGTTTAATTGTTTGCGGGGCGGAGGGAATTAGTAGAGGAACGTGCTCATGGTGCGTAAATACTGAAAAAAAAAATTAGTCGATATTTTTTAAAATCTTCAACATCCTTTGACAATCATTCATTCGTGTAAAAATTCTTGGTTCTGTTTTGTGGATAACAAAGTGTATTTCTGTTGTTACTTGTTGGTTCGTATTTTTGTTTTTTGTTTTTTCTATTCTCATATAAAAGTACTTTCTTGCATCTCATGAAATTTGAGTTTTGTTTTTTCTTTGGTGTTTTTTTTTCCATTACATTATTTAGCCTTTAGTAACTAAAGTCGCCTATTATTCCTAATGAGTCTACATGAGTAGTTACGTCTTTAATTGCATATATACACATATTCTAGTTTTTATACGTAAATTCAATTTTGTTTGTGATAATTGGTTGCAGAATGCAGGCAACTTTATCGTCAACTCTACAAAAACACTCGATTTGTTTACATCTGCTTCAAAACAGACACAAACGCGCGAGTTTGGGAATGAAAAATTAATGTTAAGATTGTTCTTTTAAGTGTATTTGCTTTCCGCCGAGTCAGCGCGCGTAATTGCCCTCTGAAAACTAATATTTACTGCGGCGATGGTAACAAGAAACTAGTCCACAATGAAAGTATGTGAAAGAAGTTTGTGTAGAAAGGAGACATAAGAAAGAGAAGAGGTAGAGGAAAAAAATTCATTAGAGGAAAACTTCAAGAAAAGAAGTTAACGAAGGAGAATGAATAGAACATTATAAGAGTAAACTATAAGAGATATCTAATTGGATCAAGTAGAATAATAAGACAATCTCTTATATTTAGGGAAGCAGGACATAAACTGTAATACTAAGACAAAGAGAAAGTTACATAAAAAAATGAAAAACATAATTTGGAAAAGGAAATGTAAAAGTAGTACTTCAAGAATAAATGTGTGTACATGCGCATGGTAGAGAGAGAGAGAAAGAGAAAGAAGCAAAGAGAGAGAGAGGGAGCAAAGGAGAGGGAAAGAGAGACAGAGAGAGATAGAGAGAGAGTGAGAAAGAGAAAAAGAGTAAGGAAAGAAAAGTCTCAAGAGTATTGGAAAGAGGAGTGACAGATTGTTTCTGACAATTCAGATGAGGAAAGATTGACATGCGGACAAGCGTGAGGTGGAACTGAAATGCGAAGAAAAATTGTATCGAACACGTGCAGAGGAACGCTGAATACATATGAAGAAATAAAAGTTGTATGTTGTATAGGCTTGTGCTACAGTCAATAACTTCACTGCCAAAGCAACTGATAGTCTCGGTTTCTGCTCACACATCCGTTCTCTCTCTCTCTCTCTCTCTCTCTCTCTCTCTCTCTCTTTGTATGTGTCTGCCGGCCTGTCTGTCTGCCTGCCTGCCTTCCTGTCTGTCTCACTGTCTCTCTATTTCAATCTTTCTATCTGTCTCTCTGTCTATCTGACTCCCTCTGTGCCTTTGTCTCTCTGTCTGTGTCGTTGTTTCTCTGTCTATCAGTCTGTCTCTGTCTGTCTGTCTGTCTCTGTTTCTCTCTCTGTTTCTGTCTATCTTGTGTTGCTCTGTCTGTCTCTGTCTATTTTTCTGTCTTTCTGCCCGCCTGACTGCCTCTGTATCTGTCTGTCTCTGTTTGTCTTTGTTTGTCTGTCTTTGTCTGTCTCTCTGTCTGTATGTCTGTCTCTCTCTATCTCTCTCTCTCTCTCTCTCTCTCTCTCTAATCTATCTCTTTTCCCCTTTTTTTTTTGTCACCATATTCCCAGACTTCTTCAAGAATCTTAGGATTATTTTCGCCTGTTTCAAGGACAAACACACGCATACACACACACACACACACACACACACACACACACACACACACACACACACACACACACAAATATATATATATATATATATATATATATATATATATATATATATATATATACATATATAATTTTTTAATTATTCTAAATACCTCGTCTAATTGGAAACATTTAGACCTATAAACGCAAATTAGTCTCAGTCATTTCTCTTCTTTACTTTTTTTTTTTTTTACAAAGCAATATTAATCATTTAGGAAAATTTCGAGGCTCTTAAAAGTTAAAATTTCTTAATTATCCCTCTTAGTTTATTCATTTTCGTTTGTTGTCGGGCGAATTTTAAGAGTTGATACCCGGAGAATTTATCTAACAACATCGTTTTTATTTACTCCTTTACGGGCCAGCATCCTTTGTCCTTCCTTGTACACTTCACACTTGATATTTGATGCAATCCATGAGGTCCTACTCTGAGTGGAATATATATATATATATATATATATATATATATATATATATATATATATATATATATATATGTGCAAAATAACCACAGGAGAAAGGAAACTTGTAGACAGTAAGTACTTTCGTATATTTCATATTCAGACTAAATTACAGAGATACAGAGTAGGGTTTAGATATAAGTATCAGGTGGCAACCATTGGGGGGGGGGGTAGGGGGTAGACAATACAATGTGAGGAGGGGGGATGACCTTACCCCTATCGACCTGACCAACACATAAGGGTCAGTCTGGCGGAAAGATCTCGGTGACCATTTGGGTTATCAATTTATCACATTTAGAATGACCATAGCTTAAGTTTATATTTTTGTCAAACGTGTATATATATATAAATATATATATATATATATATATATATATATGTATTGTCGTTACTTAAAAAAATCAGATAAGTCACAAACTATCATCCTCACTCCTAGCTCAAGTTTCCTCACAAAACCCATAATGTTAATTCAGTATTCTGCTTTACGTTATCGCTCTCACACATCCAAAGCCAGCAAGTATTACGATCTTGCTAACATCCTCTCTTCACATCCGCTCGCTTGTCCCAGTATCCTCTCTCACATTATCCCGTGCACACATTCCGCACACTCCTCCACATCCATCAGTTCAACTCCGTCTATACAAACAAACCTTTCCTGGAAGACGGTACACGCCTCTCGCTGCTTCCTGAGACGGGGGAAGAGGAGCAGCCCTCGCTCTTGTAGACAAAGGACACAGCCACGGGAAGAAGAGATCTCGAGGGGAAAATATCCCGTCATTTGGGTTCCTGCGAACTTCACGAAGAGGATCCCCCGGCCGCTTCCAGCCTCCTGGAAGCTTGCGACTCGCGAGACGCTCTCTTCGCGAGTTCGACAGCCTAGATCCCGACCATACAAGCCCTGAAGCTGCGCTGTCGATTGAGTTCGTCGGGGAAAGACGGGTTGATAAATGGGCCATCTTCAACACCCTGGGAAGAGGTGTTTTGGTTCTTGTAGTATCTTCTTGCTTGTACACGTTGCGTTGAACAATAAAGTACACCAAGAAATGAACTCTTTCATTACAGCCACTCCATACTTGAAGGACTATGTCGTTCTTTGCATCAGTCGACTTTCTTCACGAAATTTTGATTATTGAAACCCACTGAAAGCCTGAGGTACACCCCTAAACTAAATAGAATTATCCATTTTTCTCCCAAAACAGAATTAATTCATCAGTCTTCAGGTTAAGGGAGAAAACTAATAGTATATAGAAGGTTTACTTCCGCTATTTTACCATATCGTTTCGTTCACAAAGGATCCTCCATGTTATCATATGGTAATATGGAGTTTCCATAATCTAATATTCAGAGCTCACGAGTAATTATTCATCCTCCTTATAATCACTTTTATAATCTTTTCTATCTCAATATCTCAGTCGATTCATCATGTGTAAGGTGGCTAGCAAAGAGCGTCTTTGTACGAGTTCGATGATCGGTAGAATTTAAAACGGATGCATTTACTGACATCACAACATGATTCTTTGGGTTTTGAACCATTTACCCTTGAGTTCTTGCTTCCAGGGACCAAATTTATAAAAGATCCTAAACCCTAATTCGGGCCCAGAATGAATTTCATAGCTACAAAATCCTAATTTATAAAAATAAAAAAAAAGTAATACAAAATTTGTAAAATGAATAAATAGAAATAATGATAAAGATAAGAATTTCATAACTACAAAATCCTAATTTATAAGAAATAATACAAAATTTGTAAAATAGATAAATAGAAATAATGATAAAGAGAAGAAATATGGTAATGTCTTCACGCAATGATTGCACCATAACTAAGACGGGACTTGTGTCTATAGATAGAATCTTTTATAAATTTGGGCCCAGATGGTGGATCTAGGACCCACTCAACCACTGTAGTTCTTTATAAATCGACTATAAAAAGTCATAACTTGTCCCCATGTTTTACTTATGAACACCCGAGTATTAGACAACAATGCCTGTGCGAACAGTCTAGGGAGGATGAATTCTGTCTCTGCGTTCATTATAAAATTTACCTCTTACCATTTCTTTCCGATGACACCTACTAGGCGTCATGAGGCAGAAGTAGGTATACGATGATGCCATAGGCGGCGTGTTGATTATATATATATATATATATATATATATATATATATATCCTCGGCTCGTCCACGTTTCAATTTCCAACGGATACCTCCTTCGAGCGATTCTCAGTCTCGTTTGCGATGGTATGGAATTAAAAGTAATATGTGATTGAAAAAGATATATATATATATATATATATATATATATATATATATATATATATATATATAATATAATCTTTTCGTGATTGTACTTGAGGTACCCCCGAATCCTGTGAACTGGTTTTATTGCGTTTTCTGTGATTATTACAGAAAGTAAAAGAGAACTAATAACAAAGCAGTGTGATGCATCGTTCATATGGCAGGCGATGCTGTGCGCGAGAATTTGACTGGTACTGAAGTTGTTAATGACATGCGGGATTGTGCCCAGGGCTTGCATAGAGTACAAACAGCATACATTCTATGCTGTCAATAAGTTAGAATGTTCGCTGGCCGAACGTCTGTTATTGCGGATGAGGTGAAGACGGTCTGAACCCTAGCCCCAGCGAATTGGACCAAGGGTATGGCATATTAAATTCCACGCGACAAAGCCCTGTGTAAGGAGTACCGTCCTACCCTATTAGGAGGAGAGGAGTTTGCGCTGAAATTAAATCGAATCAATAAATGCGACATCCCTACGCACCAGAGACAAGCAATTTTATTTTGCAACTGGAAACAAATATCTAATAAAAAAGAAAGAAGGGAAATGTTTACCACTTTTAAGTTCGTTTGTTCCTTATTTCTACTACACTGTTTTTGCTAAATACCAACCAAGTACCTCTGTTGTAGAAAGTTTCTATATCATTATTCTCTCAGTATCACTAGCAAGTTTGAAATTCTTCTGTGGATTTTATATATTCTATAAAAGATTAAATTCCCATGCAAGCCTCATGGAAACTGGATTCGAGACAATGAGGATAGACCATAATAGTATGGGTTAATTGAGACAAAGATCAAAATAACTTTGAAAGATATAGTCAATGTATGGGAAAATAATCACACTAGGCATACGATACGAATTTTCTCCCCTCATTCCTTCTTTCTTTTCTTCTTTCATTCTTTCCACTCTGCCCTCTTTCCTTCTTTACTTCATTTATTCCTCAATTCCTTGATTCCTTCCTTTCTTCTATTCTACCTTCGAACCTTTCTTCCTTACCTCCTTCCATCTTCTCTTATTTCCTTTCTTATTTCTTTCGTTCTTCTTTTCTGGCTTTCTTTTATTCATCATTATTTCCTTTCTTTGTGTTTTTCCTTACCTTTTTTCTTTCCTTCTTCGTTTTTGTTTCTCCTCTTTTCTCTTCCTTTTTTCTTTTTTCGTTTTTATTATTTTTTCTTTATTTTTTCTTGCTTTCTATCTCATATAGTTTTCTTTCTTCCCTTCCTCCTTAGTTAAGATTAGTATCTATCTTCACCTCTTATTTCCTTTTATTTATTATTCATTCCTTTTTCTCTTTTTTATTCTCAATTATTCATTTTTCCATTTCTACTTTCTTTCTTATTTTGTTTCAACTTAGTGGGAAGAATAAAACTAAAATCGAATTTCACATCTTTACGCAAACGCACTCGGCCCCATGTGAGCATGCCTGGTATGGCCTACAAGTCCAGGAAGTAACCTTTGGCGACTTCATAGTAAGTTAATCAAGGGTTTGCGTGCAGAAGTCTTGAAGGAAGAGTCTGCGGTGCTGACGTAACACATGCAATGGCTATTGGTCCCCATGAAGGCCCCTTGTTGCCCTCGAGGTCACCTCTCCTTTTGTTCAGAGATGAGCTTCTTAGTCCAAAATCCAAAATCAAAACGAGGGTTTCGTTTTGTGTATTTAGCGAGTCTCAGGGTCTCACGAAGAACCATTGTTGATCTAAGGGGCACCCGGGTCTTTGTTTGGAGATGATTTTTTGGACCTTGAGGCTTCTTCTTGAAGAAGGTTTCAACATGTGTGCCGCCGGCGTGTCGTCCCTTCCAGGGGAGTATCTGATTGGTATGTGAGGGAGAGATACGCTGGGATTCGTTGGAGAATTCTTTAAAGTTGTTGTTCACAGGACACTCAAAAATGTTTTTCTCTCTTTTGCGAAACTGTGAGTGGAGGAAATACCGGAAGCTTTCGTGTCATTTCTGTATTATGCAGGAATGTAGAAAGTAAATGAGAGATTAGGTTACTTCTACTCTGAGAAAAATATTTCATGATTTTTTATTTAGGTTGATGCCAAAGGTTCTCTTTTACTAGTCTTTCTTCACTCATTCTTTCCATGTGTCCAAACCATCCTAATATTCTTTCATCAACCCTATATCCCAGCTCCTTTTCCACCCCTGTTCTCCTCCTCACCCTGTGGTGGGGGAAAAGAATACTGCCGCCAAGTGTTCCCACTTGGATCGTAAGAGGCGAGAAGAAAGGGACGGGGATTGGGACTAGGCATCCTTCTCCTTGTAGCCCCACAGGGGAAATTCCAAAAAAATTCTTCCGAACAAAAACTCTCTTTACTCGTATGTTAATCAAGAAGCGCATTTTTCAGTGTTCCACACACACACACAAGTTCGCTTGAATTGCCTGTTAGCCTGGAGATGACTTTGTGTTGTTTGCATAGAAATAGGTCGCTTTTTGAACTCTAAGTACCAATTTCGGAAAGATTACGTGTCTGTTCTTCTATTAGTTCCAAGGCTTACGATGGCAAAAAAAAAAAAAAAAAAAAAAAAATTGAAGACAGTATTGACGATAGTATTGCGTCTATACTAAAAAAGATTCATCAATCCCGATACGATTCCATCTATTCTCTAATCTTCAGATTCCGGTGAATGATTGCTAAATTTACTTTGTTCATAAAATATTTGCTTCTCAAACCAACTGCAAGGACTGAAAATAACCGTAAATCATAATTATTGTAGGTATCTGAATCGGGCTTGTATTGGAATCGGAAGTTTAGACCATTATCGGAACTCGTAACCGAATCGTGAAAAGTTTCCATTCGTCTCATCACTACTTGATAACAATAATTGTCATCTCATGTTGTCCATTGACTCTGAGTTGCTTAGTAGAACATAGGAGTTAGGCTATTTGGAATAAGATACGAGATTCATAATTTAGAAATCAAGACGTCTAGAAGACTATTGCGTCGCCGCGTGGTGATTGCCTCTCGAACAAAAACGACCTAAATGAATGAGTCCACTGAGTCCCGTTTTCAGTTTTCTGATTGCCGAAAATCCCATTTTCTATTTCACCTTTTGAGAAGAGATATTAATTTCCTATTCCTTATATTGGTTGCATACCAAAAGCATTTAATTAGTTCACTATATGTTCTTTTTTTCATATCTTTTTATACGCGACATATTCCAGCACTGATTTTTTTTCCAGAAAAAAAGATAAAAGTCATAAATGACTGCATATCGAAAAGAAAACAAATAAACTATTAAATATAAACAAAATAAGAACATCGAAATAACAGAAAATAAAAATAAACCGCAGATGAGGAACACAGAAGATAATATATAAAAACAAAAAACAGGAATGAATATTCGCTGCTACATTTCTTCACTAGACGTTGAAAGTTACGTGTGTGTGTGTTTTGTGATTCACCATGCTCTTGCATCACGTGTTGGACTCGTGATCGACAGCTATTTCCCTCCCGAAGAGAGCTAAGAGCTATATGACCGAGCTATCGGTAATGCTGTGACCTTACACGCACACACATCCCAAACTCCCCGCTCACAAGAGTTGGAGTAACGACTCGCAGCGCAGCGATACTAAAAATATTCCAGCCCTGGGCGGGATTCATACTCGGACAGCTGTAGTAGCTGTTGCGAATGCTACTATTACGCCGTCGAGTTTGTGTGTGTGTGTGTGTGTGTATTCACTTGGTCTTAAGATCACGTGTTGGACTCGTGATCGACAGCTATTTCCCTCCTGGAAGAGAGCTCAGAGCTCGTAGGTCCGATCTATGGGTAATGCTATGACCTTCCACACACACACACACCCAACTCCCCGCCCACGAGAGTCAGAGTAACGACCCGAAGCGCAGCGGTACCGAAATAATTTCGGCCCTGGGCAGGATTCGAACCAAGTACTACGGGCACCACCATGCTAGTAGTTCAGCGCTCTACCAACTGCGCCACCGAGTCGTGTACTGCGTGTGTATGTGTATGTGTGTGTGTGTGTGTGTGTGTGTGTGATGGATTTTCATATTACCGTTTACAGTATATCTGAAACAAAACCGCGTAAGTCTTGCCAATCTCTGTAATCCTTTCAACGCGTCGATATTTTCCTTTTCCCCTCATTAATCCTTTCGCATATTGAGAAATCATTCTCGTCGAAATCAAGTCTTCTTGGTTGGAACCAAAGTAAACAAGAGTCGATTATATATCTAAAAATTATTTTCTTTCATATCAATGAAATCAATTCGGAGTTCAATTTGTGTCCTCAAACACTTTATGCCTTCTTTATGATGATGGTCTTTGTAGACTCTATCTTCGGTGTCGCAAGTTCATTTCATTAAATTTAGGAAATGACACTGAAATTAAGTGGTCAAGTCTTTAACCATTTAGCCCCCACTACCTCAACGCTGTTTTTTTTTTTTTTTTCGATAATTTTGTTCAATTTAGGGAAATGTCACTAAGACAAAAATATTAAAAATTTGTTGAGCAAAAGGTAACATGTGACCAATTAAAGATGATTTCTAAAAGGTGTACTGTGATCAATTAAAGATGATTTCCAAAAGGTGTACTGTGATCAATTAAAGATGATTTCCAAAAGTGAGCTGTGATCAATTAAAGATGATTTTGCAAAAGGTGTACTGTGATCAATTAAAGATGATTTCAAAAAGGTGAGCTGTGATCAATTAAAGATGATTTTGCAAAAGGTGTACTGTGATCAATTAAAGATGATTTTTCAAAAGGTGTACTGTGATCAATTAAAGATGATTTTCAAAAGGTGTACTGTGATCAATTAAAGATGATTTCCAAAAGGTGTACTGTGATCAATTAAAGATGATTTTGCAAAAGGTGTACTGTGATCAATTAAAGATGATTTCAAAAAGGTGAGCTGTGATCAATTAAAGATGATTTCCAAAAAGTGAGCTGTGACCAATTAAAGACGATTTCCAAAAAGTGTACTGTGATCAATTAAAGATGATTTTGGAAAAGGTGTACTGTGATCAATTAAAGATGATTTTGCAAAAGGTGTACTGTGATCAATAAAAGATGATTTCAAAAAGGTGAGCTGTGATCAATTAAAGATGATTTTGCAAAAGGTGTACTGTGATCAATTAAAGATGATTTCCAAAAGGTGTACTGTGATCAATTAAAGATGATTTTGCAAAAGGTGTACTGTGATCAATTAAAGATGATTTCCAAAAGGTGTACTGTGATCAATTAAAGATGATTTTGCAAAAGGTGTACTGTGATCAATTAAAGATGATTTTGCAAAAGGTGTACTGTGATCAATTAAAGATGATTTCCAAAAGGTGTACTGTGATCAATTAAAGATGATTTCCAAAAGGTGTACTGTGATCAATTAAAGATGATTTCCAAAAGTGAGCTGTGATCAATTAAAGATGATTTCCAAAAGGTGTACTGTGATCAATTAAAGATGATTTCCAAAAGTGAGCTGTGATCAATTAAAGATGATTTCAAAAAGGTGTACTGTGATCAATTAAAGATGATTTTCAAAAGGTGTACTGTGATCAATTAAAGATGATTTCCAAAAGGTGTACTGTGATCAATTAAAGATGATTTTGCAAAAGGTGTACTGTGATCAATTAAAGATGATTTCAAAAAGGTGAGCTGTGATCAATTAAAGATGATTTTGCAAAAGGTGTACTGTGATCAATTAAAGATGATTTCAAAAAGGTGAGCTGTGATCAATTAAAGATGATTTCCAAAAGGTGTACTGTGATCAATTAAAGATGATTTCAAAAAGGTGAGCTGTGATCAATTAAAGATGATTTCCAAAAGGTGTACTGTGATCAATTAAAGATGATTTTGCAAAAGGTGTACTGTGATCAATTAAAGATGATTTCCAAAAGGTGTACTGTGATCAATTAAAGATGATTTCCAAAAGGTGTACTGTGATCAATTAAAGATGATTTTGCAAAAGGTGTACTGTGATCAATTAAAGATGATTTCCAAAAGGTGTACTGTGATCAATTAAAGATGATTTTCCAAAAAGTGTACTGTGATCAATTAAAGATGATTTTGCAAAAGGTGTACTGTGATCAATTAAAGATGATTTCCAAAAGGTGAGCTGTGATCAATTAAAGATGATTTCCAAAAGGTGTACTGTGATCAATTAAAGATGATTTCCACCTCAAAAATTACCCTTTTCACAAAGCATTATAAGCACATTACAAGCATTGCAAGCACAAGATTATCTCTACTAGTTCATTTAATTAAATTTAGGAAATGACACTGAAATTAAGTGGTCAAGTCTTTAACCATTTAGCCCCCACTACTTCAACGTTGTTGTTGTTTTTTTCGTTTAAATAATTTTTTTCAATTTAGAGAAATGTCACTAAGACAAAAAGATTAAAGATTTGTTGAGCAAAAGGTAACATGGGATCAATTAAAGATGATTTCCAAAAGGTGTACTGTGATCAATTAAAGATGATTTTGCAAAAGGTGTACTGTGATCAATTAAAGATGATTTCCAAAAGGTGTACTGTGATCAATTAAAGATGATTTCCAAAAGGTGTACTGTGATCAATTAAAGATGATTTCCAAAAGGTGTACTGTGATCAATTAAAGATGATTTCCAAAAGGTGAGCTGTGATCAATTAAAGATGATTTCCAAAAGGTGTACTGTGATCAATTAAAGATGATTTCCAAAAGGTGTACTGTGATCAATTAAAGATGATTTCCAAAAGGTGAGCTGTGATCAATTAAAGACGATTTCCACCTCAAAAATTACCTTTTTCACAAAGCATAAGCACATTACAAGCATTGCAAGCACAAGATTATCTCTACTAATCATCACTGAAGCTAAAGGAAAATCTAATCACTCAACGATTTTGCTTTATTTCATATTATTTGTTTTTGCTCTGTTATCATTTGTCTGTTTGATTTTCATTTATTATTAGTTATGTGTCAGTTTATTATTATTTAATGTTTACCTGTTTGTTATTCAACTAAACCTATGCATTTATTTATGTATTTTGTTTTTTGCATACATTGTTATAGGGTTTTTTTTCTATTATAATTATTATCATTTTTTTTTCGCATCCGACCTAGATATGGACCAAAAGGTCTCCTGTCGGCATACTCCTCCTTTGTAATCCTTTGCCTTTGTAAAGCCAGTAGAGTTTATCTAATTATTAGATAAACTCTACAAAGAATCTTCTACAAAGAAGCTTCTGCCTAAATCAGTGATTCTTAGCCTTTTTCAGTGTCTGTACCTCTTCATATTCCAGAAAATTTTCTTGTACTCCCATCCAATACAAATACAATGCAAACGTATGAAAAGGATTAGTGATACAAACCTTGCTTTTCTCCTCCTTCATTCCACTTTCTTTCCTAACCCTTCTTCCTCCTCTTGCATCGTCCTTCCTCCTTCCTCCTTCCTCCTTCCTCCTTCCTCCTTCCTCTTATCTCTTTCCTCGATTCTCCTCCTAACTCCTTCCTCCTTCCTTTCTCCCATTCTCCAATTCTACCGTTCTCCCTCCTCCCTCCTCCCTCCTCCCTCCTCCCTCTTTCCTCCTCCTTCTTCCCGCCTCCCTCCTCCCTCCTCCCTCCTCCCTTCTCCTGTCCTCTCATCCTCCCTCCTCACTCCTTTCCGTCCTACCTCTTTCCTTTCTAACTTCTCCCTAGTTCCTCTTCCCATCCTTCCTCCTCTCTCCTCTCTCCCCTCTCCCATCTATCATCTCCCCTATCCTCTCTCCCTTTCTCCCTCTCTCCCCTCTCTTCTCTCTCCTCCTCCCCTCTCCCCTCTCTACTTATCTCCCTCTCTCTCCTCTCACCATTCCCCTCTCTCCTCTCTCCTCTTCTCTTCAACCCAGCTCCCCTCTATCCTCTATTCCTATCCTCTATCCTGTATCCTCTATTCTCTATCCTCTAGCATCTAACCTCTAGCCTCTACCCTCTATCTCTATCCTCTCTCCTCTCTCCTCTCTCCTACTACCCAGCTCCCCTTCCTTCTCCTCCTCCTCCCTCCCAAGAGTCCTAATCTCTTCGGCAAAGAATGAGTGGGTCCTTGGAGACGCAGGAGCTCGAAGCTTCTGAGAAGAGAAGAAGCGACCAATCGTCGATTGGCAATCTCCACGATCCGTCTCCGCCCTGGCGGAACCATTATCTCCTTTGACACGGCGAACATATATTAACGATCTCCCTTCGTCTTAGTTCGTTATTCACGGAGAACTGTCGACGGGCGATTTTATTTCACTTAGGGGAAACCCATTTGAGGGCGACTGTGACCTAATGTCGCCCCACCATCATTAGTGGACGCATTGTCCCTTGCGACCTGACTTACCGCAAATCCAGGGGGTAAATGTCCTCTACCCATATGCTAATTGTCCTTGTTCCTTTTTCATGTATATATAATCTATGTATTTATATTAGCTATGTAAATTTTTGCACTGAAGATGTAATATACGAAAGCGCTCTGCTTCGTTAGTTTCTTTTTCCAAGTGGTCTACTTTGCATAAGTGAACACACGTACCCGTGTTTTAATTAGCATATACATATATATATATTTATACATATACATATACATATATATATAATATAATATAATTGTGTATGCGTGCGTGCATGGGGGTGTGTTCGTTTGCATGTATGCGTGCGTGTGTGTGTGTGTGTGTGTGTGTGTGTGTGTGTGTGTATAACCATCCTCTCTTAGCCTAATTAAAATCTATACATAACAAACACTTTCCCTGAAGAGGATCACTAATGCATTCTCGACTCCTTCGCCTAATGACAGCCAATAAGGCTTCCATTGCGCCTGTCAAGACATCACATGGCCAAGACGTGTTGCTGTATAGAGAGGTCGTTAGTATTTCTCAACCTGATCCCGTGTGTGTGTGTGTGTGTGTGTGTGTGTGTGTGTGTGTGTGTGTGTGTGTGTGTGTGTGTGTGTGTGTGTGTGTGTGTGTGTGTGTGTGTGTGTGTGAGAGAGAGAGAGAGAGAGAGACTCACCATGGTCTTGGATCACGTGTTGGTCTCGTGATCGACAGTTATTTCCCTCCCGGAAGAGAACTCAGAACTCGTATATGACCGATCTATGGGTAATGATATGACTTTGCACGCACACACACCCCAACTCCCCGCCCACGAGAGTTGGAGTAACACCCCTCAACGCTGCGATACTGAAATTATTTCAGCCCCGGGCGAGAGTCGAACCCGGACCTCCGTAGTGGCAGGCCAGAGCTCTAACCACAGTGCCATGTATGTGTGTGTGTGTGTGTGCGTGTGTGCATGCTCGTGTGTGTATTTGTTTGACCCCTGAATACCCCTCAAGTGTCTTTTTAGTTATATAGGTAGGAGTTTCTAAGTCTATAGACCTTCAACACTCAATATTTGATCTGTTGTATGATTAGCAAAACACTTCTTTATCAAACGCTTAGGAAGTGAGACTACTTCGACATTACAATTTCGTGTCTGAGTGTAAGAAGTCTAGGATGGTTGCCATGACACAAATATAAGGTAAAATGCAATGATACACACTCACACGGTATGTGTGTGTGTGCGCGCGTGTGTGTGTGTGTGTTTGTGTGTGTGTGTGTATGTGTGTGAGTGGTGAGTGAGTGTGTGTTGATAGGTGCGCGCTCTCGCGTGTGTATGTGTGCGTGTGTGCGCGCGCGTGCGTGAGTGTGTATGTGTGTGTGTACGTTGTGCGTGTTTGCTAAGGGATTAATTCCATTCCAATTAAATCTATCTCTACGGGGAAGCAACTGACCTCTTTTTAATTAATCATTTCAGACCTTTTTCTTCAGTGCGGGGAAAAGACCGTGAAATGAAAATTGATAAGTACAGGATATCTGGAATACCTACATTAATTCTATATCAGAGATCAACGTGAGGAATCAATGACCTCTGATGACCTATGATGACCTCATGACCTCTCATGACCGAGCTTATTGGCGGTCGGTGTCTGTTCACCAATTTATTGGATACATTCATTGTGAACCTTGATGAATGTTTATTCTAGTCTTGATAGAATATCATACAACGTTCCAGCATGGCATCATAACATGCCATGAGGATATAAAATCATAAAAACGATATATTAAGTTTGTGTATGCCTTCATTTCCTATGAAAAACTAAATTAATTAATTGTCATATTTTGAATGAAAACATGACACGACTGCAGTGTTCATATATAAATATATATAAATATATACCCATGCATGTAAAATATACGAGAACATATATTTCTTTTTAATCAGGAAAACTTAATTCGTGTATCATGATGAATGGAAATCTGTGGACCGAATAACCATGATAATTAATATAATGACAATAATAATAATGACAATGATAATAATAATAATAATGATAATGATGATGAAGAAGATGAATGAGCACAAATTACCATTGACAGCCACTAACCATCTCCTGCCCTAAAATTCCCACCTTTAAAAAGAAGTTTAATAAAAACTACTGGCGATTAGTAATTAATTTTCTTCCCTACCGGAGGGTTCGTAAACTCCTGAATGAAATTGGTTGGCGATTGGCGACAGTCAAAATTAAAGATAATAAATACAACACGATGCAGAAGTTAAGTCACCTGGGATTCTAGTTAATAGTTTTGAACATAAGAACACATAAGAACATAAGAATGAAGGAGACTGCAAGAGACAATGAAGCCTACACTAGGCAGTTCCATGTCCATTACCATCTGTCATCCCCTTCTAGTTGTGTACCCGTTTCTTAAAACAACTGATAGTTTCAGCGCCCACTACATGGTTACTAAGACTGTTCTATTTGGTAGATAGAAAATAAGAAGACAAGCGAAAAAATTCAGAACGAGAATTAAGAATAACGAAGAAATAAAAAAAACGAGATAAGATATGGCTGGACCACCAGCGAAAAAATAAATAAAATAGAAAAGGTGAACTATAAATAAGACTGTCAAGTAAGGCGGTAAGGATAAACATAGGAAGGAAGGAGAGGATATCATGTATAGTAATAAAAGGATCTAAGAGCGTTTTGAAGCCTCTTTGGAGCCCAAGACATAACTGGCCTTAAGGTGAAAGGATTAAATGGAGTATAAAGAAAAATAAAGAAAATAAGGCAGAGAAAAGAGGAAGAGAGGTAAATCACGAAGAGAGGGAATCCATAAAAAAAGAGAGATATAGTTAATGGCCTGATATAGAGAGATGATATAGATAGATGAATAGATAGGAGTGAATATGAAAGAGAGGCAGAAGAGAGAGGAGAATGGTCGGAAAGGGACGAGAAAGAGGAAATGTAGTGGAAAGGGGGAAGGAAAAGAGGAGTGACGAGGAAGAAGAGAGATGCATCAAAAAGAGGCAGAAACAAGAGGGGAGAGGAAGAGATTGAAGTGACTAGGAGGAGATGGAATATAGGGAGAATAAGGAAAAAAAGAGAGGGGTGGAAAAAGGAGTTGAGATAGAGGAAAGAGGAAGAGAGAGGTGTTTTGAGAAAAGGTGACAAGGTGACGAAAGGAAAGATGAAAGGATGGAGGGAAGAGGAAGAAGGAGGATGTATTAGAAATAAAGAAAAGGGAGAGTGACAAAGGAGAGGGTAAAACAGGAGTGAGTGATGAAAAGAGTAGAGAGGAGAAAGAGAGAGAATGCAAAAGTATTTGAAGAGAGGAATGACGTACACACACACACACACACACGCACACACACACACACACACACACACACACACACACACACACACACACACACACACACACACACACATATATATATATATATATATATATATATATATATATATATATATATATATATAATTTCATGAGAGATTTTACTTTTTTAATTGAAAGTTATATATTTTACAGAAGTCATTTATATTTGTCTTATAATCATTTGCTTAGGTATATGAACCAGAGAGAATTTGTACCGTATGTACATTCATCTACATAACTTTCCCATAGCCATTTAAACTAGTTCAGTACATAATCCGTTTACTTTATTAGCATAACCATGAAGGAACTACTCCAGGATCTTAATCAGACACGCTCACAAGGTTACCGCATTTGCATATGGCTGTGTAGTAGAAACATTTACGGGATTTTCTATTTAACTTTCTCTCCTACTAACATGCATTCACTCTTATGGCTTCCCATTTCACATCTCTGGCTTCATTAAAGCTGTTTTTCTTATCTCGTTTTACTCTATTCCCACTCATCTTGTTTGTTCGTTCCTATGGGGTTTGGCTTGTTAGCATATTCATTCCAATTTCCTGCTCTGCATTTGCTCTCCCTTGCATACATGTTTGGGTTCGGTATATTGGGTAGGGCGTGAGTGAGTGTACTCTATGATACTCGTACTACAAGATTTCGGGTTCATTGAGTGTGTGTGTGTTTGTTTACTTGTTTATATATATATATATATATATATATTAATGTGTGTGTGTGTGTGTGTCTGTGTGTGTCTACTGTACGTGTCTTTGTGTGTGGGTCTGTGTGTATGTGTATATGCGTGTGTGTGTATCTGTATATGTGCTTGTGTGTGTGTGTGTGCGCATGCTTGTGTGTGTGTGCATGCTTGTGTGTGTGTGCGTGCTTGTGTGTGTGTGCGTGCTTGTGTGTGTGTGTGTGTGTGTGTGTGTGTATGTGTGAGAGAGAGAGAGAGAGAGAGAGAGAGAGAGAGAGATCATTCTGATATATTGTTCTTATAACAAATTACCCATAACTAGACTTCAAGGTCTTTATCCTCCTTTAGTTTTGTAAAAGTGTCATTTCCATTGGTGGTCAAAGATACCGTTCTATTATATAAGGCTTTATTTTATCTCCTTATGCATAAATTTGAAACACACTCGCCTATTGTTTATCTCCGTATACCTTCTCCTCTTCTAGTAAGTACAGAAAAAGGTCATGAATTTTATCTAGTAACTGTTCTCTGCATTCTGACAACATTTCATTGGGAGTCGTATCAGGACCAGCCATTCTTATATCTAGGGTTTCTGTAGTGTACGTTCTTCCTACATTTTTACTTTTATGTTATTTAATATAGCGTTACTAGTTAATCCTTTTCTATCTTAAATTTAGACTAGGGTCTGTAGTAGTTTATGTTCTTTGAATTCTGACAACATTTCATTGGGAGTCGTAAGAGGCTTTAAGCCATTCTTATATCTAGGGCCTTTGTAGTGTACATTCTTCCTACAATTTTACTTCTATGTTATTTAGTATAACGTTTCTAATTAATCCTTTTCTATCTTAGATTTAAACTACGGTCTGTGTTAGTTTATGTTCTTTACTCGTTTTTACTTTTATATTATGTAACATTTCTTGCTAATGATTTTTTCTTTTATGTTATTTAATATAGTGTTTCTAGTTGATCTTTTTCCATCTTCAATTTAAACTAGGGTCTGTAGTAGTTTATATTATTTACTCGTTTTTACTTTTTTATGATGTAACATTTCCTGTTAATGGTTTTCTTAAAGGTAAAATTGTTAAATACCAATTATAATCATTTCTTCAGTTTATCAATTACATTAGGTTTTTCTCATTCATTTTTACCTT
This sequence comes from Oratosquilla oratoria, assembly GCF_046742065.1. Lineage (NCBI taxonomy): Eukaryota > Metazoa > Arthropoda > Malacostraca > Stomatopoda > Squillidae > Oratosquilla > Oratosquilla oratoria. Next base: position 25,500,760 of record NC_134820.1, on the reverse strand, counting down.
TATATTATATAATATAACATTTCTTGCTAATGGTTTTCTTAAATGTAAAGTTGTTAAATACCAATTATAATTATTTCTCCATTTTATCAATTACATTAGGTTTCGTACCAACATACACAATTCCATTTACTTTTAGCGTGCTTGATCATTTCCTGCGTCTTAGTTTACACAAAAAAAAATATGTAAAGGAGCTTAGCTTTGTCTTTCGATTTATCAATTAAACTTTCCTTATCATTTTTCCCTCCTTTATTTGCTCTAATGTATATTTCAGGAAGAATTTCCTCAATTGTATTTGAAAATTTGTATCCACGTTGTCTATATAACATTGCTCGAATCTGTATTTCAATAGCGCCCCATAAAATTTGAGGTTTCCTGACAACACCTAGGCCTTGGCCACATTTATTTTGAATATTCAATGACATTTGGCTATTCTCTTACCTTCAGCTTTTATCTTACAGTTATGTTTTCTACTCTATATATTTTACCCACAAAGTTAATGAATTATATTTTGCTATATCTAGTAGTGTATTATGCCATATTTCTTCATTTCCACTCGCTTTCCACCTCCCAATTTACCTCTCCACTGTTGAAGTCACTCACCGAGTTTATCTTTTCACTTTTTCGATTTTCTTTTTTTCGACAGGAAGCCATATCCTGCAGTATCTCTTTGTATTTGGCCTAGCTTCTCTTGATTGCTATTCAAATATTCATTACTTTGGCATTACCTTCTCCTGGTTCCATCTCATTCTCTCCCTATATTTTCCCACTATCATCAAATATTTCCCGTTTTCTTTCCTCTGCCCTTTCTCCACAAACCATATTTTCCATTTTCCCTCTCCCACTTGAACATCAACATTTTCATTTTGGTCTGGTCTTTACACGACACACTGCATCTGCTTTTTTATCAAATAATCGTTGGTCTCTAAATTGGCCGATGCCAAAAGCGCAAGCATAAACTCACATGTGCGTTCATGTGTGTTTGTGTATACAGATTAGTAAATATGTTTAATTTAGTGCGCTTATGTACACGTACACTTACATATGTACTTAAGAATAGATGTTTACGTTTTTGCATGTTCGTATATACACACACACACATCCTTTTATACACATACACGCATACA
>NC_134820.1:25482136-25494636 GCF_046742065.1 Oratosquilla oratoria | reverse complement strand
CAGTAAATGGACAGATAAATTATAATTATTAATAATCAAATAAATGATAATAAATAGACAAATAATAACAAACAGACAAATAATAACAAACAAATAAACAATATAAAACAAATGACAGTCATTACAGCATCTTGCTTAGGTGTTTATCTAAACGAATCTTAATGCTCCGAACTGAACGACATTGCACTGACCCTGCAGGAAGTTTATTCCATTCATTAACTACACGGTTGGCAAAGTTGTTTCTGCCCACTTCCGAATCAGATTTATTTCCTGAATACATGAGAATACGTGAGAATAAAGCTTCGACCTGATGAAGTAAATTACACCTTCCTGAATCAGAAAATGGAATCATGTATTCTATGCTTTGGTGCTTGCTTTCACAGTCTCCATTCGCCTTGCCCAGGCCTCTCCTTCCCTTGGTCTCCTGTGACTAGGTACCCCAGCGAACAGATCGTGTCCATTTTTATCCTAAATTGGATATTCAGGATTGGGATCTTATTATCGTTTCCCTGTGTTGTAATACATGGGAGCCAATCTAAGAATGCATAGCAATCTAGGGTATGTCTGCATTGGCAATAAATTTTGTTTCTCTTTGGAGACGGTGAAGAATCACATCGACAGTGCAGATCGAGAAAAAAAATGTACAAATGGTTTGTTTTTAATGTCTTCGTTTGTTTTAAGTGTGTTGAGTCAACAACTGTTCGAGTTAATTAATCAGCAATTATCTTGAAAATTTATTCAACGCTGAATATTTTTTACACTCAATAGATGTAATCCATCGTCTTGGATTACATAGAAACAGTGTTTTTTGTGTGTATTTGTTTGTGTGTGGTGCATTTCCAGCGTTTGATACATTCCATTTGTCCTTCTTTAATAAACTTCTAACAATCTTTGAAAGCACTTTCATTTGTATTGCATATGTATGACGATTGTCTCACTATCCATTGGTTGAAGTGATTTTTATGTCTTTGTCTCTATATCTTTGTATAACGCTAAAACCTATCAATCTTAATTATTTCGCCGTAACACAGCGTGCTCACTTGAATTTTGATATGTATTTTAGAGAAAAAAATTGTAGTTGAAAAAAAAAATGGTAGATTGGACATTAAAATGAAAAAAACTGAATTGGCAAAAGAAAAATATGCTCTCTTCTTTGTTCGACCTGATCCTTTTTCCAATAATTCACTTTACCAGTCATTATTTTTTCTTTTTTTCTTTTAGTAATTTCTCGCATTCCAGCTCTCTTTACCCTTTTCCCTCATTTGTTCTTCCATGTTTTCATTTTTCACTTTCCAGCTGCTCTTTACATCTTCCCCCTCTCCCTTCCCTCTCTTCCCCCTCTCCCTTCCCTCTCTTCCCCCTCTCCCTTCCCTCTCTTCCCCCTCTCCCTTCCCTCTCTTCCCCCTTGCCCCTCTTCTTCTCCCTCTCACTTCTCCCCTTCCCCTTTTTCCTCGAAATTCCAGGGCAGGGGCTATGCAAAACACGTTTCCATCACGGTCGTATTTCACATGACGGGGACGAAGAGCGCCGATGAAGAGGAACGGAGTTTCATGAAGAGGAAAATTATGAACAAATGACTGACGCGTCGAACGACGTAGAGGCAAGGGTATATGACGTCACACGCCCTCGAATATGATTGGTGGACGCGGACCAGCGCTCCTACCCCGCGGACTAGCACGGCTTGTGGGACGGATACTGGAAAGCGTGGCCCAACCATCTGGAAAGGTAATGAAGGAGGGGCTTTTGACGGAAGGGGCTGGAAGGGGGGCGCGAAGAGTAGGAGTGCAGGTCGTTTGATCCCGGGTGTATCCGAGTAGATTAGAGCCTTCTGTAGGACCGTGGAGCGGGTATGACAGGGCGATTACGAAGGCCGGTTCACTTATTCATTGGTAGATTGATGGTCTGGTTATTAGGGAAGTTGTGAACGAACTGGTGCTTGAGCCGGATTATCCGTCTACATGTAAAAATATACATATACATATACAACACATATACATATACATATATGTTACCAGAAAAAAAAAATGGACTCAAGGTAGTAAATTTGTTACCGAGTCCAGTGTTTGTTTTTTTCTGATAACATGACTCCTGAACTTCAGCTCTTAACGAACGTATATATACACATATACATATATACACATACATATGCGTTTATGTGCGTAAGTAACCACTAGGAAAAGTAAACTAACGAAGCAGAGCGCTTTCGTATGATTACATCTTCAGTATCTACACTGAAGATGTAATTATACGAAAGCGCTCTGCTTCGTTAGTTTACTTTTCCTAGTGGTTACTTACGCATTTGTGAACACACGCTCCTAGTGTTTTTATTGCAATACGTTTATGTATATGTATACATAGGCATATGTATTCAATGTTTAACCTTATTGTGTTTGTTATTATCTGCATTTGGTTGTAATGGTAAGAAGGAATAGATGATGTATGCTGATGATGGGAATGTGATTGTATAACCAAAGAGGCCGGCCAATAACCCAATGGATACCGCGTCGAGTTCATGAGCAGGTGGTTCTGAGTTCGAATCCCGGGAGCCACTACGGGCTTACTGCGTTGGTTCCCGATAGCCGAGAAGGAAAGGTGGAGAGTCATTCCAATATCGCCATATATACATATATATATATATATATATATATATATATATTATGTATATATATAATGACGAAAAAACACAAAGAAAAGAGAAATGAGACCATAATTAGAATCACGCGTTTAAGTGATTTCCTCTACATATACTGTATATATATATATATATATATATATATATATATATATATATATATATATATGTATATGTGATGTCACCTCTCATATCACTCTTTTTGTACTCTCTTCCTTGTCTCAATCAAATCATATTCAATTTTTCTCTTTGCTTTTCAAATAGTTTTTGATTCTTTTCTGTTTTTTTTTCTCTTCTGTCTTTTTCAAAATTTTCTTGAAAAAAATCTTCCTTCACTTCCATTCTATATGCATATGCTCCTGTGTACTTTTGACCCTTTTTCTTCAATTTCAATTCTTTTCCTCTGTTGCCCTTTTCTAATATTCTCAGGTTTCGTTTCTTCTTTTTGGGTTTTTTATTTCTCGAATAAAACAAAAAGAATATTTTGAGTAGAAGTCTTTGGTTTTGTACTGATGACCATAGTAGATCATTCAAACTCATTACACACTTTTGGAGAAAATTAAAATCAGAGATGAAGTAATCTGTATATTTCGACCACTAACTATGGTCATCGTATTCTCTTCAGAGGATCACAGTTAGTGGTCGAAATATAAGAATTACTTCGTCTCTGATATAAATTTTCTCTGTAAGTGGGTCATAAATTTGAATTTTACTTATGTGCTCCTACAAGTTACTCTAATGGATCATATTACATGTTACCTTTGTCGTGTCTTTCCTCTTTTCTGCTATGAGTTTAAATTGATTTTTCATTTCACTTCATTCAATTTTGCTTTAAAATATTTCCGTATTTCTGTTTTAGCGTCTATTACTCTGTGTTTTTTGTCTCTTGTTCATCTCTTTCTCTTTCCCTATGTAGTTTTCATCTAGCTCTCTAATTTTTTTATTTCTCTTCCTTTCTAAATTCCTCCCACCTTTCTACTATGAGTTTATATAATTTTTTTCATTATTTTACTTCATTCAATTTTGCTTTAAAGTATTTCTACACTTCTTTTTTTGTGTATATTATTTTGTGTGCTTTGTCTCTTGTTCACCTCTTTATCTTTTCCTATGTAGTTTTCATCTAGCTCTCTAATTTTCTATTTCTTTCTTTCTGAATTTCTCCTTATATTTTTTTCCTTTCTATTTTTCTTGCTTAACTTAGTTTCTAAAACAATTGACCATCTACATCCTAAATCAAGAGAATGTTAAAATAATCTTTCTATATCAACTTCTCCCAACCTTCCTCTCTTCCTCTTCCTGTCTTACTCTATATCTTATTCCTGCCTCTCTCTCTCTCTCTCTCTCTCTCTCTCTCTCTCTCTCTCTCTCTCTCTCTCTCTCTCTATCTCTACTATACCATTTTCCTCTTTTTGCTATTCCCCTTCCACTTTTTTCTTCTCGTGTTTTCTTTTAATATTTATCCTCACTTATTTCATTCTACTTCTATATCAGCTTTCATTGTATTTTTCGAACTTTCTTATTATAAATTAAATTTCTTTCCTGATACCCACAATACTTAACTATTTTCTCCTTTAATGTTAGATATTTAGAGTTTAACATTGTGCTTGCGCGCGCGCGTGTGTGTGTGAATGTGTGCGTTGATGTGTGTGTGTGTGTGTGTGTATGTGTGTTTGTGTGTGTATTTGTGTGAGCGTGTGTGTAAGCGTGGGCGTGGGCGTGTTTGTGTGTTTGTGTTTGGTGAATATAACTCACCACTATATTGTTTGACAAAGTTAATCAAACAAATATAGGAATAGTAGGTCATAGTCAATTTTGGTTAAGTAGGACACTGGCCTTTGGAGGGGCTCGGTGGGTGGGTGGGGGTGGGCTATCACGCGAGAGAAATTTCAACACACTAGCAGGAAGCTCCCCGGAAAATGTGTTAATGTGATATTGTTTAAATTCATAATTTGATTAGCTCATTTTTAATTGGATGCATTAGGGACATCCAGTAAGTGTAGCTGTCGACGTTGTCGCAATTGGCCTTTCATTTTTTTTCGTCACAATTTTCTCTTATATTTCTTTCTGTCTCATACATGTTTATATATTTTATTTTCCTTTTCAATGAATAAAATAACTTGGCGTTAGACAGAAAGATATGAGTAATTGCCTTAAATATAAGAAAAGGTAACAGAATTTGTGTTCATACTTCTGTGTATATGATTTAAATGAACACTACAATAGAGACAAGTACTGAACACATAGGCTGGAGCTCATCTTCTGCAAACTTAAAATCCCAGTAACTTAAGTTGGTATTCTTAAAGAAAACCGTTCCTTATTTAAATCTTATATAAATCCGTGGAAGGGAAAGATTTATGTAATTATTTTTTTAAGAATACCACTGTAAGTTGGTATTCTTAAAAAAATCTTTCCTCATTTAAATATTATATAAATCCTTGGAACGGAAAGATTTATGTAATGTTTTTTTTTAAGAATACCACAGTAAGATTCGTACGATGGTATTCTTAAAAAAGTATTTCCTTCTATAAATCTTTCCCTTCCAAGGTTTTATATGAGATTTATACGAGGAAAGATTTTTTTTAAGAATAACATCTTTAGACCACAGATAAATACCTCTTGGCGTAACCCACTCACCCTTTCATCTATCAAACACTAAATATTCTAGATGTATCAAGCTAGTGTCACAAAATACTCTTAGTCTTAGAAAAATAAGATAAAATCCTTTCTCGCAAGTTCCTAAGTTATTTATAATAGTAAATTATAAATTGTAGTTGAAAAATGTGTAAACAAATATTTTGTATAATTTTGGTAAAATCTTGTAATTTAATAATTTTGTAATTTCTAAACAAAAGAAAATGGTAAATTCTAGGTATACTTTTCCCGCAGATTTTACAGTTATATAAATAGTAAAATATAAATTCTAATTGGAGATTGTGTAAACAAATATTTTGTATATTTTTGTAAAATTTTGTAACTTAGTAAATTTGTAATTTGTAGAAAAAAAATTCCAGTTACACCCTTCTTGTAAATTCTACAGTTATATGTAATAGTAAATTATAGATTCTAGTTGAGAATCGTGTAGGCATATTTTGTATATTTTTGTAAAATTTTGTCATTGAGTAAATTTGTAATTTGTAAAAAAAAAAAGAGGAAATGGTAAATTCTAGTTATACCTTTCTCGTAAATTCTAAATTTATATATAATACTAAATCATAAATCCTAGTTGAGAATTATGTAAACAAAATTTTTATATATTTTTGTAAAATGTTATAATTTAGTAAAATTGTGGAAGTTGGCTGAACGGGTTAGGGCGTTGTTACTTGCAGCGAAGGTCGAGGTGAGGACGGTTCGAATCCTGCCACCGGCGAAGTTGAACCAAGGTCATGGTTCATTAAATTCCACGCTACAAAGCTCTCTGTGGGGGGCACCGTCCTAGCCTCCTGATAGGGGGGGAGTGTGTGACGTTAAACCATAGCATCATCATCATCAGTAAAATTGTAATTTGTAAAAAAAAAAAAAAAAAAAAAAAAAAAAGTAAGAATTTTAAATTCTAGTTTGATCGGCACATAAATGAAAATATCACCATTACCTATTGGGAGTTGCATAAAACGAGGATTTGAATCTGGATGCTTAACGTAATTGCATCAGACTGGTATCGCAGTCCAAATATTTTGTTAATTGAAAGACTCAATCTGCAATGACATCCTTTAGTAATCAACGTTTTGGTTGCGTCCTATCAGTTCTAGAAAAATAGATAAATGTAAATACACAAGTATATTGATTAATCAAATGAATGGCCAAACTGAATATAAAAAGTAGATGAATAAATGAATAAATAAGTAAATAAATAAATGTACTAATTATTTGATATAATCTAGTAACACATGAATAGATAAATCAAAATGTAAATAAAGAAATGAATAAGTAAAACAGTATACAATATATATACATATATATATGTGTTTGTCATTTTGACAATTGGAAATAAACTCATCTGCTGGGATTCGAACCCCCGCCAGAGCGGAATGCTTCACATGATATATATGATATGAATATGATACGATATGAAGCATTCCGCTCTGGCGGGGGTTCGAATCCCAGCAGATGAGTTTATATATATATATATATATGTACATATATATACATATATATATATATGTATATGTATATATATATATATATATATATATATATATATATATGTATATATATGTGATAATAAGAACACGGGTACGTGTGTTCACTTATGCAAAGTAGACCACTTGGAAAAAAGAAACTAACGAAGCAGAGCGCTTTCGTATATTACATCTTCAGTGCAACAAGTACATAGTGATAGGAATACATAGACAATATATACATGTCCTTGTTCCTTTGTATCATGTATATATTTTCTATGCATTCCTATCACTATGTACTTGTTGCACTGAAGATTTAATATACGAACGCGCTCTGCTTCGTTTTCTTTTTCTTTTTAATCCAAGTGGTCTACTTTGCATATATATATATATATATAATATATATATATATATATATATAATATATATATATATATATCAGTAAGTGAATTCTATTTTACCCCAGCAGCTTCTAATCCGTATTGGGCAAAGGCTATACAAAGCAAAATCCAAGGTAAAGCGCTTGGAAAAATACCAAAACATTCACAACCCATAGAGCAAAGCTTAATCCTCCAACTCTTTTGTTGCTGATTTTTTCTTTTACTTTTCATGCAAATAAAATCGTCTGATGGTATTTTGGATGAATATAAGAGATATGATGTGTCCTTCACTTGAATTAAGTCTACTAGCAACAGCTAGAAAGAAGACTAAAATCTTGGAAAATTGGGAAAGTTTTATTAGTCACAGAGTAATATTATTACTGGGTTTAAATGTCTTTTGACAACCCTAAAAGTATTGACGGTGGTATTATTAAAAAGATCTTTCCTTATTCTTATACAAGTCCTTAGAATGGAAAGATTTGTATAAGAATACTACCGTAAGAATCTTACGGTGGTATTCTAGAAAAAAAAAACTTTCCTTATATAGATTCTTCCATTCCAAGGAATTACATAGAATTATATAACATTTTTTTTTTTTTTTTTTTTTTTTTTTTTTTTAAATACCAACGTAAACCTTCATTCCCCCCATCGTAAAGGTTCCAGGATCTACCTGGAAAGGTTTCAGAATCTCTGTATTGAATCGAACACATTTTTTTTTCCACATTTTTTGTTCCGCGAAGTGGATTATACACGGGAGCATGAGGGGGTCTCCCTAAGCAGATTAAAATTGCGTGGCAGACGCGAGAATGAAATGTATAAAGGCCAAAGCCTCAGTTAAGGGATTATCTCCTGCAACCCTGTAAAACGTTGTTCAGATTTTGTTTGGTTCGAGTAAATCTATTTTTTATTTGGATGTAACTCGCATTCAAGGTCAGCCTGTATACGAATATGACGTCATTAATGATTTCCCTTTTTCTGGTTAATTTCAAATTATTTTATTAAATCTAAATTAGATGTTCACAACCTGTGGGCCATAAACACTCTATTAGTGGGCCACAAAGGTAAAAATTCGGCCACAAAGCGGAAAGTAATGGAAGTTAGTGGATATTTAGTGATTAAATTTAGTGTTGAAAATAGGCTTCAAGGAGACTATAGAACAGCAGTTCATAAGTGTAGAAATTAAGGAAAAATAGATTCAGATCCTTTGACTTGGAGGACACCTGGGCAGAAAGTACGATTTGTCTTGTTGTAACTCCTTTATTGATTGATGCCTTTTCTGTTTTATAGGAATATCCCCTTCGGGTTTACATGCTGTGGATGTGCAGTGTCTTGCGACAAGATGCAGGGATGACCCGTTATCCAGGAGGTGCTAAGATAAGGGGGAGGGAAGAGGGTGGAGGGGAGTGGAGTATGTTGGGGATGGAATGGGTGGAAGTGATTTTTATGTCTTTGTTGTTTGGGTACCTCCCTTGTAAGAGGGAAAAAGCCTTTGGTATATGTATGTATATGTATGTATATATGTATGTATGTACTCATTTTATGTAATGGCGACCTTGGACAAGAAGGTTATGTTTTTGGTCGTGTCTATTTGTTCGCTAATAACTTTAGACAAAAAAGTTATGTACAAACGGATTCCGATGACATTTCTTGAAGTGGCGGAGTGTTCCAAATGACACATTATTAGATTATGATGGTGATCCAGATCACTATCCGAATCGGTGAATAGTTTAAAGACTGATATAAGCTGCTTTGGCGGAGGTTTGCACTCTCCGAGCATCACTAATTAAATCTATTTATTTGGCTATTACCAGGCAATTTTCTTTAGGGCCCAGTTACACCAAGCTTACGACCTGATTCCCACCACTGGCGACCTGATGGTCGCCGACATGTTGCAGGTAGTCTTTGGAAGTCGCTGGTAGTCGGTGATAAGATAGATGAATAGATAGATTGATAGATATACTATATTACAACACACACTGAATCGTCCCCAGTACATAGATTTTCATCTTGTCAACCACATTAACTTTTTCCATTTCAATTCCTTGTATAGGTTTTGTGTCGCCGACCGATCGTTTGAGTTTCGGTCGAAGGTGGTCGGAAACTGGGCTTTAGCTGAGTGACCCACTCAGAAAAAAAGTTGAGTCTTAAGAATTTAATTTTTCCTTATTCCTGGAATCCATAATGAACTGAGGAAAATATTCAGATGTTGTTCTTCCTGGCAAAGCATATAAAGCGAGTGAATATGTGAAAAAAGACCAAACCGTGGTATTTATTTTGCATTAGATATCCTAATAATTAAAACACGTTTCATCTTTGAAAAGAAAATCAGATTTTTTTTTTTTTTGGTGAATTGCATACTGAAAGCCAATACCAAACATGAAATAGATCACTTTCTATATCACATAGAACCAAATACACAAACTCGATGGTTACATACGGAAACCATCAGATCAGTAATTTGACGCTACATGCACGTCTGGTCACTCACTCAGACATATAGATTCGTAGGTCAACATAGGTCAACATAGCTACACATACAAATAAACATGCTGATACGTAAGTAAACAAATAGATGGGTTATGGTTGTGTTTCTGGGTCCTGTATACACACACACACATCAGTGCACAAACAAACAGATATTGACCCACGTTTATGAAGAACGTACACACACACACACACACACACACACACACACACACACACACACACACACACACACACACACACACACACACACACACAGTTATAGAAGAGACCTGAAGAAATACACACTGAGTGGTGAATATCTGGAAACAAAAACTGGATAAAACAATAGGTCTGTGCAAAAACTATACACGAATTTAAGAACAAACTAAACACTGCGAGATACAAAGACGGGGCCCCGCGAGCATAGCTCCCCTTTCCATGAAATACAAGTAGGTAAATACAACTAGGTAAACACACATACACACACACACATGCATCTATCCATCCATCCATACATACATACACACATATATATTAGGAGGCTTTCTAATTCTACTCCTCCCATCCTCACCCCCAACCTACTCTGGCAACTGCCTACCTGTCTATGATATGAACTCTTTCAAAAAGAGAAACTTAAAACCCTACCTCAATGCCTCCTCCTAACCTTGGTTTGGAGTAGTTTATTTTTCGTTCTTTCTTTTCGAAGTGGCATCCACAAACACAAACACACACACACACACACACACACACACACACACACACACACACACACACACACACACACACACACACGACTCGGTGGCGCAGTTGGTAGAGCGCTGAACTGCTACTATAGTGGCCCGTAGTTCTTGGTTCGAATCCTGCCCAGGGCCGAAATTATTTCGGTACCGCTGCGCTTCGGGTCGTTACTCTGACTCTCGTGGGCGGGGAGTTGGGTGTGTGTGTGTGTGTGCAAGGTCATAGCATTACCCATACATCGGACCTACGAGCTCTGAGCTCTCTTCCAGGAGGGAAATAGCTGTCGATCACGAGTCCAACACGTGATCCAAAGACCAAGTGAATACACACACACACACGCTCACGCGCACGCGAGCATGCACATAGTCCACCAGACCTCCGACCTTACTTTGCATTTTCCCGCTACTCCCAAATTAATTCTATCAAAATGACAAAGTAATTAGTTGATAGCAAAACCAAATTAAAACTTCCATTCCGATTAAAACCCGAAACATCAAACGTTCAGCAACTAGCAACTCATTTCAGAACGTCAGTCTTTGCATGAGACGAGGAATGGGAAGGTTATAGCATGTACATTAAGGAACGGGGAATGAACGGGGTGGGACGTGGGGGTGACGTGAGGGGGACGGGGACTGAGCACGATGGAAACATATGTTGCAGACAGGAAGCAGCGTTTGTGAAGACGGTGGATGAAGTGAGGAGGAGGGAAGAGAGAGGAGAGGATGTAAATGAGAGGAAGATTATAGGGGTGAATGTCCGTTGATTTTTTTTTTGGTTTTGAATAATTACGGGTTATTTCGTGCATTTCTGTGGGTGAGGAAGAGATTGAAAAAGACCACTACAGATCAAAACCTTTGCATGCAGAAGTACAACTCAGTTGTTTATTTGTTATTGTTTGTTTATTATTATTTGCTTGATTTTAATTTATTTTTAGTTATCTGTCAGTTTATCATCATTTACTAGTTACCTGTTTGTATATTATCTAACTATACCTATGTATTTCTCTTATCTATTGTTATTGATATTATTATAATTTTTATTTATTTTCTTACATTTATTTATTATTATTATAACTTTTTCCGCATCTGACCTAGTTATGGACCAAAAGGTCTCCTGTCGTCATGCTCCTTCTTTGTAATCCTTTGTAAAATAAAGAAATTGGAAAATGGATGAAGATAAGAAATAAACATGCAAACAAAAATATATGAAAAGATGAACATATAAACATATTTATAAATAAATAGATAAATAGACGAATATATAAGGTGCTGGATAGATGAATAAATAATTGTTCAGATAAATAATCACTGCACTCGTCACAGTGCTGACAGTGTATGAGGTAATTCGAATTTGCCACATGTACCCTCAATCCCGGATGCAAAGCAATACTCTTTGCATTATGCAATACTCTTTGCAATATCAAATAGACATAAAATAAAATTAACATGAGATTGTGACACCAAGTGGAATAAGTTCTTAGGGTGTGATCATAAGAAAGTCGCAAAATGACATATGTTTGAATATATGAATATAACACACACACACACACACACACACACACACACACACACACACACACACACACACACACACATATATATATATATATATATATATATATATATATATATATATATAATATATGGTAAACAGCAATCATATCATACTGTAGGATAGGAGCCAGTGCATAGAACGATGAAAAATAAAGACAATAATTACTTATGGAATACTAAGGTAAATTATGGAGAATAGTAGGTCTGGAACAAGAGTGAGTAATGTACAAGACATGGACAGATTTGTGGTGAATTGTGAATTCCAGTCGGAGAATTGGACCTTCCATGGTTGAGGAGACTCTTCTGGAGGCCGAACCCTTTGCTGGAGTGTCACCAAGGTGAAGGTTCAGTGAGGAGGAGGAGTGTTGAGGTGGAGGTGAAGAGTTGTTATGGAGGGGAGCCATGGAGTGAGGATGAAAGGCTGAAAAGCTTTTGGAGTAGAGAGCAGCTGGCTTAGACCGTTCGATGTGGAGTTAGTGAGGTGTGTGTGTGTGTGTTTGTTTCTGTGTGTGTTTGTTTCTGTGTGTGTGTTTCTTTCTGTGTGTGTTTCTTTTTGTGTGTGTGTGTTTCTTTCTGTGTGTGTTTCTTTCTGTGTGTGTGTTTGTTTCTGTGTGTG
>NC_134820.1:25472136-25474636 GCF_046742065.1 Oratosquilla oratoria | reverse complement strand
TTTTTATCAGTCTTTCATCCTCTCTTCTCTTTTCATGTATTTTCTCTCTTCCTCTCTTTATATTTTATTTTTCTTGTTTTTTTTTTTTTGTTTAAGCATATATAATTCATCTTATATTATTTATTTTTCTCTTCTTGACCATGTTTCTTTGACTACTGTTTATTAGTCTTTCATACTCTCTTCTCCTTTCATGTATTTTCTCTCTTCCTCTCTTTATATTTTATTTTTCTTATTTTTTTTTTTAAGTCCATATAATTTATTTTATTTTATTTTTCTCGTCGTGACGATGTTTCTTGGACTCCTATTTATTACTCTTTCATACTCTCTTCTCCTTTCATGTATTTTCTCTCTTCCTCTCTATATTTTTTCTTGTTTTTGAAGTCCATATAGTTGATTTTATTTTATATATATTTTTCTCGACGTGACGATGTTTCTTGGACTCCTATTTATTAGTTTTTCAGACTCATCTTTCATGTATTTTCTCTCTTTCTCTATTTTTCCTTTTTTTAAGTCTCTATAATTTATTTTGTTTTATAATTATTTGTTTTTCTTGTCTTGACAATGTTTCTTGGACTCCTATTTATTGGTCATTCATACTCTCATCTCCTTTCATGTATTTTCTCTCTTCCTCTCTATATTTTATTTTTCTTGTTATTTATTTTATCTTATTTATTTTTCTTGTCTTCACCATGTTTGAATCCTATCTATTAGTTTTCCATACTCTCTTTTTCATGTATTTTCTCTCTTTCCCTCTCTATTTTTTTCTTTTTTAAGTTTCTATAATTTATTTTGTTTTATAATTATTTGTTTTTCTTGTCTTGACAATGTTTCTTGGACTCCTATTTATTGGTCATTCATACTTCGCCTTTCATGTATTTTCTCTCTTACTCTCTATATTTTATTTTTCTTGTTTTTTTAAGTCCATGTTATTTATTTTATTTTATTTTTCTTGTCTTCGACATGTTACTTGAACTCTTCATTCTTTTTTCATGCTCTCTTCCCCTCACTCTCTATTTATTTCTTCTACTCTCTATATTCTATTTTTCTTGTTTTTTTTTCTTTTAATCCATATAATCTATTTTATTTTATTTTATTTTATCTTTTTCTTGTCTTGGCGATGTTTATTGGGCTCCTATTTATTGGTCATATTCTTCTCCCCATTCTCTTATTTTCTTTTCTTCGTTCCTAACTATTACTTTGATTCCATCCTCTTCAAAACTTTCCACTTCCTCCGATTCCGATCTAATCTTCTTTTCCTTCCCCTTGTACCAATTCCTCTGTCTTCTCTTCTTCTTGTTTTTCATTTTCTCCTTTTCCTCGCATTTCTCCCACTTTTCTTTATCTCTCCCCGCAACTCAATTTCCTTCTTCTTCTTCCTTTTCTTTTTTGCTTTCTCTGCCAATTATTCGCATTTTCTTTGTTTACTTTCCTGTACTCAATTATCCAATTAGTGCAAATTTGATTTCAGTTTTGTTGT
The DNA here is from genome assembly GCF_046742065.1 of Oratosquilla oratoria. Classification (NCBI taxonomy): domain Eukaryota; kingdom Metazoa; phylum Arthropoda; class Malacostraca; order Stomatopoda; family Squillidae; genus Oratosquilla; species Oratosquilla oratoria. The sequence goes on along the minus strand of NC_134820.1, from coordinate 25,473,159 downwards.
CACTCTGTCTTGATCACTCTCCTCATTTTTTTTAAGAAGGCTACGTCCTCGTTGTTTCTTAGCCAATCACAACAATTCTTTGTAACTCGAGAATCTTCACTTTAAACCCAATACGTGTCTTTCAGAAGACGGTGTAATTAGCTTTTTTTTTTTTTTTTTTTTTTTTTTAATCTTTGGGTGGATACTGGCACGTATTGACCATACCTTTGTTCGGACCAAGGTCTCTACAGTACCTTATTATAAACCTTTTTACTTCCCATTCCTAAGTGGAATATGAACAAAAGTGACCCCTAAGAAGAAGAATCCTAGAAAATCTTTAACGGTTTAAGACTTCACTGAAAGAAGAATACTGAACACTTCAACAACTAATCCCCTTTCCTACATTTTAACTGAACTATACTTTTGAACATTATAGCCTCACCTTTGGCGTGATATGGTAAAGATAGAAACACTGGTTACTTCATCTTTCACCCATCTTAGCCATTAACCATTAGCCCATTGATCCATAAGCCCATTGAACCTAGGATAGAAAAACCTTATCTGATGAGGGCTAGTGAAAATAATAAGAGGTCCATTTCTCATCAATAGCCAGGATTTCTATCTTGGTAAATATGCAGAGCTGGGCGCGTTCCTATATGCCTTTCTATTTACGTTCCTATATGCGTTTCTCTATGCGTTCCGCTTTAGTTTGGCCGCGGTTAGCGCTCCCAAACTATTAAATCAGTATAGGTGCCGGTATAGTATGTGGCCTGTTACCTTTTGGATGTGGCCTACGAAAATCTTCTTTGGTGTAGTATGTGGCCTACCGGGCTTTTATTTCGGTGTGAACCTTGGGACCGGCACAGTACTGGTACATCACACGCACACACACACACACACACACACACACACACACACACACACACACACACACACACACACACACACAAGGACCTTTGATTCGAGACTCCACATTCTCTTCACGAGCAGATGTTTCTTTTATGTTGCTGGCTCCTGTCGCAACAACCCTTCTCTTTTATCCGG
>NC_134820.1:25457136-25469636 GCF_046742065.1 Oratosquilla oratoria | reverse complement strand
TGCATAATCTTGCATTTACTTGTTTAAAATTTTGTTATCCACTTTTCTGACTATTGCTGTAATTTATCTAAATCTTGAATATCTAATTGGTTTAAGTGATCATTTCCCATTCCGTACATTTTTGTATCATCAGAAAATTTGGAATCGATAGATTTCAGGCCGTGGTCTATATAATTCATATATACTATGAATCGAAGTGGCCCAAGAACAGAACCCTGAGGAACTCCATTCGTAACATTTTTCCATCTAAAAGTTTTGCCATTTAGAACAACTCTATTTTTGATCGTTCGTTTAACTAATTACCAGTCAAACTTAATAAGCTACCACTTATTCCGTGTGAAGATAATTTAGTAAATAGTCGTTTCGTGTGGATTCATACTCAACTTAGAAGGACCCATGACAGTAAATGAGAAATAAAAATTTATGTTCTCTTTTAGACACAAAAAAAAAAAAAAAAAAAAAAAAAAAAAAAAAAACACAAAAAACCAGGTGTACTTATATATATATGAGCTGTGAGATACAACTCAAATAGATTAAGAGAAAACAATATTTCATCCATGTCTACCTATCTTATGGGAGACTATTTTATTTATCTAAAAAGTAAAACCTTAGATTGGGGGAGTTAAGATAGGGTACGGGGAGAGAGAAAAAAGAGGAAAAGGGGAGGGGGCTAATCAAAGCAGCCATCTCTTCCGGAAGAGAGTCATAGTCACAGGAAGAGAGTCAGCGAAGGGCAAGGGCACCTCAGGGGCAACGAAGGGGAGAGAAAGCTGAAGGAAAAAGGGAGAAAAATTGTGTGAACAGAAATTGAAAATGGAGTTGGTGTTGGTGGATCCAGAGGCTATAGGGTGAATGGAGGGGAGGACCTTGGGAGGGGGGAGGAGTTGGAGGAGGAGTTGGAGGAAGCACAAGACTGAATACTATCTACAAAGTGTGTTATCTTAACGAAGAAGTTAACTGATATGGTCTTAAACCCCTTTTAGCAAGAGTTTCTTGTTTTAAACTTGATAAGATCATTAGGTGTTATCCAGAACAAAATTTATAAGTTAAGTCATCTTAAAGGAGGTTTCATGAAAATAACTTTGTAGACAAAGGAGGGACGGAGAGAGGGAGGAACGGAGAGAGGGAGGGAGGGAAAGAGGGTGATAGGGGACGAAGACCCTTTGATAATCTATTTACATAACAAGATAGAACCCAGGAATATTCTGAATATCATTTGCCATGTTCATCTAGAGCTTCTGGAAGGCAACGGCTTTGGACTTCCAGGGTTTCCTGGAACGTTAACTCTCATTTGATGAGATCTTTCAGATCCTTTTAGTTATCATAGGCCTAAAGTTCCCAGGTCCACATCTTCCAAATATTTCGGTCACCCTTATCGAAGAGTTGTGACACAGGTTCGAAACTATTTGGAATTTGCTATTCCTGACCATGAACAGTGACAACTTCCCAGAACGTTATCCTGGAGTCCCATTTTTCCGGAACCTTTCGGTCATTTTCGCTCAAACTCTATTGAACCATTTTCTCAAGATTGAAACGTCGGCTCTTTGGAGTTCCCCAAAGAAACTTTCCAGGAAATGTTTCTGTATCGTTCAAGTAACTTCGGTATCCTCAAAATCATTCCCCCAAGGCCTTTAATGCCTGAATTTGCAGACAAAAAATCAAAAGCAACTTGATTTTGTGTCCAATTTTGAAAGCCACCCGAACTCATTGCAGACGATCGGTCCATTTCTTCTGGAAACCAATTTTGATGAGTCCATTTTTGAGTAGTTCCAGTCACAGCAGTGTCCTAAGGCTTTAATACGTCCCATTACCTAATTTTACAGACAAAAATTCGAGAACCACTGAAGACATTTTCCTTCCATGACTATCAGAAACCATCAACGCCTTTTGGAGACTCTTCGGTCCAACCTTGAGGGCCTCGTCCCTAATCCATCAACACCAAAGACGCAACTTCCAAAATCCCATCGAGAGAGACTGAAGATCTTTTCCTTCCATGACTATCAGAAACCATCAACGCCTTTTGGAGACTCTTCGGTCCAACCTTGAGAGCCTCGTCCCTAATCCATCAACACCAAAGACACAACTTCCAAAATCCCATCGAAAGAGAATGAAGACCTTTTCCTTCAATGACTATCAGAAACCATCAACGCCTTTTGGAGACTCTTCGGCCCAGCCTTGAGGGCCTCGTCCCTAATCCATCAACACCAAAGACGCAACTTCCAAAATCCCATCGAGAGAGTGTCTGACTCCTCGGGCATCTAGGCACTCGACTCTTCGTCTTCGTTTCTCTTTCTTTCAGAAGATGAGACTCATTACACAAGCGAAACATTCTTTATCTGCGATTCCCAGTAACCATAATTTTGGAGGAGCCAAGGAAAAGAAAGTCACTTAACGTATAATTCTGAAAACTGTATATATCATAAGTATTAAAAAAGAATGTAATTTTCAGTAAGTCCAAACTCAAGCGAAATGTGATATTCATTATTCAATTCTCGGAAAAAGTAAATAATATCCAAAGTTGCGCAAGCTACATAAAGTATTAAGAGATGTTTTAGGTGGTAGAATTTACCGACACCATAGAACTTACCAAGTAAGGCCAAACAACGTGAACTTACCTGAAAGAATGTACATATATTGTGTGTGTGTGTGTGTGTGTGTTTGTGTGTGTGTGTGTTTGTGTGTGTGTGTTCGTTTGTGTTTGCGTGCGTTTGTGTGTGTGTGTGTGTGTGTGTGTGTGTGTGCGTGTGTGTGTGTGTGTGTGTGTGTGTGTGTACATATGTACATATGTATATATATATATGTATATATATATATATAAATATATTGAATTAATCTAAGCACTAAGCATTTGTATTCCAATGTTAATCTAAAATATAATGCCAACTACATGTTTTTATTTTCTTTTTCCAGGTAACTCGCCAAGCTCTTAAATATCGTCGAATGTGTCCTCATAAAAGGTAAAAGCCATTCGTGTTTTTGTATATGTGATTTTTAGAAGAGAAAAGGTTTGAATAACGTGCTGTTTTGCAAAGTCTAATATATATGAGTGTGTGTGTGTGTGGTCGTATGTGTGTATATATATATATATATACAGTATATAATATACGTATATTCATACATACACACGGATACATACATACGTACGTACATACAGACATGCGTACGTACATGTATACATATGCACACACACACACACACACACACACACACACACACACACACACACACACACACACACAACTCATGGCGCAGTTGGTAGAGTTCCCGGCTGCCACTACGGAGGTCTGGGTTCGAATTCTGCCCAGGGCTGAAATAGTTTCATTACCGCTTCGCTGCGGGTTGTTACTCCAACTCTCACGGGCGGGGAGTTTGTGTGTGCGTGCGTGTAAGGTCACATTTCCCATAGATCTGTCACATACGAGCTCTGAACTCTCTTCCGGGAGGGGAATAGCTATTGGTCACGACTCCAACACGTGATCCAAAGACCATGGTGAATCATACACACACACACACACACACACACACACACACACACACACACACACACACACACACACACACACACACACACACACACACACACATACATAAACAGTTCCTGGAAGAGAGCAATTCTTCAAATCGTGGATTGAGGAACAAGATACCACGAAGATAAACCTCTTAAGCAAGGAGCTAAATCTTCGCATAGATTCGAAGAGTCCTGAGGTTTTTCTTGGGATTAGCCAAGAGCTTGTATTCGCATGAGACCCAATGGAGTTTGTTCCATTGCATTAGAGCCTGCAAGAAGTGTGTTTATGTGGCGCTGTTTACGTAGAACTAGTCTTGAGTAATGGTAGCGTGTTTATTAGTTCTTTTTGTAGTTTTATTGCTGATGTATCTGAAGATGATGTGTTCTATGTTAAAGATGTAGTGAAATTGCATTTTATGTGTATAGAGACATATTTTTTTTCTTTAATTAGTGTAAGCATAAGCTTCAACGTCCATCTTCGTTGTACTTTAGAATTATTCTTAAAGAATTTCAGTTGAAAATTTATGTCCCCAGTGTTTATATATTGACTTGTCACCACAAAGGTAAATAAGAGATAATATATAATAAAATGATTTCCTCAAATAGATATATCTTGAATGTTGGTCAATTGAAATTTATTATGCATAGATCTATAATTATATATAAGTAAAATCGTATTGGTTTTGCATATATTATGCAATGAATATTTCCGCTTTTCTGATGTACAATTCCAAATGAAAGGTAATTATTTTAGGGCTTCACAATTACCACTCGATTTTTAGGGAGATTTCCGTAAATAAAATCATTTGAATGCAGCCATATCAAAACTATATTATTTAATTATTTATTCTATTCATATTATTATAATTTTTTATATTGATCTATTTGATCTATTTACTTATCCATTTATTTAACTTTTTTTTTCGAATCCGACCTAGTTATGGACCAAATGGTCTCCTGTCGCATGCTCCTCATTTTGTAATCCTTTGTTTATCGAGGTTGGTCTAGTCCCTCCACAAAGCATGGGTGTCTCCTGTGGCTTATTAAATCGTCAGACGATATACATAATTACTAGTGAAAAAGTGAAATATTTTTACCTGATTATAGCTTTTATAGAGTTCAATACTCTTGTTCAAAGGATTTTGTTCGGGTTAGTATTTGATATCTTTATTCAGTCTTGGGTAGGGATCTCGGTTAAAAGAGATATAAATGTATTTTTTCTATAATAAATAGATAAAACAATAGATAAAAACATGGAGTTCTGTGTTGCAGTATTAGTTTTTTTTAATCTAAAAGATATCTGCAATTAAACATTTGCTATAGTATTGCTTATCAATATAGAAAATCAACATCAGTGAATTGTCTTTATTTTAAAATTAGTACGAATGGGTATTGGATGAATGAGGAATTAATTAAAAGTGAGGGCACTCCCTAGCTGGCCACCCCCTTATTAGGGGGGAAAGTGACTATAGGTACACACACACACACAGATCGTTGGAAATCCCTTTGCAGCAAAGGCGAGTAATCTATAAAACATAAACTCAAATGTATGCATAGCATGAGACACAAGGAATACGTAATACCTTATAAATCAGAACAGTTTCATGACATAATAGTTCACAGTCGGAAAGATTTAGTAGTACATCTCTATCCTTATCAATTTCGACATGTGACGCTCGCTTTTTATTTGTTTTCTTCCTCATAAAGAAAACACATGGAATGTTTAATTACAGTCGTGCGACGTAATGGTGGACAGTAGACATTACCTGAAGGTACATGCAGACATCAAAATAGACAAACTTTTCAGGAAAATATACCTGAAACATGATAAATCACCATTTGTATGCCAAAACTATTCATATCAGTCTTTAACAAACGGATCATCAAGTGGAACAACTGAAAGACATCGACGACAGAAAGAACGAAAAGCCGCGAGACACGAAGACGACGACATGACGTCATGAGTGCATAAAAGGGAGCTGACAAATTCTTCATCATCTGGAAGATCTCCTAGGATAGGCCCCTTCCCATGCAAATGGTTTCAACCCTCGACCCGCGCTGACGCTAATAAATCCAGGATTCTTATCTGTGGAAGCGTAAAGAGGAAGGGAAGAGATTTGCAAAGGCGAGAGAAAGGCAATGCGTATATAAAAAAGGAAGAAAATGGAGATGAAAAAATAGTGCATGATAGTGTAATGAATATCAATGGAGAAGAAGCGAAGATCAACTTTTTCGTGATAATGATAAAGTCAAAAATACAAAAGATAATCTTAAAGTTAAAAGAAAGTAAACTATCGCATGATATAGAAATATTCAACAAAGGGAGGAAAATAAAGACTAAAGTAATAAAAATTGAAAATGTAGGTATGTAAAATATTATAATAAAATAAGAATTATAAATTAGGATTGTGGGCATGAATATTTGTAAAACTAGATGTGACAATTATTATACAAAGTGCATGGGTACCCAAGTTTTAAGCGAAAACGCTGGAAAATAAATCAGAGAAACCCACAAATCAAAAGAGTTTACAGAATACATTTATGACAAAAATAAATATTACCTGAAAAATAAAATAAAATCTTTCTCTGGTTAGAAAAATTTATAAGCAACAGTAAATACAAGTAAAATTATTCCTCAAGGTAGACGAGGGTGAATGTCATTTCGTCATGAGTGATGACACAATTAACAATAAATTCTCCCCCTTTTCCTAAGATCTAAGTTATTTAGCTTTTTAAGAACCACTAGGTTAGCTTGAGCACATGAGTTTTTGTTATGGCTGCCGCAAAGCGATGATATTCACTTGAAATATTATCTTGTTTATAAGGTATTTATAAGAACCCTGTCAAGCTGACTATCTCATTTAAAGTCATCTTAAGATAAATCTAAATTTTTATTCTTGTATAAATATATTCCTAAGAGATATTATTCCTGCAAGGTTGTATTCGTTTAGATTTTGTATTCCAGAGAAGAGTTGTATCTACAAAAATGTGATCCTGCACATTGATATTATTCTTTGAACTTTATTCCTGTATATATATATATATATATATATTTTTTTTTTCCTCAAATTTCTATTTTTGCAAAAGGTTTACTTCTTAAAGTTGTTATTGGGGCAAATTTTCATTCTTGTAAAATTTCATTCATGCAAGATAAAATTTCTGGAAACACTATATACAGTCATTTACCCTGAAGGAACTTGTGGTTCAAAACAGTGTATCAAAATCTATTTCTTTATTATTCTTTTGTTTCTACTTTGTTTAAATGAACATAACACATGTTTTCTATATTGTAACATATATATGTAATATGTATATATATATATATATAGTGTGTGTGTATTCACTTGGTCTTTGGATCACGTGTTGGACTCGTGATCAACAGCTATTTCCCTCCTGGAAGAGAGCTCAGAGCTCGTAGGTCCAATCTATGGGTAATGCTATGACCTTGCACACACACACACCCCCAACTCCCCGCCCACGAGAGTCAGAGTAACGACCCGAAGCGCAGCGGTACCGAAATAATTTCGGCCCTGGGCAGGATTCGAACCAGGAACTCCAGGCCACTATCGTGGCAGTTCAGTGCTCTACCAACTGCGCCACCGAGTCGTGTGTGTGTGTGTGTGTGTGTGTGTGTGTGTGTGTGTGTGTGTGTGTGTGTGTGTGTGTGTGTGTGTATGAATGTGTGGGGAGATAGTAGTACAAAGATTTACTTGGGGGAGCGTTCTCGTTTGAGTTTATGTATGTCCTGCGTTATATTAGGAAATGTTAGTCATACCGAGAGCCCCATTTGTGTCATTATATGTATCAGCGTAAATATATTTAGTGTATATATATTCTGTTGAAATTATATCATACGAAATAGTAATATCCTTCGTAAGCCTTCTAGTTTTAGAAAAGTGATTTTTAGCTAAGAGGAGAGGGGGGAAATAAATTTACAAGATTAATTGGGAACTTATAACCAACAGAATAGACAAAACATTAAAAAAAAAAAAAAAAAAAAAAATCACTAGTGTATAATGATTATATACTAATAACTGTACAGCTGGTATAAACCGGGAACGAACCAAAGTTTCTAAAGTATCCAAACTGTGTCTTACCAACTACGCAAAAAAAAAAAAAAAAAAAAAAAAAAAAAATGAAATACTTGGATGGAACTTAATGTCGGCTGTAACAACAAACCTTGCATCAATTTCATTCAACACTCAATCTCATCAATCGTGATAGAGAAAGATTTCGGTGATATTTTCATTTGTTTTTGTTTTCGTGGGACTTTGCTATTTATTTCTTTTCATCCTCACATTTTAACTTTTTCGAGTTTTGTGTATGTTTAAGACAAAGTCTGTCTTAAACATACACAACTTGTCGGAAGGCTTGCCTAAATAGGAAATCGATGAAAATACGACTAAGTATTCTGCAGCTATGTAGAGTGTGCTCGGGGATTTGTACAGTCTATTTATATCATCGCACATAGCTCAGCCGCTAGCGTCTTGGATTCGTGATTATGCACGCACAGGTCAGGGTTCGAATCCCCTTGGCAGAGCTTCTATGTTTTCGGATTTTCTCAACTATTTGTTCTTCAGAAAGTCTTATTCCATCCAAGACGTACCTATACACCATCCAGTGTACTCAAGCTTCCCCCTTAGTCGATTGCAAGTTACCTCATTATAGATAAAGCCGGGGATACATTGAATGGTATATAGATGAATTCATGGATGGATGGATGTATGAATGGATGGATGGGTGGATAGATGGGCTGTTGTATATGTGGATGGAGGGATGGAGGAATGTATAAAGCGAAGGATAGAATAAAAAGATAAAAAGATGGATGGATGGATTTAAGAATATATGAATGAATATAGGGTTGAAATGATGAATGAGTGACCTAAAATTATTGTGATTTCAAGTGTACATGAATACATATATATATATATATTTTGTGTGTGTGTGTGTGTGTGTGTGTGTGTGTGTGTGTGTGTGTGTGTGTGTAAACTTGTTTGTCTATTTGTTCATTCTTAAAAAGCATCCTATTTTCATTTCCTCTCCAATCAAGACACACGCCGTCTCCTTTCATTTCATTTCCTGTTTTCGTAATAAGTTCACATTCTTCTAATTTCCTTTATCGTCATTTTTTTTTTTCCTTTTCGTTTCTTTCATATTGACTCGTATCCCAATTTTAACTTAATCATCCTTTCGTTCCTAAGAATTCTTTAATCACTACGAGCAAATATTCACAGCTGATTAAGATTCACGATCTGACACAAAATTTTAAATTTCAACTTTCAAAAAATTCAGACGCTCTTAATTAATAGGGTTCTAAGGACCTCTTCACACTAGCGATTTCAGCCGTGCATTTTTTCTTTTTTCTTGACTGTGTGGTACCGCCGCGATTTCCGTGCGGTTGAAACCGTTAGTGTGAACAGGGTAGATACTCTGACCATGGCACTGTCTTTGTTCCTCAGGATCTAAGTTTTTGCCCTCTCTCTCTCTCTCTCTCTCTCTCTCTCTCTCTCTCTCTCTCTCTCTCTCTCTCCTCTCTCTCTCTCTCTCTCTCTCTCTCTCTCGCTCGCTCGCTCTCTCTCTCTCTCTCTCTCTCTCTCTCTCTCTCTCTCTCTCTCTCTCTCTCTCTCTCTCTCTCTCTCTCTCTCTCTCTCCTCTCTCTCTCTCCTCTCTCTCTCTCTCTCTCTCTCTCTCTCTCTCTCTATCTCTCTCTCTCTCTCTCTCTCTCATTCTCTCTCTCTCTTCTCTCTCCCCCCCTATCTCTCCTCTCCTCTCTCTCTCCCCCTCTCTTTCTTTTTTTTACTTACTGCATACGAATCTGGGGGCAATTAACTCTTTAGATTCGAAGTATTAGTCACTTCTTTACGAGTTCGTGCTTCTCTCTCTTTGTCTCTTCCTCTCCCCATCTCTTTTCCTCTCCCTCTCCCATTTACATTGTTTCTCCCTTTCCTTCTCCCTCTCCATTTCCTTCCTCCTCTCCCTTTTTCTCTCCCTCTCCCTCACCCTTTCCCTGTTCTTCTCCCTATTTCTTTCTCTGTCTCTCCCTCACCCTCTCCCTTACCCTTACACTCACCCTCTCCCTCTCCCTCTCCCTCTCCCCCTCCATCTCCCTTTCCCTCCCCATTTCCCTCTCTCTCTTCCTCTCCCTCTTCCTCTCCCTCTCCCTCTCCCTCTTCCTCTCCCTCCTCCCCTCCCTCTTCCTCTCCCTCTCCCTCTCCATCTCCCTGTCTCTCTCCCTCTTTCTCTTCCTCTCCCTCTCCATGTCCCTCTCCGTCTCACTCCCCCTCCCCTTGTCCCTCTCCATTTCCTTCCTCTTCTCCCTTTCTCTCGCCCTCTCCCTCCCCCTCCCTACTTCTCCCCCCTTCTCACTCCATTCTCTAATTCTCCTTCTTTCCCTCCTTTTCCTTCTTGCCTCTCCCCTTATTTCTCGTTTCCCTCTCCCTTTCCCTCTCCCTCTCCCTTTCTCTCTCCCTTTCTCTCTCCCTTTCTCTTTCCCTTTCTCTCTCACTTTCTCACTTTCTCTCTCCCTTTCTCTCTCACTTTCTCCCTTTCTCCCTTTCTCCCTTTCTCTCTCACTTTCTCCCATTTTTATATTGACCATTTCCTCTCCCTCCCTCTTCTCATTTTATTTGTCTATCATTTCTCTCGCGTCTGTCCATTTTTGTTTGGTTGTTTTCTTCTCTGGGTCGTTGTGTATTCAGGTCTGACACATTCTATCCAAACCTTCGTTGTTTATTTTGGCTCTGTACACTCTGGTAGCATTAAGGTCTTTTTACACATAAATTCTTTTCTTTTACTTTTTTTTTGCCTTTGCCTGGTTTCTTTTATCTTTCGGTTCTATTTTATCTTTAGGTAATGGAAAAGAGATTAAGTATTTAGTTTTTAGTTAGTCCCAGAGCCATCACCCTTACTCTATATGTACAGATATGTAAGGCAAGTGGTAATCACAGGTTTCTCTATATCTAGTATTCCATTCAATATTATGATAATTTAGTATCTGAGATATATATATATATATATAATATATATATATATATATATATATAATATACATTTTGATGAAAACTACTGATAAGCTTTTGATGTATATCGCATGGTATTTTTGTTTTTGGTGTGTATTTTTTATAAACTTAACTGTTTTCATGATCTATTGTTATCAATATATTTACTGTTGGTCACTTAATTCATTTACTTGCCTAATTTTCTATCGGTTCATTCAATAGTTTCTCTTTATATGTTGTGTTTTTCTATCAATTTCTATTTATGTTTTCATTTTTCTATTTGTTTACTCGTTTATAAATCTATTCATTTATCTGTTTCTTTATTTGTTTATTTATTTAATTTTCTATTTGTTCTTTAGTTGTTCATTTGTTTATCTATTTACTCGTTCATTTATTTGTTTATTCATTTATATATGTATTCATACATTCATTAAGTCATTTATTGATTTACTTATTTATCTATTTTCCTGTTTATCTATTCACTTGATTTTCTATTTGTGTACTTGTTTGTTTTATTTATTTATTTTATATCTTTGTCAACAATATCACACCGAGACTCTGTGGTCTCAACACACAACTTAATAGATCATTCAGTCACTAAGCAATCAGCCACAGAGTCTCGTTAATTTGTGCCTCTGTACTTGATCACAAACGCCAACCTTTCCTTATTTGGTCATCCAAGAACAAGTGGCTTCGGTCTAATTACCATGTGGCGAAAGCCGCGTTTCAGGAATCCATGACTCTAACTTAAAAATAATAATAATAATAATAAATAGTAATAATAATAATAATAATAATGATGATTAATAAAGGAAATTTTCAAAGGAAAACTGGATTAAAATGTGTGGAGGCGTCTGTGAGAGATTAGGTGATAAAGACGGCATGCGGATATGAATTGGGATATGGGAGAGGATTTTGTAGAATATTTCTAGATTTAGACTTAATAACTAGGTGATACGGTGCCGCGGAATAGAACTTCGAAACCATTTCAAAATTGGAAGTTTATATATATATATATATATATATATATATATATATATATATATATATATATGTGTGTGTGTGTGTGTGTGTGTGTGTGTGTGTGTGTGTGTGTGTGTGTGTGTGTATGTGTGTTTATTTTGACATTTTACCATCATATTATTCCTCGAAGGCTGACTGCAGTTAATGTAGTTATAAACCTATACGACCACGTTCTCAATGTGAAACATTATTCTATAAACAGACCTTTATCCCACCGTCGGAAAAGAAGACACTAACGTCGAGAGTTCTGTATATTTCGATCACTAACTGTGATCCTCTTCAGCGGATGATTATTCGATAAAACCGCTTCAGAGGTCTTTTTTTGTGGGGACGAAAGCTTGTACCTGGATTGTCAACCGTAACAACTTTAACATCATCGTTTTATCAAACTCGTGATTGTGTCTTCACGCAGTACCTGTGCCTCTTTTCAACAAAATTCACGTTAAAATTATTCAGAAAAATGTTCCACACACTGACCTATTCACATTTTATTTCCATCAGCGTTTCTCACTTTAAGTTTTCCAGGATTCTGCATTCTGTCTTCTATTAAATTCTTGTTGGACAGTTTCTTCCTCAGATTACCTCTCCTCCTCTTGCTCCTATTCTTCGTCCTTTCTTTCATCCTCTTCCCTCTCTACCTCTTCTTCCTCCTCCTCTTCGTCTTCCTCAGAATATCTCTCCTCCTGTTCCTCCTTTTCTTCGTCCTTGTTTTCATCTTCCTGCCCCTCTGCCTCTTCTTCCTCCTCCTCTTCTTCCTCTTTGTTCCTGTGACACTTACCCACCTGGAGGAAGGAGATCTCCCTGAAGATCCTCCAGGGTGATGTTGTCAGAAAAGGGAGAACAGGTTGGTTGCTCTCAACTTACATTCGTGAAACCTGCAGAACTCACTCCTCTTTTCAAGGAAACAAAAACACCTGGTGTGTGTGTGTGTGTGTGCGTGTGTGTGTGTGTGCGTGTGTGTGTATTTTACG
>NC_134820.1:25447136-25452136 GCF_046742065.1 Oratosquilla oratoria | reverse complement strand
ATTTATTACAGAAATCATTATCATTATATTAGCCATTACTATCACCAACTTCAATGTCAGAACCATCACTATCAGTGTGAACACCATCTTCATAATCACTCCACCAGCATAAACTCTATCACCATCACTATCAACACCATCACCTTCATTATCACTATCATCATTATCAGCATCACCATTACTGTCGTCATCAGCATTACCGTCACCATCACTATTATCAGCACCATCGCCATCACAATCACCGTTATTGCAGTGTCACTGTCGTCACTATCACTGTCACTGTCACTATTACTATCACTGTTATTGTCCCTGTCACTACCACTGTCACTATCACTGTCACTATCAATATCACTATAACTGTTACTATCCCTGTTACTATCACTATCACTATAACTATAACCAACACCAACAGGACAATCAGCTGTCCCTACTTCTCCACAGTTACCTTGGATAATCTCTTCTTTTTTTTTCTTTTTTCAATTTCTTCTTCGTCTCTTTTCCTTGCTTCATTTCTCTTGTTGGAATAAACCCTCAAAACACTGTGGTATTCTTAAAAAAATCTTCCCTTTCTAAGGATTTATATAAGATTTATATAAGGAAAGGTTTGTATAAGGAAAGATTTATTTCTAAGAATACTACCGTAAGATTCTTACGGTGGTATTCTTAAAAAAGTTCTTTCCCTCTAAAGGATTTATACGAGATTTATAGAAGGAAAGATTTATATAAGGAAAGAATTTCTTTTAAGAATACCACAGTTAGACTCTTAAGTGTAATCGTATACTCTGGCAAAGGTAATATTCGTTTAAGATGAAGAATCAAGGATGAAATGGATCTTGACCAATTCAGATTCCAGGCCGTATCCAACCTTGATATGGAGACATCTATTCTGTGCTAATAATAGATTAGATCAACGAATATAAAAAAGAAAACGGTGAAATGAACTTTCCCTAAAAAAATAAACGAAAAAATGTCTTTGAAGTAGCCAAGTTCCAAGTTATGTCTTCTTTAAGATGCTGAAGGTAAGAGGAAATTAATGATCAGTTAACTAATAAAGAAAAAATAGACAAATTGACATAGGTAAGTAAAGATAAATATAAATAGGCAGATCTATGAATAATATCGCGAAGAATTTGCCATAATAAAATCTTTACAGTGGATCATCAAAGCAATGGGAACCAGCGGGGATAATGAATATCTTACTCAAGATGGCGACAATTATTAAGAATAATTTGGATTCAGTAGTTCACGAAAGTCTTTAGATATCGTTCTACCTAATATGACATAATGATTTGCATCGACACTATTAGATATATAGTAATAGAGATAATCGTTTTCTTTATTCAATTTGGTTCTTAATACACAGGTTATCTTTGTTTTCTTTGTTTAAACCTGTATGTTTTATTTTGGTCACTCCGTTACAATTTTAGTAATTGACACGCAAATTCATTGACTCGTTTCTAATTTATTTTTTCATCTGTTCATCTTCTTACTCATTTGCACACTCATTCATGGAGAAACTCATTCATTCTTACACTTGTTCACTCATTTATTCATTATTTTCATCACTGATTTTTTTATTCAGTCACGTACGCACAAGTGTATTCATTAATTAATCAATTCATTCATTCAATCATTCATTCATTCATTCATTCATTTGGACGTGTATATACCCAACCAACCACTCTCTTATTTCTTCTCTAATCCATTCTTCCATTTCCCTTTTTACTCAATTTCTAATTCTTGCAATTTCTGTCATTTTAATCTACGCACAAGTTTTACGTATGGCCATGATAATACATTCGTTTGCTGTAATATTCAAACTACCTCACTCACTCTCTCACTCACTCACTCACTCACTCTCTCACTCTTTCGCTCACTCTCTCACTCACTCTTTCGCTCAACCTCTCACTCCCTCACTCACTCACTCACTCACTCACTCTCTCACTCTTTCGCTCACTCCCTCACTCACTCACTCGCTCACTCTCTCACTCTTTCACTCACTCATTCTCTCACTCACTCACTCTCACTCTTTCACACTCTCACTCTTTCACTCCCTCACTCTTTCACTCACTCACTCACTCACTCACTTTCTCACTCTCTCACTCTCGCACTCTCTCACTCACTCGCTCCCTCACTCAATCTCATCACCATATTATTAACTTTCCCACACTCAATTTCCACATCAACTTGTATCATATTCTCTTTTATTGACTAAACTACTGTAGTATCTTTCATCTTCCTCTTCATTTAAAAAACGAAACAAAAACTGGAGAACTTTCTTTTCCCTGTTTTTTTTTCTCTTTTTTCTCTTTTTTTATTTTCATTTTTACAAAAAAAAAGAAACAAAAACTGAAGAATTTTCTTTTCCCTTTTTTTTGTGTTTTTTTTCTCTTTGTATTTTCATTTTTTACCATCTCTTTCACTTTTTCTTGAGTTTCGTTCAATCTAGTCCTTGCCAAACTCCCATAACCCCAGCTCCCAGGCCAATCATGGCTGTGTCAGGTTTTCCATCAACCTCATCAAACTCATCTGGTTTTACTTTACTTGCCTCCAACAAGGACTTTTTTTTTCAGCTTTCCTCTTACCAAAACATTTCATTCTCAAAACATTTCTCTAGTTTTTTTTTCTTTTTTTGTAATAGGTGTATATAAAATATGAATATAAGGGTAATAATGAAAATCATAATGACAGTAATAGTAATGATAATAATTATGATAATTATAAAAATATGTAATAATAATTATGAAAATACTAATTACAAGGACTTTTTGCAGTTTTCCTCTTAGCAAAACATTTCTCTCTCTCTCTCTCTCATATATATATATATGTAAAATATAAATCTGGTAAAGGTAATAATGAAAATCATAATAATAGCAATAATGATAGTTGTGATAATTTCATGACAATAATGTAATAATGATAAATTTGAAAATAGTAATAATTATAAGAGTAATGATAATAATAGTAATAATAATAACAGTGGTTATAACAATAATAAAATCAATGGTGATGATGATAATAACTATTATAATAACAAAGATGATGACAACGACGATGACAATAGTGATAGTATTAAAAATAGAATGATGAGAAAATATCGATATATACATATATATATATATATGTATATATGTATATATATGTATGTATATATATGTGTATATCATATATGTATATATATATATATATATATGTATGTATGTATATATATAATTCCGACTGTCGTCCCCGGATTCGAACCGGGCTCGTGAAATCACGGCACCATCGTCTTACCGACTGAGCTATCGACCCTATAAAATTCTCCAACCTGGAAGTTAATCTACTTCCCGAGGAACTAAGTCGACTGCTAACTGCCGTCCGTACTTATTTTTCACAGAGAACCAGGGCAACTTGTAGCTAGTGGTTAGACTGGTACGTTTCCTTGATGGACTTATCGTCGTTGTCATACCTGAATAGAATCACCAGTGACGGTGATGTCGATCAAATAAGACGATGGCGCCGTGATTTCACGAGCCCGGTTCGAGTCCGGTGACGACAGTCAGAAATATTTTATTGACATCACCGTCACTGGTGATTCTATTCATATACATATATATATATATATATATATATATATATATATATATATATATACACGTGTGTGCTTGCTTGTAGTGTTTTATTGATTCATTAATTTCTAATCCCATTCTGAGGCGACGAACGCCAGAAGTGTAGTAGACCAATATTTTACTTCAATACTAACATCTAACGAGTGTGGTCAAACTGACTGTACTGATCTCAAATTTCATTCAAAAAAACACAGCTGTTTCAACACTTTCCAGATTCATTTTGCTCCACCCAAGTAACCTTATGCCGCTGATGGTAAAGGCACAAAGACTGGATTTTCTCCTGAAGGGATTAGCAATATATTCCTTTGAGACCTTTACACAGCAAAGAAGTTAAATACGTCTCTCTCACACTTCTTGGTATGATCTCACCGGCATTCATGTTCCACTTGAACGGCAGCGTCTTATCTCACTCCTAAACCAGTCTTTTATTCTCTAACTTGTTTGTTCTTTCTTTGGTGGGAATCAGTTTCTCTTTTATATCATTCATTATTATATTTCTTATTTTATGTTTTTTGTTTTTGTTTGGTTTCTGGTTTTTAGTTTTTTGTTTTTAGTTTTTTGTTTTTAGTTTTTTGTTTTTGATTTTTGGTTTTTGTTTTTGATTTTTGGTTTTGGTTTTTGGTTCTGCGGCCGAATGTACTGTTTGTTCAATTGTGTTTCGAAATTTGTTCCCATTTTTATCATACATATATTATTTCTTTCCGACTTTTCATCAGCCGTTCTTTGATATCATCGTGCTGCTCATCATCTTATTTTCTGCATAAACAAACGTTTTCTCTTCCTTGCCCTTACGTCCTACTTTTCGTCTTCTTCCTCTTCTTTCTCTTCCCCTTCCTCTTCCTGTTGCTCGTTCTTATTCTCTTCCTTTTCTTCTTTCTTATTTCTCATTTTTCTCTTCCACCTCTACATTTTAACTTTAATCCCTCCCTCTCCTCCTACTCCTCCTTTTGTCCAATAATTGCTTTTACTATTCCTATTCCTAATCATCAGCTCACTCTAAATATCCTCTTCTTCCTCCTCATTCTACCGTTTGCTAATCCCCTTTCTTCCATTTCCTCCTTTTTCTCCTATTCTATGTCCTTTTTCTTACCTTCATCTTCCAGCTCCTCTCTCCCCTCTCCTCTCTCTCTTGTTCCTCTTCAATCTCCTCTTTTCCCTCCCCCTCTCTTCCCTTCTCTATCTTTCCTTCTTCCATCTCCCTCTTCTTTCCTTTCGTATTACAGCCACGTCTTGAAGACTCACTTTACCCACAGAGTTTCCAGAGACGCGAACACTTGTTTGATATTGCATTAAGCCCCATTATACCTTATACTTTTCGTTCCTCGTTCATTTCAGTATATCATATACAATTCAAAGAGTTGCCGTGTAACTTATTTCACAGCCACAATTCTC
>NC_134820.1:25439636-25444636 GCF_046742065.1 Oratosquilla oratoria | reverse complement strand
TTGTCTTCCTCTTTTTTTTATCTACTTTTTAATTTGTATATTTCTTTATTCTACCTTCCCTTACTTCATTCCATTTGTATTTCTCTCTTCCATACTTCATCCCTGATATTGATTCAATGTGCTCAACTGATATAATAAGAAAAATAATGGTCTCGCATTTCCATAGTCGTGGGTGCGAAATCCTCACGTCTTCCCAATTCCCAGCAGTCACTCTTACTTGCCCCAAGAGCCCAAGCACATAAGGCAAAGGTGCCGATTTCGACCCAAGCTTCATGGCCCCTAGCGTAGGATTCTCAGCATCGTCCTTATCTTATTTCATCATTACCAATTTAGACGAAAAAGGTTTATTGCAAGACTTCGTATTTCTTCGTGTCTTTACACCATGACTCGCGTGGAAGAAGTAAATAAAGCCACAGGGTCTGGTGTTCAGAAAGTCAAACAAGTAAAAATGTGCCCGTCTGACAGAGAATTTTTGAGAAGAAACTATGGACTAATATCTTGGGTCACAGCCTTTTTTTTTTTTTTTTTTTTTTAAGAAAAGTAATTTTCACCATTGAGATCTAAATGTCCATATAGCCGGATGATTCTATAAACTAATTACCTCCTCATAATCATCCAATTGACTATATTCATCACTTCTATTTTACAAGTTCACGTATAGACACGCTACGGCCGCACCTTTTCCCTGTAACCATCTCTGCTTCACGGCTGAAGAATACGAGTATATCTCCGGAACACAATAAGATGAAATTTATCTCCTGTCCACACCTCTTCACGACAGTCATCTTGGCCCTACGTTTCCATCTCCGTGACATACAAAGGAATCTTTGTTCTCTTTAAAATATCATTCAGAGTATGTATTCTGCTCTTTTTTTTCTCTGCTCTCTTTTTTTAAAGATGGATCCATATGCATCCACCTACCAATCCGTCCATCCTTCAATCAATTCATCCATTCACATATTCCCCACCCATCCATCCATTTACACATTCCCCATCCATCCATTCTTTCTACTTATCTATCAATAGATTTCTTTATATTTTCTGAACCAACATTTCTATCTCTTCTTATTCTTATCATATATTTTTTTCTCTTTTTCTCTGTAATTTATTTTATATATGAGTGACGTTTTATCTACCCATTTTTCACACCTTTATATAATCCCTATTCCTTAGTTTCAATTTCTTTTCATATTTGTGTATTATTTCTTTTTTTATTAATATACTCATTTTATCTTTTACCAGTAGCGTTTCTTCTTCAATTAATTCTTGGTTATTTTCTAATCTTTAGTTTTTTTCTTGTTCCCTGCTTTCTCTCTTCTAACCGTATACTGTTACCTCTTCCTTTTTTTTGTTTCTTCTTTGTGTGATTTCATGTATGCGTTCATACATGTATGTATGTATGTATACATCTATATACGTATGCCTATGTGTATGTATGTATGTATGTATGTAATGTATGTATGTATGAATGTAAATATGCATGTATGTACGTATGCGATCTTTTGATTTATTATTACTATGATTTTTTTTCTTATCCGACCTAGATATAGACCAAAAGGCATGCTCCGCCTTTGTAATCCTTTGTAATCCTTTGTATGTATGTGTGTATTGTGGCGGAATGTGGCATGCTTGTGGCTAGGGCATTTTCTCTCGTATTTGCACTAGTGGCGTTTTGTCTCGTATTGGCGTTTGTGGTGTTACGTGCGTGCGTGCGTGTGTGTGTGCGTGCGTGTGTGTGTGTGTGTGTGTGTGTGTGTGTGTGTGTGTGTGTGTGTGTGTGTGTGTGTGTGTGTGTGTGTGTGTGTGTGTGTGTGTGTGTGTGTGTGTGTGCGTGCGTGCGTGTGTGTGTGTGTGCGTGCGCGTGTGCGTGTGTGTGTGTGCGTGTGTGTGCGCGTGCGCGTGTGTGTGCGCGTGTGCGTGCGCGTGTGCGTGTGCGTGTGCGTGTGTGTGTGTGTGTGTAATGCTGTTGCTAAACAGTATGCATGGTTTCAATCAAATCTAGTTACGACGTATACCAAAATTATTTGGTTGAGAAACTGATTTATTTTTCACGTTTTACTTTTTCCTTTACTCAAGTTGCCGCCAAGCGATTCTATACACCTGAGGGGAACACCCCAACTCTTCTCCATCGACAGTGTTTAAGTGTTTTTCTAAATTTTACTATAGGTAGCTTGATTCTAGTCACTGCCAGATGGTTTTATTCAGCTGAGGGGAAACCCCATTTTATAGCGAATGAATTACGCTGATGACCCAAACTTCTTTTTTGTTTAATTCGTTTTGTGCGATATTTCCTCTTCCCTTAGTGCGTCGATTAACCGTTAATGACGGTTGCTCTGGAGGTGGATTCATTGAAGAGTCGCCTCTTCTTCCTGAGGGTGGCTAGACCTCATCTTCTTATTTGTGGCACTGGTGGCTGATGAATCTGAGGACATCTTCCTCTTTTGAGGAATAGGAATTTTGGTTGTTGGAACCTCTTCTACGGTTTCTGTATCTCTTGATGAAGAAGAAGCCTGCAGGAGATCAATATCCTTGGAGTCTTCGAGTTTAGTGTACGTCTTTCGAAGTTCCTCCACCACGGTTTGGATAGAGATTCTTTCTTCAGTTTTTTTCTGAAGAGTCCCTTCAATCAAGATTTTGAGGTCGGTTTTTAGGGCTGGCACTCGAGTTGCAGCGTGAACCATAAGTAGTCCCAACGAATACACATCTGACTTAGAGGAGCATTTGCGTCCTCGGCGCAGCTCAGGAGCGATGTGTGGGAAAAGGTTCTTGTTCATCTTCGAGTAGGGTGTCTCACCAAAAGCCGTCGCATGACCCAAATCAATCGTGGTCGCGGTGTATTTGTCTCCTTTGAGCCGGAGGACCACGTTGTCGGCCTTCAGGTCGTTGTGTGCTACCTCACACTCCGAAAGACCTTGAAGGGTGCTGGCGACCTGTAGCAGAATATCCAAACTCTGTTTTCTGGTAAGAGTGACCTCGTCTTTCCTAAGTTCTGCATACAGAGTTGTGGGTCCATCATAGCTTGTGACGAGGGTAAGAGGAAAAGCACATACGAAGAAAGCCTGAGGAATCCCTTGAATATGACGAAGGCGTCGAAGGAGTCTTGCTTCTCCGTACATATCGTCCCAGGCAGAGAAGTCCTTGAAGACTTTCAGGACAATGGGTCTTTTCTGCAGGAGACCCAGGAAGGCCACACCAAAGGCGCCTTCGCCCAGCTTCTTACTCCCCTCCAGGAGGGTTCTCACGTCCCTCGTCTCCACCCTGAACAGCTGTTTCTGTGTAAAGTAATCCATACGGATCCCAAGCCATGAGATCTTTACTAAATAGAGTCTCCTCCAGAGGACAACAAACGGAGAATCTCAGATAAGAACATCAACCCTCCGTGTTTATGTGTTTGTTCGTTTCTTTATGTGATTATTTTTTATCTATTATCTATTTACTTATTTACTTATATGTTTATGTAGTCATTTATTTAATTACGGTTTTATCTATTTACTAGCCAGATTACCAGCGCGTTTTTGCGAGTTCGTGAATTATCCCTAACCTAACCATACCTCACCTAACTTTAACCCTTAACCCTAACCAAAATATTTCTTTGGTAATGAAATAAAGCTTTAAACACTTCCCCTCCCGAGTGTGCGCCCCTCCCCCACCCCCCACCAAGGTTGGGAAACCCTAGTTTGAAAATACATGCATACATAAACAAAAATATCACATGTACACATTCTTTTGCGTGCGTGTGTACAGTGTGTGCACATGTGTGTGTGTGTGTGGACTGACAATGAATGTCTAGAGCTAAAAGGTGAAGAAATGTATCTCGTATATTTATCTTCAGAATATATATCTGCAAAAACTTAGGAGTTTGTGAATAATCTATTTCCACCCGCATTAAAATTAATTACTACAGTAGTGGCTTGCTACTCCACGATGAACCACCTAACTTTAACCCTTCACCCTAACCATTTTCTTTAAATGAAATATAGTTATCCAAGTATATATATACATATATATGTATGTATGTGTGTGTATGTATATATATATGTATGTATATATATATATATATATGTATATGTATGTAGGCATACATATATATATTTACATGTATATGTGTGTATATGTATACATGTGTATATGTGTACATATGTGTATGTATATATGTATGTGTATGTACGTGTATATATATATATATATATATATATATATATATATATATTTATGAGAGAGGTAGAGGGGAGGAGGGACAGGTGTAACGGGAGTTTGTTCTTGGACTAGTTTCGCAATATGGTGCTTCTTCGGAAGGAGTGTTGCACGGCAGAAAGTACTGGCAATAAATTCAGAAGGTGTGTGGGTGGTGAACTAGGATGGGTCCGAGTTCAGAGAGGCTCTGACTCTTGTGCGTTGGTCGTGCTGACACTCCGTGGGGTGCCTCTGGTGATCACTCGTCCCGTTTTCTTCCACTCTTTTGCTGCGTGTCGTGCTGCTGTCTCCGATGGTTTGATGTCGCCTGCTCTGTTGTTCGTACATTTGTCGGTGGCTGTGTACGGAGCTTCTGCGATTTTCCTTTGTCTTTTGCTGAGATTGTTATGCAGAGTGCTCGCTTGATCCCATTTGGGTGGATGTCCTTCTTCGTCTATGTTCTTGTTCATTCACTGTGAGTTTCTCCTATATGTGCACTGTCACGCCCCGAACATGGAATTTTATCAGCTGGACTTCCGGATTTGTTATTTTCTATCCTTGGTTTGATAAGATCGCCAATTTTCTTACCTGAGTCACAAGAAGTTCGGTTTATGGGGTTCCATGTTCGGGGTGTGACGGTGCATGTATGGGAGAAGCTTGCAGGGGATTAAGCACAAGATTACAAGAGCACAAAGCCGATGTCAAATACCACCGCAACACCAATGCACTCGTGAACCACATGAACGAAGAATGACATCTGCCTGGATGGGATCAAGCGAGTGTTCTGCATGGCAATCTCAGCAAGGGAAGGGGGAGGGTCGTGGAAG
>NC_134820.1:25342136-25434636 GCF_046742065.1 Oratosquilla oratoria | reverse complement strand
TCCTCCTCCTCCTCCTCTTCCTCCTCCTCCTCTTCTTCCTCCTCCAACTCCTCCTCCTCCAACACCTCCTCCTCCAACACCTCTTCCTCTTTCTCTTCCTCTTCCTCATCCAACTCCTCCTCCTCTTCCTTCTCCTCCTCCTCCTCCTCCTCTTACTCCTCCTTTTCTTCTTCAGTGGTGTCCTCGTATCCATGCATAAACCTTCATTCCACCAACACCATCCTCCTCCTCCCCCTCCCCCTCCTCCTCTTCTTCCTCCTCCTCCTCTTCTTTCTCCTCCTCCTCTTCCTCCTCTTCCCCTCCTCCTTTTTATCTACTTCCTCACCCTCCTTTTCTTCTACTTCCTCATCCTCTTTCTCCTATTCTCCCCCTCCTTCTTTCCTTCTACTTCCTCACCTTCTTTCTGCTATTCTTCCCCCTCCTCCTACTCCTTTTCCTCGTTTACCCTCTCTCGCTTCTTCTCCTTCTTCCTTCCTTCTACTTCTCTCTTCTATTTCCTCTCCTCTCTTCCTCTTTAATTTCCCACGACCAATAATGTTTTGTATTTGGTGTCTCCTCGTTGGTGATGTTGCTTGCTATTTACTTACTCTCTCTTCCCTATTCCACTTTCAGCCTCTCACATCTTTCTCCCTCTCCTCTCTCTACTTCTCTCTTTTCTAGTCTCACTCCTCTCTTCCTCTTTAATCCCCATGGCCGAGAGTAATTTGTATTTAATGTCTCCACGTTGGTGATGTTTGTTGCTATTTATTCAGTCCCTCTTCCACTTTGAAATTCTTTTACATATTTCCCCCCCATATTACCCCTTTTGTTCTTATTTTTTTTTTTTTTTTTTTAATTTCATTTTATGTTTTTAATCTTTAATTTATTTTTCCTTTGCTTTTCTTTTTCTTTTCTTTTTTCTTCACATTTCTTTCCTTCTCTTTTCTTTTTTATCTTTTTTATCCTTTTTTATTTTATCTTTTTATATTTTTCTCTATTTTATCTTATTTTGTTTTATTCTATTCTATTTTTTTATGTTATGTTATGGTATTGTATTGTATTTCATTTTATTTAATTTCATTTCAATTTGTTTTTCTTCTGTTTCAATCATCCTGTTCCCCTTCCACTCTCATCAACTTTCTCACTTTTATCTACCCTTCCTGGTACTACAACACCTACTTCTTATACCTCTGCCTTCATCCTTGGTGTACTTTGTATTTTTTTTTTCACATTTTTTTCCTCTTCCAAGTTAACTGCTCGTTCTTTCTACCTATTTCATCATCCAAGTACTTGCCTCACCTTCATATATGTTTTCTTTCTCTTCCATTTGTTTTTCTATTTCCTTTTTCTACGTATTTTACTTTCTTGTCATTCCTATGTTCTCAACAAACCTTTTCCATTTTTACAATCCCCTTCTCTCTCTTAACTCAGATCTCTTTTACCAAAATACCTGTGTTCTCTTTCTCCCTGCTCTTTATTCCTTCCGCTTCTCTCGCTACTTACCATTTTCTTTCGTTACTTACCATTTTCTTTCGTTATTTACCATTTTCTTTCGTTACTTACCATTTTCTTTCGTTACTTATAATTTCCTTTCGTAACTTACTATTTTCTTTCGTTACTTACCATTTTCTTTTGTTACTTGCCATTTTCTTTCGTTACCATTTTCTTTCGTTACTTACCATTTTCTTTCGTTACTTACCATTTTCTTTCGTTACTTACCATTTTCTTTCGTTACTTACCATTTTCTTTCGTTATTTACCATTTTCTTTCGTTACTTACCATTTTCTTTCGTTACTTACCATTTTCTTTCGTTACTTGACATTTTCTTTCGTTACTTACCATTTTCTTTCGTTACTTACCATTTTCTTTCGTTGCTTACCATTTTCTTTCCTTACTTACCATTTTCTTTCGCTACTTACCATTTTCTTTCGTTACCATTTTCTTTCGTTACTTACCATTTTCTTTCGTTACTTACCATTTTCTTTCGTTACTTACCATTTTCTTTTGTTACTTACCATTTTCTTTCGTTACTTACCATTTTCTTTCGTTACCATTTTCTTTCGTTACTTACCATTTTCTTTCGTTACTTGCCATTTTCTTTTGTTACCATTTTCTTTCGTTACTTACCATTTTCTTTCGTTACTTACCATTTTCTTTCGTTACTTGACATTTTCTTTCGTTACTTACCATTTTCTTTCGTTACTTACCATTTTCTTTCGTTGCTTACCATTTTCTTTCCTTACTTACCATTTTCTTTCGCTACTTACCATTTTCTTTCGTTACCATTTTCGTTACTTACCATTTTCTTTCGTTACTTACCATATTCTTTCGTTACTTACCATTTTCTTTCGTTTTACCATTTATTTTCTGCTTTATCTCATTTTCTTTACCTCTCGTTCGTATTCACCTTGCCCAACCTCTTTTCGTTTCAACAATTCTTCCTTTCTTACTTCCTCCTTTCTTCCTACATTCTTGTCTTTTTTCTTATTCTCCAATTTCTACCCATCCTTTCTATTTCTTCTTATTTGTTCTCTCAATTACTTTCCTTTATATTTGTTTTCTTTCTCCTCTCTATTGTTCCCTGCACCCTTCCTGTTTCTCTTTTCTTTGTCTCACTTTGTTTCTCTCCCCCTTTTATAGTTCTTTTTGTTCCTCTTTTTGTTCTCTTCTTTTGGTTCTCTTCTTTTGGTTCTCTTCTTTTTGTTCTCTTCTTTTTCCATGGTAGTATTCTCGCGTTGCATTTGTTCTTCTAATTCGATTTTTTTTCTTCCATTTGACCATTTTCTTTGTTCATTTAGAATTTTTTTCTTCTCTTTTTTTTTCTGGTGACTACTCTTTACCGTTTTAGCATTACCTTCTTTGTTACGGTTATGTCAATATATACAAAATGTACTTTTATTCCATGTGACCATTTTCTTAGTTTTCTTATTGTTTTTCTTTTCTGGTAACTCCTTATCTTTTTAGTATTAGCATCAACTTCTTTGTTACGGTTATGTCAATATATACAAAATGTACTTTTCTTCCATGTGACCATTTTCTTTATTTTATTTTTCATTTTTTCTAATTGTTTTTTTTTTTTCTGGTGACTCCTTATCTTTATAGTTTTAGCATCAGCTTCTTTGATACGGTTATGTCAAAATATATACAAAAGGTCCTTTCAACCTTGTAAGAGAAGGGTGACCAGAGGAAACTGGTATTTTATAACACATTTGTAAATGTTCACTTTAAACCTACAATAGGAGAAATAATACAAGTAGTACAGGAAAACTGTATATTTCGACCACTATCTATAGTCCTATTCATTCTGCTGAAGAGGACTACAGATAGTAGTCGAAATATACGGATCTCCTGTACTTCTGATATTATTTCTCCAATGGTTTAAAGTGAAAGGGTGACCATGTTAAAACACTGTCAACATATTTTTCGTCTAAAATCAGGTATACTTACTCGATGATGCGTCACCTTGCCTAAGTGCAGGATACAGAAGTCATTGAATTCATTCTCTAAGTACCATTACCCTCTTTATTAATTTTGTGTAAGTAAACAAATTACAAAATCTTGTTCTACTGAGTGTGTCATCATTTCAATTAGGACTGGTCTCTTTTTAAGTCGCCTTGTCTTCAACCTCTTTTCTCTCTCATCTTTCTGTATTATTTGGCTTCTTTCCAGCTTTGTATTTATTCGTTATTTTTCAGTTTCCTGGTTCTCTTTACTCCCTCCTTCCCTCCTTTCCTCCTTCCCTCTCTCTCTCTCTCTCTCTCTCTCTCTGTCTCTCTCTCTCTCTCTCTCTCCTCCTCCTCCTCCTCCTCTCCCTGTCTCCTCTCCTCCCCTCCTTCCTTCCTTCCCTCGTTCCCTCTTCTCCTTCCCTCCTTCCTTCACTCATTCCTTCCTCCCCTCCTTCCCCCCTTCCCTCCTTCCCTCCTTCCCTCCTTCCGGACATTATTCTTCATCCTTTTACTCTTTACTCTCTCCTTATGTAGTCCTTAACTCCATGTTACGATCCCCTCTTCTTGTCACCTACTCTCAGCCGGTGCTAAACTCTATATTATGGGCCGACTGGATCCCTGGATTCCATATCATGAACTATTCCCACGTGGCTCAGCCTGTGGTAGGGTCCCTCCTATACGTATCTGGCCTCTCAGCACAAAAATGGCGTAATTCTTGTTAAACTCTCCAGTTTCTCTCTTTTATTTCCTTCTTTATCATCTCCCAGTCACTAATACTTTCTCTCCCCCTCCCCTCCCCCCCAGCACCATTTCTCTCCCCCCTCCCCCCAGCACCATTTTCTCTCTCTCCTGCCTCTCGACTTTTCCTTCCTTTCTTGGCCGAGTCGGTCCATATTGCTTCGAATTGCAACCAAAACGTTCTTTCCAGATCGCTTCTCTTATTTCTTCTTTAATGTCTCTTGGTTATGTCGGCCTGGAACGCCAGCCTCCCCTTCCCATTATATAACAATCTCCACTCACAAAACTCTCTACTGTCCCTATTCCTCTATTCCTTTTCTTTCCTCCTATTCCTTTCCATTCCCATGCTGCATCTAGCTCTTCCTAATTCTCCTCTTTTGTAGTGTTCTGGAATATCCCTCTTCTGGTCTTCCAGTTCCAGACCCCTTCTGTCTCTGTTCCAGGAGCTCTCTACTGTCCCTATTCCCCTATTACTTTTCTTTCCTCCTATTCCTATCCATTCCCATGTTCCATCTAACTCTTCCTAATTCTCCTCTTTTGTAGTGTTCTGGAATATCCCTCTTCCAGTCTTCCAGTTCCAGACCCCTTCTGTTTCTGTTCCAGACCTGGGGATTGTTCTCTACTGTCCCTATTTCCCTATTCCTTTTCGTTCCTCCTATTCCTATCCATTCCCATGCAGCATCTAACTCTTCCTAATTCTCCTCTTTTGTAGTGTTCTGGAATATCCCTCTTCTAGTCTTCCAGTTCCAGACCCCTTCTGTTTCTGTTCTAGGCCTGGAGCTCTTTTCTTTCCTCCTATTCCTCTCCCTTCCCATGCTGTATCTGACTCTTCCTAATTCTCCTCTTTTGTAGTGTTCTGGAATATCCCTCTTCCAGTCTTCCAGTTCCAGACCCCTTCTGTTTCTGTTCCAGGCCTGGGGCTTGCCCCTTCTAATCTTTCTCTAACACATGCTGCAGCCTCTTCATCCCATCTCATCCGTTCCAGCTCCTTCTACTCCTGCCCTGTACATCGTCCTCCCCTTCTCTTCCTCTCTTTTAACCTCTTCCTTCTTCCCTGTTTTATCGGTTCTCCTCCTCTCTCCTTTTCTTCTTCTTCTTTACCCGTTTTCCATTCTTCACTCACGTTTTCTTTTTACCTACCCCACGTCTTCCTCCTTCTTAGTCTTCTATCCTCTTCTCATTTCTCCTCTTCTTCTCCTTATCCTTCTATTCCTAATTTGGTTTCTCATTTTCCAGCTTCCCTCCTAATACTTCTCTTTTTTCTCTTCTTTTTTTTCTTTTTCTTCATCTCCCACGTTTTCCTTTTCTGTTCCACGATTTCTACCTCCTTTCTTTTTCTCTTGGTTTCCTCTGCATTCCCCCTTTCTGGTTCTCGTTTAATTTTCTCCTTTCTTTCATGTTCCCTCCTCCTCCTCTCCTACCGCGGCATCTCCTCACGTAATAAAACCGATTTCTTTCGGCCACAATAGACCAATAAGCACGTATTAACAGTTATCATAATTTTGTCGCCCCCGACCCTTTCCGATTCCATATATTTACGACCTCGTTCCCGTCCTTCATTACGGAGATCTTTTTTTTGACTTCGCCGTATAATGTCTCCCCAAACCGATCAACTCTTTATTTCCTCGTCGCGTTTAGTATTCATATTTTCCCAGTATCGTTTATGGCAGTTTGCTTCAGTCAGTTCAGGGTCCAGTGTCTTGGTTTTTTAATTGTTTGGGTCACGTATTTATTTAATTTATTCATTTATTTATTATTATTATTATTATTATTATTATTATTAATTTTTTTTTTTTCGGGTGCCCTTTTTTGGTTTTTGAATTGTTTGAGTCCCTTTTTTTTTTCATGTTTCAACGGTTTGGTTCCCTTTTTTTTTTTTCTTTTTTTTTTTTTTTTTTTGGGGCCCTTTTTTGGTTTTTAAATTGTTTAGGTCCCCATTTTTGGTTTTTGAATTGTTTGGGTCCCTTTTTTATTTTTGAGTTGTTTGGGGCCTTTTTTTGGTTTTTGAGTCGTTTGGGTCCCTTTTTTATTTGGTTTTTGAGCTGTTTGGGTCCCTTTTTTTTGTTTTTTTAATTGTTTGGGTAACATTTTTGTTTTTTTAATTTTTGAGTTGTTTGGGCTTTTTGAGTTGCTTGGATTTTTTTTTTTTTTTTTTTTTTTTTTTTCTGAAGGTCCTTTGACTTCCTCAAGTTCTTTCCCGTTTCCTTCAATGTCAGGTCAGGATTCTCAGATCTGAATTTGACTTTCGAGTTATTGGCCTCAGTTTTTTGGGGGATCCTTTTCTCTGGAAGACTTGTCACGTCTTCTGGCTCTCTTCCTTCCCCATTAATGTCATTGTCTCTACTTTTTACTTGTCAAGAACCTTCTATCTTTACAAAAAAAAAAAAAAAAATCTGTGTGAGGCTCATTCCTCGATAATCCTTTATTTTCTTCCAAGTGACCGTGAACCTTTGTGGTATAGATTTGATTCTTTATTCTCATTCATCAATAATAAACTCCTGTATACTATCATTTGTCACCTTATTTGACCTTTGTATTCTTTCTAGTTTCCAATAGGTAAATTCATTCATTTGAGAAAAATCCCCTCAATAGACTCCTGTATACTATCATTTGTCACTTTATTTGATCTTTGTATTCTTCCTTGTTTACAATAGGTAAATTCAATTAATTGAGGAAAATCCCCTCAATAGACTCCTGTATACTATCATTTGTCAACATATTTGATCTTTGTATTCTTTCTAGTTTCCAATAGGTAAATTCATTCAATTAAGGAAAATCCCCTTTCCCATTCCTCTCTATTCCTTATTTTCATTTTCAATGTCTTTACCTTTTTTTTTCTATTTTTCCTTTTTCACCTCCCTCTTCTTATCCTTTTCATTCCATTTATCTTTTTGAGACCCTCTCCTCTCTTTGTTTACTAATTTTTCTCTTTTATTCTTATCTTCTCTTCCCATTCTTGCTTCGTGTGTGTGTCTTGCCCGGGGGGAGGCGTGGGAGGGACCTCATCATACTGCTTATGAAACTCGTTTTTCCAGAAAGGATGAAACTCGTTTTTCCAGAAAGGATCCTCAGATCCTCTGATGGGACTTATCTCGCCTCTCATAGGATGTACTTTCCTCTCTCTTTAAGAGTCCCTTGCTTGCCTTATGCTATCCCACCCTAAGGTAGCGTCCGACCTAGTTATGGGCCAAAAGGTCTCCTGTCGGCATGCTCCACCTTTGTAATCCTTTGTAAAGACGAAGGAAATCTCTTATCTCACATAGCGAGTCCCTTTCTCTCTCTTTAAGAGTCCTTTGCTTGCCTTATGCTATCCCACCCTAAGGTAGCGTCTGACCTAGTTATGGACCAAAAGGTCTCCTTTGTAAAGACAAAGCAAATCTCGTACCTCTCATAGGATGTACTTTCCTCTCTAAGAATCCCTTGCTTGCCTTATGCTATCCCACCCTAAGGTAGCGTCCGACCTAGTTATGGGCCAAAAGGTCTCCTGTCGGCATGCTCCACCTTTGTAATCCTTTGGAAAGACGAAGGAAATCTCTTGCCTATCTTAGGAAGTACCTTCCTCTCTTTTTAGGGTCCCTTGTTTGCCTTATGGTATCCCCTTCTAAGGTAACGTCCGACCTAGTCATGGACCAAAAGATCTCCTTTGTAAAGACAAAGCAAATCTCTCGCCTCTCATAGGATGTACTTTCCTTTCTAAGAGGAAATCTTTTACCTCTCTAAGAGCAAATCTCTTACCTCTCTTTAGAAATACCTTCTTTCTTTAGAGTCCCTTGCTTGCCTTATGCTATCCCACGCTAAGGTAGCGTCCGACCTAGTTATGGACCAAAAGGTCTCCTGTCGGCATGCTCCCCCTTTGTAATCCTTTGTAAAGACGAAGGAAATCTCTTACCTCTTTTAGTAAGTACTTTCCTCTCTCTTTAAGAGTCCTTTGCTTGCCTTATGCTATCCCACCCTAAGGTAGCGTCCGACCTAGTTATGGACCAAAAGGTCTCCTTTGTAAAGACAAAGCAAATCTCTTACCTCTCATAGGATGTACTTTCCTCTCTCTGTAAGAGTCCTTTGCTTGCCTTATGCTATCCCACCCTAAGGTAGCGTCCGACCTAGTTATGGACCAAAAGGTCTCCTGTCGGCATGCTCCACCTTTGTAATCCTTTGTAAAGACAAAGCAAATCTCTTACCTCTCATAGGAAATACTTTCCTCTCTAAGAATCCCTTGCTTGCCTTATGCTATCCTACCCTAAGGTAGCGTCCGACCTAGTTATGGACCAAAAGGTCTCCTTTGTAAAGACAAAGCAAATCTCTTACCTCTCATACAAAGTACTTTCCTCTCTCTTTAAGAGTCCTTTGCTTGCCTTATGCTATCCCACCCTAAGGTAGCGTCCGACCTAGTTATGGACCAAAAGGTCTCCTTTGTAAAGACAAAGCAAATCTCTTACCTCTCATAGGAAATACTTTCCTCTCCCCTCCCTTATTTGCCTTATGCTATCCCACCCTAAGGTAGCGTCCGACCTAGTTATGGACCAAAAGGTCTCCTTTGTAAAGACAAAGCAAATCTCTTACCTCTCTTTAGAAATACCTTCTCCTTTCTTTAGAGTCCCTTGCTTGCCTTATGCTATCCCACCCTAAGGTAGCGTCCGACCTAGTTATGGGCCAAAAGGTCTCCTGTCGGCATGCTCCACCTTTGTAATCCTTTGGAAAGACGAAGGAAATCTCTGATCTCACATAGCGAGTCCCTTTGTCTCTAAGAGTCCCTTGCTTGCCTTAAGCTATCCCACCCTAAGGTAGCGTCCGACCTAGTTATGGACCAAAAGGTCTCCTTTGTAAAGACAAAGCAAATCTCTTACCTCTCTTAAGAAGTACCTTCCTCTCTCTTTAGAGTCCCTTGCTTGCCTTATGCTATCCCCTTCTAAGGTAGCGTCCGACCTAGTTATAGACCAAAAGGTCCCTGTCGGCATGCTCCACCTTTGTGATCCTTTGTAAAGACGAAGCAAATCTCTTATCTCACATAGCGAGTCCCTTTCTCTCTCTTTAAGAGTCCTTTGCTTGCCTTATGCTATCCCACCCTAAGGTAACGTTCGACCTAGTTATGGACCAAAAGGTCTGCTGTCGGCATGCTCTACCTATGTAGTCCTTTGTAAAGACGAAGCAAATCTCTTAACTCCCTTAGTAAGTCTCTTCCTCTCTCTTTAGAGTCCCTTGCTTGCCTTATGCTATCCCCTTCTAAGGTAGCGTCCGACCTAGTTATAGACCAAAAGGTCCCTGTCGGCATGCTCCACCTTTGTGATCCTTTGTAAAGACGAAGGAATTTTTTTTATCTCCCTTAGTAAGTCTCTTCCTCTCTTTAGAGTCCCTTTCTTTAATATGGTATCCCCCTCTAAGGTAACGTTCGACCTAGTTATGGACCAAAAGGTCTGCTGTCGGCATGCTCTACCTATGTAGTCCTTTGTAAAGACGAAGCAAATCTCTTAACTCCCTTAGTAAGTCTCTTCCTCTGTCCTTAGAGTCCCTTGCTTGAATATGGTATCCCCCTCCAAGGTAGTGTCTCTAAATACGAACCAAATCATGTGTTGTTAACCAGAATGAAGTTTGTAACGTACATCAACATAGCAAACTGGTTAGTTGGGATAGCTTGTTTCTCCTAAATTACGTCGTTGACTGGAATAAAATGTAATTACTGTAACCATTCAGTTGGATGAAAGTATTCATTAGTAGTTGAAATAAATAACAGATTCCTTAAACGCATTGAAGTAATTAATAACGATAGAATTTCAACAAAATAAAACTTGCCTGGTGTCAATCATAATCCAGTATATCATTTGGCTGTAAAATAGTTCATCTAGAGCAGCGTTTCTTAACCAGAGTTTCTCAGAACCCTAAGGTTCCGCAAAAGGTCCCTAAGGGTTCCGCGAGAACAAGTGAGATAAGCTAATGCACTTTTGATTTTTTATTTAATTTCATATACGTAATATAATTAAACACACACGACATATTCTTGATTAATGTAGTAATGTAATATGGACATCATCTTATCTAACCTATTATTACAATGAAAATAAAATGAGAAAGATATGTTATATATATATATATATATATATATATATATATATATATATATACATATATACATATATATAATTTTTTTGAAGGGGTTGCTTAAGACATGCAACTTATTTTAAAGGTTACGCAAGGATAAAAAGGTTGAGAAACGCTGATCTAGACATTCTCTAGACTTTTAAAATCCACCCTTTCATCCATTTGTTTTATTTTTCGAAGAACTTTTCCTTACAAAAGGACATCAATCCTCATCTTCTCCTTCACCGATCTCTACTTACCATAGAACCATCTACGGATTTCGCACTCAAACCCTCCCGAGGAATCCTTCTTTCGTAAAAGATATTTTGCGTTTTCGGTCTTCATCTTCGTCTTCCAGGAGTCCCTTTTCTTAAAGAAGGACTTCTTTCTTCCCTACCACATGGTCTCCATCTACGGATTTCGCACTCAAACCCTCCCGAGGAATCCTTCTTTCGTAAAAGATATTTTGCGTGGTAGGTCTTCATCTTCGTCTTCCAGGAGTCCCTTTTCTTAAAGAAGGACTTTTTCCTTTCCATACCACAAGGTCTCCGGAGGACTTCCTAAGGGTCACCCTTTCTGCATGGAAATCTCTTCCCCGAAGACTCTTTTGTGATCTCTCTCTCGATTTCGCTATCTCCTTCTCTCTTTCTCTCTCTCTCTCTCTCTCTCTCTCTCTCTCTCTCCCCTCTCCCTCTCTCCACCTCTCTCTCCCCCTCTCTCCCTTCCTCTACCTTTCTCTCTCTTCCCCCTTTTCTCCTCTCTTTTTCTTTCTCTCCCACTCTTCCTCTCTTTCTCTCTCTCTCTCTCTCTCTCTCTCTCTCTCTCTCTCTCTCTCTCTCTCTCTTTCTCTCTCTCTCTCTCTCTCTCTCTCTCTCTCTCTCTCTCTCTCCCCACCTCTCTCTCCCCCTCTCTCCCCTTCCTCTACCTTTCTCTCTCCTCCCCTTTTTCTCCTCTCTCTCTTTCTCTCTTTCTCTCCCTCTCCCTTTCTTTCTCTCTCTCTCTCTTTCTCTCTTTGTCTCCCTTTTTCTCTTTTTCTCTCTTTCTCTATTTCTTTCTCTCTTTCTCTCTCTCTCTCTCTCTCTCTCTCTCTCTCTCTCTCTCTCTCTCTCTCTCCATTTCTATCTCTTTCTTTCTTCGTGCTCATAGGGGTCCACTGTGGTTTCCCAAAGGATTTGGCTCCAGACTTCTTTCCTCCTAATCATGTGGCCAGGAGGAGCATCCAGGAAGAGCTTCCAGGAGGAGCTTCCAGAAGAAGCTTCCAGAAGAAGCTTCCAGAAGGAGCTTCCAGGAGGAGCTTCCAGGAGGAGCTTCCAGAAGGAGCTTCCAGGAGGAGCTTCCAGGAGGAGCTTCCAGGAGGAGCTTCCAGAAGGAGCTTCCAGGAGGAGCTTCCAGGAGGAGCTTCCAGGAGGAGCTTCCAAGAAGAGCTTCCAAGACGAGACTCCTCAAGAGCCTGGCCCTACCGATTCGTGTAATTACTTTGATATTTTGGGGGTTTTGGTTCTAATTAAGGATACATTCAGATTCCCCTCATCTTCTCCATTTATTGTATTTATCTTATTATTTTCATTTTGTTTTTGTTTGTTCTCTATATTTGCTTTTTTTTATTCTCGTCGTAAGTTTCACATTGTTTTGCTTTTTCCTTCCTTCTCACCACGTCATTTATTTTTTGTTTTTTTTTCTCTCTTTATTCTTTTCTATGGTGTTTTAAAACAGGAATCACTTTGTTTCTCATTTAAAATGATCATTTTCCTATATATATTTTTTTTTTTAGTAGATTAATTTATTGTCTCTTATTCGTCCTATTTCTGCTCATTCTTCTTCCTCATCTCTTTCCTTTCTTCCAATTAGACCAAACTCTTTACAATATTTTCAGTTTTCCTCCTTTTCTCTCCATCTTTTACTCTTTGTGTCTTTCCTATCTTCACCTTACTTAGTTTGTATCCATACATACATATACCAAAGGCTTTCTTCCCCCATACGCAGGGGGTAGCCAAAAGAAAAAGGCACAGAAACCACCCCCACCCATTCCATCCCCTACATACTCCACTCCCCTCCACCCTCTTCCCTCCCTCTTATCTTAGCACCTCCTGGATGACGGGACATACCTGCCTCTTGTCAACTGCCCTGGGTCAGAAGCAGTGTCGCAAGACACAGCGCATTTGTATCCAATAACGCTTAAATAAGATCTCAAACTCACGCTATCAGGACTATAATGTAAATAGAAAATAGTTGCTAAGAGCAAGGGATTTTGACAATAGCGACTTCACACTCCAAAGTTTCTGTTGGTTGGATTCAATGATCACTTTAGTTTTCGTTGGACAAAGCCAAGATACAAAATGTTGGGATTGTTTCGTCATGATTTGTACACGTGGAAGTCTGTGGAAGGTTTACCAGTTAGATTTCCTTTCAAGACAAAGTAGTCAGGGACTTGCATTTAAGGATATTATATTACCATGAAGAAAGATCGCTAGAGAGAGACACAGAGAGAGTGAGAGATAGGGGGAGTGAGAGAAAGGGAGAGAGAGAAAGGGAGAGGGAGAATGGGGGAAAGAGAGAGAGAGAGAGAGGGAGAGGGAGAAATGGGGAAAGAGAGAGAGAGAGAGAGAAAGGGAGAGGGAGAAAGGGAAAGAGAGAGAGAGAGAAAGGGAGAGAGGAAAAGGGAGAAGAAGAAAGGGAGAGGGAGAAAGATAGAGGAAGAAAGGGATAGGGAGAGAGAGAGAGAGTGAGTGAGTGAGTGACTGAGGCAATAAATGCTTTTGTACATATATGAATGTTACATTCATGGCTACACCTTCCCTCATTTTCTTTTCTTCTTGCAACACTTTCCCTTCTCCTTTTCAAGTCATCCTTTCAGATATTTGGTTTGCTCAAATCTCCACATATTCTAAATTTGACTCTCGCCTTTTGATCTCTCGCTCTTTTCATCTTTATTTGATATTTTCTTCTTTCACTGAAATAAGTCTATGAATTTATCATATTTCTCTTGTTTGTTCATGAAAATTTGCTACTATTTCAGACTCCATTATAAACATGTACTCTTTCCTTGGAACAAGAGTTTTGATTTGCCCTAGAAGACTAATCGTGTAGTATTTCAAGAATGTGTAGATGTGTGATGGAATCTATATATTGTATGAACTTATTCTGTCGTGTATATACTCTATATTCATACAAATGTCTATGAAAATATTATTACATAAAAAGTGGAGCAAAACATGGAAATGCCAAAGTAATAGAATAAAAGTAGAATCGTATATACACACACACACACACACGTACACACACACACACACACACCTACACACACACACACACCTACACACACACACACACACACACACACACACACACACCTACACACACACACACACCAAAAAACATGTTCACACACACACACACCTACACACACACACACCTATACACACACATGCTTACACACGCACACATAAACACACACACATACACGCACACACACGCACACGTACACACACCCCACAGATAGTGTAGATGGACATACAAATGCCCATTCATATGCATTGGCATAAGTGTGTTCATAGCACAGCGGAGCCCCACATAAACGCGAAGTCTCTGCTGATGTTATGCTAAGTGGCCGACGGGATATTGGGGCTGCGTCATCTTATCCCACGCAGAACCTCTTTCGTCCTCGTCTGCCTCCACTTCGCACCACTGCGACCTCTATTCCCGGCCGCTCCTTCTTCCCCGTGTTCGCCTCCTCCACCTTCCCTTCGTTTTCCTTTCTGCAGCTCTATCTGTTCTTCTTCATTTTTCTCTTCCCCCTTTTTTTTTCTTTTTTTTCTTCTTTTTCTGTCCTTCCTTTTCCTCCTCCTTCTCCTCCTCCTTCTCCTCCTCCTCCTCCTCCTCCTCCTACTCCTCCTCCTCCCCCTCCTCCTATCCTCCTCCCCCTCCTCCTCCTCCACCTTTACTTCGTTCTCCACTCTCCAGATGTATCTATTCTTCTTCCTTTTTTTTTCTTCTTTTTCTTCTTTTTCTGTCTTCTTTTTCTGTTCTTCCTTTTCCTCCCCTTCCTCCCCTTCCACCTTCCCTTCGTTTTCTATTCTCCAGCTGTATCTGTTCTTCTTCCTTTTTCTCTTCCTTTTTTTTTCTTCTTTTTCTGTCCTTATTTTTCTCCTCCTCCTCCTCCTCCTCCTCCTCCTCCTCCTCCTCCTCCTTCTCCTCCTCCTCCTTCTCCTCCTCCTTCTCCTCCTCCTCCTCCTCCTCCTCCTCTTCCTCCTCCTCCTCCTTCTCCTCCTCAAGCTTCTTTACATTTTCTTCCAGGCCCTTGTCTTCTTTTATCTTACCTTTCCTCCTTACTCTCTGACTACTCCTCTATTTCCTTCTCTCCCATCTAACTCAGTAAGCCAATTCTTGGTCTTTATTTACCCATGAAGTGGAACGTAGACAAACACACACACACACACACACACACACACACACACACATATATGTGTGTATATATATGTATATGTATATATATGTATATATATGTATATGTATATATATATATGTATATATATATATGTATATATATATATATATATATATATATATATATATATATATATATATATATATATATGTATGTATGTATGTACAACACTGAACGGGTCCCAGTGAACAGATTTACATGTTTCAAGCACGATTCACTTTAATTCTAAGCCATCAACATCTCTTGATGGCGCAATCGTTTGTCTCTATGACTTGTCACATGCTAGCGCAGGTTTGAGTCCTTGGCTGTACCACATTTCAATTTCAGCATGTGTGCCTCCTCGAGTGTCTCGATGATGATGACTTAGAATTAAAGTAAATTGTAGTTGATGTATATATATATATATATATATATATACATATATATATATATATTACATATATATCATATATATCATATATATATATATATAATATTATATGACATAGGTGTGTGTCTGCATGTATGTATACGTTAACGAACTCGTGTGTTTGGTTACCTTCTTCTATATAACTTTATCACGCACATCTTTATACTCCAACACAACTCTGTATCTGTTCTCTATTCACTTTTGTCTGATATTTCCTCCCTTTCTCATTCATAATAAATTTCTCACAGCCGAACAATATCGTCTACCGTAAACCATAACAAAGCACTGAAATATCTATTTATATACAAAGAGCTTTTTTCCCCCATATAAGGGAGGTAGCCAAATCAAATCACGTACCTACTCCCACTCATTCCACTCCTCCCTACCACCATTTCCTCTCCCATAAAGCTATGAAACATAAAATACTGAAACATAATTTTTTTTTTTTCTGAATGTTATCCTGACGTCAGGGAGTGGCCAACAGAATGTCTGCCATATGTTTCATTGTCTTACCTTTGACTTCGTAAAGATCCTTTTATATTTTGCTCTGGCTAATGACCTGGACAAGGTATATCACCTTGATAAGAAGGTCATAGTTATCCACGCTTTTCTCGTTATACCGGTGTAAATGGACACCATAATGTTGGAGATAACCATCTATCCACCTCCCTCTCCTCCCCCAGTCTCCCTCCCTCCCCTCCAACAACCTCCTCTTCCCTCCTTACCTTTTCTTTCCTTTCCCTCTCCATGTCTTTTCTTCGCTTCCAATTCCTTAGCCTGCCCTTCCTTTTCCTTCTGTTCTTCATTTCCTGTTCCATAATA
Organism: Oratosquilla oratoria; assembly: GCF_046742065.1. Lineage (NCBI taxonomy): Eukaryota > Metazoa > Arthropoda > Malacostraca > Stomatopoda > Squillidae > Oratosquilla > Oratosquilla oratoria. The sequence continues at coordinate 25,418,726 of NC_134820.1, read as the reverse complement.
CTTAATTGATTTTTTTATTTTTTCATTTTTTAACCCTTTACGTCTCTTCGCCTCCGTTCATACTCCCTCTTCCTCTCCTCCCCTCCCCTCCCATCTCCTCTACTCCTCTCTTTCTCTCTTTCTCTCTTTTCCTAAATCCCTTTTCTTCCTCTCCACCTCTCTCCCTTGCCTCTTTCTCCCTACTTTCCTTCTCGTCCCCTCTGCTTTCCTTCCTTTCCTTTCGCTCCCTTTCCTTTTCCTTCCCTTTCTCTGATTTTTCTTTCCCTTCCTCAGATCTTCAATATTTCTTTCCATTGTTCATTGTTTTAGGTTCACCTTTTCATTTGGAATTAAATTATTTTTCAATTCTTATGCGTTCATTCTTTTTTAATATTCTTCTTCTATTATATTATTTCATCGTCTATATTTTCCCTTGATTTTCCGTTTTCTAATCTCTGAGATATATATCTTGTTTACTTAAAATTTTCTATAATGATTCATAGTTTTCTTGGCAATTAATCTTACACATTTTTATTCATTTTTCCACCCCCCATGCTGCTCTTCGTTTTCTATTTTTATTCTTCTTCTTTTCGAATTATTTCTTTTAACTTCGCTTCTTCCTCCTCCTCCTCCTCCTCCTCCTCCTCTTCCTCCTCCTCCTCCTCCTCCTCCTCCTCCTCCTCCTCCTCCTCCTCCTCTTCTTTTAATTTTCTTTCTATTTTTTCTTTGTATCTTTCATTTTTCACTTTTCAGACATCTGCTCCACTAGTTTATTCTCTTGCCTTCTTCTGTACCTTTTTATCTATATTTTCCTTTGTATTTTTGTTTCGTATGATGTTTTTTTTTTATTCTTTCTGCTATTTATATCAGTTCTCTTGAGTCTTAGCTGTTGCTCAGTGCAGAGGAGAAATGCGCCCACGCCATATGTCCGACACCAAACTGTAATTTTTTTTGTTTTGTTTTTATTTACTCGTACACACACACACACACACACACACACACACACACACACACACACACACACACACACACACACACACACACACACACACATACACATACACATATAAAGGATTTGATGAAATACAATACATACCATGTTTCATCTGGGTGCCCTCGGCGGAGCGATTGGGCCATGAACTAAGTCGTTCCGTTTTGTAGAGTCATGGTGGCATGATGGTACGATCTTCGTCTTGTGAAAAGGAAACCTACCAGGCAGGTGGGTTCGAATCCCAGTAGGAGAGTTTATTTCCACACACACACACACACACACACACACACACACACACACACACACACATATATATATATATATATATATATATATATATATATATATATATATACAGACGCACAATTACACATACAATTGCATTCACACATACACATACACACAATTACGTACATTGAAAAATTACATTTATACTTACACATACAAGTACATCCCACACCCTCACCTACACCCACATCGTCGTCCACACTGAAATTGTCGTCAACATCCACACCAACATTTACACAAACATTTACTGCCGTGATCATACTCAAATCCATACCCACACCCCAAAGTAGCTATACTTACAAAGAGTGTCCTAAACTCCCTTGTATATTGCACATCTACACATAAAGTAACAGCGTATACAAATTTTCATCTATAACTTCACCACGCCTAAATCCAAATTACACGTGGGTTTTGTAACTATTATCATAATTACAATGAAATTCGTAACTGCTGTTTTTGTACGTTTATATCTATACCTTTGCTTATATGAGAACTTGGAACAAAGCTGACGGCTTCACGCAGACCTCTCCACTATAAACGTGAAATAAATCCTCGCCCATTCTCTTTAATGTACAATCCACATTAATGTGTACACACTTGTGTACCAGCTGCATCCTTGTCTATACACATTGTGCCACCTGAATGGTTGCCTACAATCCTCTGTACCAATGTTTTCTTTGTCTTTTGTTCCATTTGTATTTGTCTCCATATCCACAACAAAGATATGTCGTAGCACATTTGTAAAATAATACTGATGACCCACTTTCGGAGAAGAATAAGCGAAGATATGGAGATCTGTATATTTCGATCACTTACTGTGATCCTCTTCAGCAGAGGATCACAGTAAGTGATCGAAATATACAGATCTCTATATCTTCGTTTATTCTTCTCCGAAAGTGGGTCATCAGTATTATTGTCTCCATATGTACAATCTGTTTCGGTGTTTACAATACATGATAAAGTAGTTCTATCTTCAGTATTTGGAGTCTCAAGGTCTTGTTTCCAAACCACTGGAAATTTGGCTCATTCATCGTTTCAACCTAAGCTTATGGGAATTGATTCGTCTTTAGAGGCATAGGGTCAACTAAAATAGAGGTAGATTAATCTATGTCTATTTTGGTATAGGCATAACTACCCCGTAGGATTGATGCAAGATTCCAGGAAAGCAAAATGGAAAGCTAAGATGGTATGTGGGTGGCTGAGACAAAGAGAATGAAGTAAGCAGATTTTTCTGTCCACAATCCAACAATAAACGTAAGGTTTACAAATTAAACAAATAAAGAAAGAAAGAAAATATAATGAGCATCAAGTTATACACGAAAGCTGATACCTTTCCATCAAACACACCCTTCCATTCACAACTTTAAGATATAAATACAGATGAAAATGAAAATTATTTTTTCAAATATATATATCAGCTAATAAACGTGTTTAATGGGTTAAGCTCTATCTGTGCATACAATTTTTATAGTGTTAGATGAGGTGTTTTGAATTAGCAATTAACATAATAATAATAATAAAAAAGATGTGTTTCTATCTGTGAGTGGGAGTATGTGTTGATAGTTTGAAGGTAGATGTAGGTGAGAGTGTGGGGGTGGGGGAGTGTATGGTAGGTAGACATTATTATTATTATTATTATTATTATTATCATTATTATTATTATTGTTGTTGTTTTATTTTATTAATCTATTTCTTTATTTTATTCTTTTTTATTTATTTTATTTTTGTTTATTATTTTTATTTTATTTTAATTTTTTATTTTTACTTATTTTAATTTTTATCTATCTATTTTATTTTTATTTATGTTTATTTATTTACTTATTCATTGATCGATTACTATTATTATTATTATTATTATTATTATTATTATTGATTATTATTAAAAAAAAAAAAAAAAAAAATTGTCTGTGTGAAATTTGTCCTACAAGTCTAAGGAATGTCATTCTAAAGACGTATGGAAACTATTACTTTAGATAAAAAAAAATAAATAAATAAAATAAAAAAATAATAATAATAATAATAATCAAGTTTACTTCATTATTCACACCCTCTGTGATCCATTAAAAAGATAAACCTCTCCCTCCATCCTTCAGGGAGATTAACACTTATCTCAGTTTCATCCCGATTAAAAACTGTCACCCGACTGATAAAACTACACAAGAGTTGATGCGCTGATACGTCCTCATCACGATCCACGAACTTCTTGCTCTATAATCTAGACACGTAAAAGCTTCCAGGCACGCTGTAATCTAGTGACTTGGAATTACATTCCAGCGCCCACGCTTGATCTGTCCTGTTGATGTCTGCACCCACGAGGACAAACAATAGAAGTTCTGCGTCTTTAGCCTGGAATGGAGGACATTCAGGCAGATAGACGTGGGTGGACATACATATAGGCACACACACACACACACACACACACACACACACACACACACACACACACACACACACACACACACACACACACACACACACTCGGTGGCGCAGTTGGTAGAGCACTGGACTGCGAAGTACGGGGGTGCTCGCAGTACCTGGTTCGAATCCTGCCCAGGGCCGAAATTATTTCGGTATCGCTGCGCTTCGGGTCGTTACTCTGACTCTCGTGGGCGGGGAGTTGGGTGTGTGTGTGTGTGAAAGGTCATAGCATTACACATAGATCGGTCATATGAGCTCTGAGCTCTCTTCCGGGAGGGAAATAGCTGTCGATCACGAGTCCAACACGTGATCCAAAGACCAAGGTGAATACACACACACACACACACACACACACACACACACACACACACACACACACACACACACACACACACGCACGCACGCCTCGATGACGCAGTGGTAGTATTCGCAACCACTAACTCAGCGGTCCGAGTTCGAATCTCGCCCAGGGATGAGATGATTTCAGTATCGCTGCGCTGCGAATCGTTACTCCAACTCTCGTGGGCGAGGAGTCACGAGTGCGTGTGTGTTTCAGGTCACAGTATTACCCAGAGAGAAGTCAGACATGAGCTCTGCGCTCTCATCCGGGAGGGTAGTAGCTGTAGATTACGAGTCCAACACGTGGTCCAAGCCCATGGTGAGTCACACACACACACACACACACACACACACACACACACACACACACACACACACACACACACACACACACACACACACACACACACACACACACACACGTTATCCCTTAAACACTTGTATAATGATATATGAATATCACTATACGATACGATAGGCGTAGTTATCTATATGTCGTTTACTATGAAATTAATGGATAGTTTTATTCTCAGTTAGATTGCATTAGTTGGTATTATCTTTGAATGTGCACAGTCAAATTCAAGAAAAACAAGAGAGTCTGAATCTTGTTCTTTATATTATGATAAGTTTTCGTACGGTTGCGTGTCTTTTGTGAATTGTTGTATCTCAATATTTACTCTATTTCGTTTAATGGATTGTATATTGCTAATTTACTTCAATATTCAAAACTTATAACCACCTAGAAAACAATTATTTCTAATGTAATGACTTGCTCAAAGTCTTTTCTTTAGTTCCGATACTCTTGCAATTGTTCTTTATATTTCTTTTCTTTTTTTTCGTTTCAATAAACATTTTTTTTCTCGCTTCATGCTTTTCTTTTGTTATTTCTTTTCGACTTCGTTTCTTTATTGTTTGTCAATATTTTTTCTTTTATATTCCCCTCACCTGTGCCCGATATTTTCTTTACTTTTTCTTAATGATTTTGGATATTCAAATACGTTTCATTATATTTTTTGTCTCTGGGATTTGATCTTGGTGTTTATCTTTTCATTTTCTAAAAATAAATATTTTTGGATATTTGTATATATCTTGTATAAGTAATTTTTTCTTCGTTAACTGTGTATGGATTACGAATTTATATTGAAATTTCATTTTATATAATCTTGTGCTTTTATTTTCTTTTTCCTTACATCTTCATATTCCATCTATTTTTGATAGCCTTGTTTATCATCATTTTTATCGCCTTCTATATCTTTTTACCTCCCAGCCTTTATCTTCATTGGCTATTACTTTTTTTTATTCATTCAGCATTACTTGCATTCAGTTATTTACTAATACTCTTTATAGATCGTCTTTTCGTCCTACGGTGTCACCATAACTTTCTTGAGATTTATTGCCGACTTTGACTTTCCTTATTATCGTTTTCATTTCTTCAGTCTGTAATACTGTAATACTGTTGAGGAAGGAAGGGAGAGGACGGAAGACAGAGGTGAGTGGAGAATGGTTGTATATGGATGATGTGATTGCATGAGGAGGAATGGGCGGGGGGGTGGGGGGTGGGGTAGTATGTGTGAGTAAATTTTGACGCAGCCCGAAGGGATTTCTCCCCGTCCTCTCCTTATATGCAAGGGGGGACGGAGAGGGGGGGGGTCGCCGATTAAATGAAGCGGCCTTGCTGTGGATGTGTTGTGTCTTGCGACACTGCCTCTGACCCAGGGCGGTGGGCAGGGTGCAGGGATGACCCGTCATCCAGGAGGTGCTCAGATGAGAGGGAGGGTGGGAGGGGCGTGGAGTGTATTTAGGGATGAAATGGGTGGGAGTGTTTTTATGCCTTTCCCTTTTTGGCTACCTCCCTTGGAAGGGGGAAAAAGCCTTGGTATATGTATGTATGTATTTCTTCAGATATTCCTTTACTATTATAATTATCTCCTTAACCTCAGTCTATACCTCCTCTTCCTGTGTGACCCACGTCTGCACCTTTCTTGCCCCTTTCGCCTCTTTAAGTAGATCGTTCCATCGTCACCTTCTGCTGATATAGCTAATGCAGGCATTGTTAACTTGTCATATTTGACCTTGATCAAATGATGATGACGAAGACGATGTGATGATGGTGATGATGATAATGATGATGATGATGATGATGATTTGATCATGATTGATAATTATTGATGATGATTTGATAATGATTGATGATAATTGATAATGATGATGATGATGATTGATGATTTGATAATGATTGATGATGATTTGATAATGATTGATAATGATTTGATAATGATTGATAATGATTGATGATTTGATAATGATTGATGATGATTGATAATGATAATGATTGATGATGATTGATAATGATTGATGATGATGATGATCACCACCACCATCATCATCACCATCCTATGATGACGACGACGATGTTAACAGTGACGATGACTACGACGATGACTTCGACAACAAAGACAATGAGTAAGACGATTCGGACTCTGATTGTAAATACGATGAGGATGACGATGAAGACAAAAACGCTGACACTTTTTTTTTTTTTTTTTTTTTTTTTTTGTAAGTAACAGTAGACGACTTAGTCGTTTCTTCTTTCAGGGGACAATTCTCATCACGTGATCTCAGTCATGCCTCTCGCGTGATCATAGCCATATCCCTACTTGGGTGTGACGTCACCCCTTTATCCCTCGTTTCATTAAACCCATTCAAACCAATAACATATTCTACATATTTCTAATCTAGGACAAAACGGGGGGTCTATAATTCAAAATCAATTTCTATCCCAATTTTTCCCCCTAAGACCTCAAATAAAAGCAAAAGGAAATGTTTGCAGATTATCTATAAACTAGGATACAATCTTGAAAGAAGAAATTCCGTGACAGTCCTAATGACTCTGTTATCAGTGTCACCGACAAATACCATGACTGACGTTCCTGTTATCATAAAAGACCTGATGTCTATCATAGTTAGCCTCGTTGCTACAGCGACTTAGTTTGAAGGTTTTGTTCTGTCTATCACTATATAATTTTAAGCTGTGTACTAGTATAATGTAGTTTAAAGAATCAAATTTTATTGATACTGATCATTTCCAGTCATAACTCTAATAATAACGACATAATAACTGATCACGATAATGATGATGATAACCATAATAATGATAATTGATAATGATATTAATAATTAGAATAACAATTATATTAATGATATTATTAATGATGATCAAGATAATGGCAATAGCAATAACTAACAATGATAATAATAGCAATAGTAATAATAATAATAAAGAATATGTCTAATAAAATTATTTCTATTATTTTTGTGTTTTCTTTTAATTTAAGATCTTCCTCTGTTATCTTTTTGTATTGACGCTACACACATGGTTGATTTTTGTCAAATGAAATGCGTTGGTTTAAGTAGAAACTACTTCAACTCCGATATTTCATTTTTTCTAGTCTCCAAATATCAAATTAAGTCTTGCTTTATATATTAAAGAAATTAAAGTAAACGAAAAGAAAGAAAAACAGTACAAGTTATTGGGTACAATATATATATTTTATGGAACTCTGTAATACTGAAAACAGTCTTTTCCTTGTTATTCAAATTCATAGGTGCTGATGGAAACTTCTTCAACTCCGATATTTCATTTTTTCTAGTCTCCAAATACCAAATTGAGTCTTGCTTTATATATTAAAGAAATTAAAGTAAACGAAAAGAAAGAAAAACAGTACAAGTATCGGGTACAATATATATATTTTATGGAACTCTGTAATACTGAAAACAGTCTTTTCCTTGTTATTCAAATTCATAGCTCCTGATGGAAACTACATCAACTCCGATATTTCATTTATCTAGTCTCCAAATATCAAATTAAGTCTTGCTTTATATATTAAAGAAATTAAAGTAAACGAAAAGAAAGAAAAACAGTACAAGTATTGGGTACAATTTCTATATTTATTTTATGGAAGTCTGTAATACTGAAAGCCGTCTTTTCCTTGTTATTCAAATTCATAGGTGCTGATGGAAACAACTTCAACTCCGATATTTCATTTTTTTTTTCCTAGTCTCCAAATATCAAATTAAGTCTTGCTTTATATATTAAAGAAATTAAAGTAAACGAAAAGAAAGAAAAACAGTACAAGTATTGGGTACAATATATATATTTTATGGAACTCTGTAATACTGAAAACAGTCTTTTCCTTGTTATTCAAATTCATAGCTCCTGATGGAAACTTCTTCAACTCCGATATTTCATTTTTTTTTCCTAGTCCCCAAATACCAAATTAAGTCTTGCTTCATATATTAAAGAAATTAAAGTAAACGAAAAGAAAGAAAAACAGTACAAGTATTGGGTACAATTTCTATATTTTATGGAAGTCTGTAATACTGAAAACAGTCTTTTCCTTGTTATTCAAATTCATAGCTCCTGATGGAAACTACATCAACTCCGATATTTCATTTATCTAGTCTCCAAATATCAAATTAAGTCTTGTTTTATATAATAAAGAAATTAAAGTAAACGAAAAGAAAGAAAAACAGTACAAGTATTGGGTACAATTTCTATATATATTTTATGGAAGTCTGTAATACTGAAAACAGTCTTTTCCTTGTTATTCAAATTCATACCTGCTGATGGAACAGGGCTCAAGGGGAATCGGAACGTTTAGGTGTGAGTAAAACTTTGTACTCTATATCCTCAGGGTTATATTCTTTATTTTTAGCAACGCCTACTCGAGCTCCTGCGTATCATTGGATAATTCTAACTTTGAATATAACTCATGATTTCGATGGACCAGCGCCCGGTTCCCAAATATCAATGGATCTAACCCCATCCCCAACTCGCCTCCTCTTCAGCCTTTTGACCATATAAGGCAAAGAGTGGCGGTTTCTGCCCCAGCCAGACGCCTTTTGGTTCAAGATCACCACAGCCTTGCCGAGTCTTTCTTCAGCCTTTTGACCATATAAGGCAAAGAGTGGAGGTTTCTGCCTCAGCCAGCCTTTTGGCTTAAGATCACCACAGCCTTGCCTGGTCTATCTTCAGCTTTTTGACCATATAAGGCAAAGAGTGGCGGTTTCTGCCTTGGCCAGAAGCCTTTTGGCTGAAGCTAACCACAGCCTTGCCGGGACTTTCTTCAGCTTTTTGACCATATAAGGCAAAGAGTGGCGGTTTCTGCCTAAGCCAGAAGCCTTTTGGCTCGAGCTCACCACAGCCTTGCCGGGTCTTTGATCTTACGTAATCTGATGTCTATTCCAGTTCCTGTATCCAACTTGGATCTGCCTCACGTGATTATGTAAACAAAGTTGAGGGTCGTACTTTAGCAGACATCCACAACTCCAACAGTCGGGTGTTAGAACTTACCATAATTATCGTTGTTTCATATCTAACATGTTTCGGTAAACAATACTTTTTCTTATTGTAAAAGCATTTGTTTAAAAACTAACAATATAATTTAGTTGTTCTGACATATCATTAGGTATCTATAATCTATAGAAAATAGTTATAACAACTGTGTGTGTGTGTGTGTGTGTGTGTGTGTGTTGTGGTTATGTGCTGACATATCGGATATCTGTATTCTAACAACTGTGTGTGTGAGTTTGTGTTTGTGCGTGCGTGTGTCTGTGTGTGTGTGTGTGTGTGTGTGTGTGTGTGTATGTGTGTGTGTGTGTGTGCATTTGCGTGCGCGCACGTGTGCGCGTAACTTGTCTACAGTAGGTACATATGTATGTATATACGTGTTGTCACCGTCGATATTTTCTTATGACCTTCTTAGAAATAGCTGCATCATAAAACCAGCTAACATGATTATAGAAGAAACTACCATGAAGACTATATACTGTCTTGAGTTAACGCTATCCTGGATCATTCTCTGCCTATGCGCCGTCAAGGTCCACCCACACAGACCTATAAAGTTGCGCTGATCATTTCAACAACCTTTTATATGACGTCATCATCTCCAAAGATGTTCCACCTTCTCCTTCATAGATTACCCCTTTTCCGCCTCGTCTAATCTTTCTTTGGTCATTCGTTTTTATTTCTTTACTCTTTCTTATACATCTCTTTCGCTCACGCTCCCTCACTTCAATTTCCGTGTTTTTTATAAGTATATTTTCTTCTTATGCTTTCTTCTTCTTTGTCTTCTTTAATTCTTTCTCTTGTTTCACCTTCTCTTAATACTCTTTCTTTTCCTTCTCCTAGTTTTCCTCTTATCCTTCTCCGCTTTCTTCCTCTTTTCCTCTTCCTTTTCCCGTCCTCCTACTTCTCCTCCTCTTCCATATCTCCTTCATTCTTCTCTTCCTTACCCTGCTCCTCCTCCTCCTCTTCCTTTTCCCGTCCTCCTACTTCTCCTCCTCTTCCATTTCTCCTTCATTCTTCTCTTCCTTACCCTGCACCTTCCTCTTTTCCTCTTCCTTTTCCCGTCCTCCTACTTCTCCTCCTCCTTCCATTTCTCCTTCATTCTTCTCTTCCTTATCCTGCTCCTCCTCTTCTTCTTCCTCCTATTTTTTCATATCTTCATAAACTCTTATTTTATACCTCTTTCTTTCTGCTTCCCTTTGCCTACGCACCGTTCACGTAACTATTCAATTTCCGCTTCCTCATTTTCCTCCACTAATTCTCTTTTTCTTTTCTCGTTTTTCTTTCTTAACAATTTCCTCATTATCATATTTCTTCCTCATCAGTATCAGTGTCTCACAACTGCTTCTGCTACTATTTCAGTTCTTTACATTCTTTTTCTGCTTCTTCTGTTTCGCTCATTTTTTCCAATTCTGTTTATCTTCATTCTTCTCATATTCTAATTTACCATATTTCTCTTTTGGTCTCGATTTTAATTTCACTTACGTATTATAATTTCTTTAGCCACGGGAAAAAATCTTGTTATAGGAGTGGACAATGAAACACTGAGTATAAATAAATTAACAGTTAAACAGCACTACGTAAACAATACGTGCTCTCACTTTGGAGACGAGACAAAGACTAACCGACGCCAAGTATACTTAGCGCTGGAAAAACTAACAATTCGTCTTTGTTCTCCTACAAAAAGGCGCAAATAAATATACAATGACAACAATAAGTCAATATACAATAATAAATATACAATACTACAAGTACGTATGTATAGTATGCAAGGAATGTGTAGTGCAACCATTACAATCCAAAGATGGTTTACAAAACAAGAGAAGTAAACATATCAATACAACAAAGTTATGTCGTGGCACATTTGTAAAATAATACTGATGACCCACTTTCGGAGAAGAATAAGCTTACCTCGCTGTTTCAGTATAAATACACAATGTTCTCTACTCTGTAATTCATCTGCTGAAGAGGATCACAGTAAGTGATCGAAATATACAGATCTCTATATCTTCGCTTATTCTTATCCGAAAGTGGGTCATCAGTATTATATCAATACAAAGTCATATGACGTTAAAGAAAGACGTTTGATATATCTTTCAAAAAGAATTCTAATCCAAACAAAAGTCATATCAAACCCTAAAGAGAGCTGCAAAGCCTCTTATCTTGGTGATAGTAGTTTGAGAGTTAAGAAAATAAAATATGGATTATTCTACGCAATAGGATAAACCGAAGCTCCTCAGTGGAAGAAGAATTGATGAAAAAGTGGAGTGAAGTTTTTACACTGACCAAAAACAGCGACTGAAGCGGAGCAATCTACATGGCAATCGTCTTTCACAAAGTTGTTATTGAATCTCTTTGCATGGCTAAACAGACACTAGATATCCTGTATAGGGTAAAAAAGGGTACTAAATTCCCTGTATAGAGGTAAAAATAAACAAGATTAAGAAACGCTGAAGTGTATTATATAATATTATTGATTATTGAAGATCTTATGGTGATAAAACATATTTGAGTTAAAAAAAAATCTTGTGAAAAAATCCACGTGGAATAGAAAGGCGGATGATAAGCAAGATTAAGAAACGCTGAAGTGTATTAATAATAATATTGATTATTGAAGATCTTATGGTGATAAAATATATTTGAGTTAAAAAAAAAAATTCTATAAAAGATAGACCAAAGGCCATGTTCCAAAATGGGAGAGTATATCACCAAGAAGGGATAAATATCTTGTAAAAAAAAAAAAAAAAAAAAATAAAAAAAAATATCCACGTGGAATAGAAAGGTGAATGACCCGAGATGAAAGTAATAGATATGCATTATTCGTAGACACCGAAGGGAAGGGAACATTGGACTATTGATAAATCCATAAATCAAAACCAATCGAGAAGTGTATTATTCCTCGTAACCCATTCAACTCATTCATGCCAGCCGCTTGTTGTGTAGATACGAAAAACCGGATATGGTAATGTACTTTATAAAACACATATACATGTGTATAGTTTTTTCCTCTGTAGTCATGAGAGACACTGAAATGCTTTCATATTCTTCATGCTAGCCCTTGCTATAAACAATTAGATACTAGATTTTTAGATTTCAAAGTATGTCCTTTTTTTCATCATGTCATCTGAGGTTAAAGACTTTTGAGAGTCCTATATACCCCACTTCGTCTATCTATTGGTATATTTACTTGCACGAAATAACTTAACGTTTTATTTTGTCTTCTAATAAAATGTGATTTGAAAAAATCTGAGGCTAGGCGTTCTGTGGTCTTCGAGAAATCTTGGTATTTACTTGAGAAGAATTAATGACTTTTGAGGGTCCTATATATGATGTCGGCCGACTGCTGATCCACGGTGGCCGGCCGGGGCCGGGAGTGGCGTGGCGGGGTGCCCACTTCTTTCGGACGAGGTGCCCACTTCGCCTATCCACTAGTATATTTACTTGTACAAAATAACTTAACATTTTATTTTCTCTTCTAATTAAATGTGACTTAAAAAATTGAAGCTATGGGTTCTGTAGTCTTCGAGAAGTCTTGCTATTTACTTGAGAAGGATTAATGACTAGTGACGTTCAAAATAAAGATATATGTTGATATGTACTCGTAGGTAAATAGGACATTGTACACACACAAGTAAGTCATTTAGAAATGGGACAAAAATGGGAATATGGAAAAAATGATAGAGACCATTTGTAAAGTTAGATATAGAAGCACCTGGTACCTTAATAATGTTTTCTAGAATTGTATTATTTTTGCACAACTATCAACATGCACTGTATAATTATAAATGTTTTACTACAATCTCCCAAAATAAGAACACAAAATCATAAGGTAGCTATGAAATAACAGGTACATCATTCTTATTAGAAACCAAGCTAATTTTGAAATCAAATATCGTAATAGGTGCTCGAAATCTTCAAGATCAGGGGAGGAACTAATTAGACATACAAGATATTGATAGCATGAATGAAAGTTCACTTCAATAACTTGAAAGGACAAACATTAGAACCGGAGAAATTGGTACTTTCATGATCTACTTTCTATTTCCACTATTTATCTCCATCAACTCTTCTTCCTCTTATTCTCTAACATTCCCTCCATATCCTCCTTTACTATTGATATTATAAACCATCTTTTGTTTTTCCTATTTTTATTCGTTTCATTATCTTTCATCAAATTCTTTAATTCTTCCTCTACTATTTATCTCCATCAGCAATTCCTCCTCTTATTCTCTAATAATCCTTCCTTACCCTCTTTTACTACTGATTTTATAAACCATATTTTGTTTTTCCTATTTTTATTCGTTTCCTTATCTTTCATTAAATTCTTTAATTCTTCCTCTACTATTTATCTTCATCAGTAATTCCTCCTCTTATTCTCTAATAATCCTTCCTTACCCTCATTTACTACTGATTTTATAAACAATATTTTGTTTTTCCTATTTTTATTCGTTTCCTTATCTTTCATTAAATTCTTTAATTCTTCCTCTACTATTTATCTTCATCAGTAATTCCTCCTCTTATTCTCTAATAATCCTTCCTTACCCTCCTTTACTACTGATTTTATCAATCATATTCTATTTTCCTATTTTCATCCTTTCTATTCTTCTTCATTCAATTCTTCAATCCTTCCTCTACGCCTCTCCTTTCTTGTCCAATTCTCTCTTCTTACCATTTCTCTGACCTGACCTCACCTGACCTGACCTTTCCTCGCCTAGTTTCTTTCCCTCTTTATTTCTTCTCCATCTTTATCCTTATTTTCTTTTCCTTTTCACACCATTCCCCGTTTAATGTGCCGTATATCCCTCTAATTCCACCCTTTTAACCCCTCTCCCAGCCCCCTTTCCTCTAATTGGTCTATTTCCTCTTCTCCTTCCCTCCTTAGATCATTCTCCACCTCTCTTCCCCTTCACCATTCCTTCCCTCCTCCTTCCCTTCCGTGTTTCACCAAGCCAGAGAGGATCTGCTTGACCCGGCACTGTAAATTGTGTTAAACGTGGACTTGGTAGTAATCGTGTTGGACCTCGAGTGACTTCGGTGTGAGTTGGTTCCACTTCGGGGATCAAGCTTGGAGCAGATGTCCTAGGGTTTTCTCGTAATGTTTTCGTAATCGTTTCTTTCATATTGTACCCAACCGGAAATCGGGTATGGATTATGTGTAGAAAGGTAATTCTGTTTCAATTCATTCATTCGTTCCATGAAGTTCTACTGCTATCTTAATCAATCTTTTATCTTGTGCACATTACACCAACTGGTGGTTTAAAGTATTTTGGTTTGTGTTTCAAATACTTTGATTGCTAAGACGCCTTGTATATATCTTGTAGTGAGATGTATATTCTTTTATCTTGTGCACATTATGCTTTAAAGTATTTTGTTTTGTGTTTCAAGTCCTTTGATTGCTAAGACGCATTGTATATATCTTGTAGTGAGATGCATTTTTCTTATCATGACAAAACACTGGACGATTTTATTTGATAAACAAACGGACCCAATTTGAACAAAGTATTGAAGGATCGGAACCCATTTTCTTCCTAATCTCTACTCTCAGCTGAATGAACTCGTCAGGTAATGGAGCTAATTACTTTGAACGCAATTTGACCGGACTAATTACACAAAAAATAACAAGAGGGTTATACTGCAAACACTTTCCAATTGCTTTTCGTGACGGCACTTAGATTTCGACTAGAACGGAATGCAATTAATTTTCTTTCATCTAATCTTCTGGACCCTGGCAGGGGTGGGGATAAATATAGTTAGTTTTTATAAAGCCTTATACTGGCTCTTGTGTCCTTGGCATAAAGTGGTTCTTAAATGAGATTATTCAGGATCCCCCGTAGGTGACAAAGACACTTTGTTTCATCAAGTTAGTTTGCGCTTGTTTATTTTCAACCTTCCTGGAAGGTTCATGGGGTTAATGAAGTTTGTGTCTCCCTCATGTCTCTCTCTCTCTCTCTCTCTTTCTCTCTCTCTCTCTCTCTCTCTCTCTCTCTCTCTCTCTCTCTCTCTCTCTCTCTCTCTCTCTCTCTCTCTCTCTCTCTCTCTCTCTATCTCTCTCTTTCTATACATCTCTCTACACCTCTCTACATCTCTCTACACCTATCTCTCTCTACCTCTCTCTCTCTCCTGCTTCTCCCTCTCCTTCTCCTTCCCCCTCTCCTACTCCTTCCCCCTCTCCTTCTCCTTCCCCCTCTCCATCTCCCTCTCCTTCCCCCTCTCCTTCCCCCTCTCCTTCTCCCTCTCCTTCTCCCCCTCCTTCTCACACTCCTCCTCCTCCTTCTGCCTCTCCTTCTCTCTCTCCCTCTTCCTCTCCCTCTCCCTCCCACCTCCCCTTCCCCTTCCCCCTCCCCTTCCCCTCCTCTCTCTCTTCCTCTCCCCTCCCCCTCTCCCCCTGTCCTTGCCCCTCTCCCTCTCCTTTCCCTCTCCTTCTCTCCCTCTCCTTCTCTTTCCCTCTCCCTCATCCCTCTCTCCCTCCATCTCCCTAATTCCCTATCAATGTTCCTTCCAAGCTGTGCACACGCACAATATTTCACAACCAGCGCACATAAATAAAAAAAAAATGTGCTGTCACAATATTTTCCAATTATATTAAAATCCATTCATTAAAGAAGTTCCACACAAACATTAACTTATAAATTCTCTAAAAAATATGGTAACTTGCCAACCGTCAGACCAATAATTGCTTTGGTGGAGGTAATTTGTAATACAAAACTTACAAAATGTGTGTATTTGATGGGGACTCGCACTGGTGCGCGCATACTCTTTAGAGACGGCAAAGTTTGCGCATAAGCAAATTTCTGGGCTGACTCACAGCAAAAAGTTAGAGGGAACCCTACTCCCTGTCTCCCTATCTCTCTATCTACCTCTAGGTCTCTAGCTCTCTATCTGCCTCTATCTCTCTCTATATCACTATATATCTGTATATTTCTCTCTCCTTCTCTCTCTCTCTCTTTTTTGTTCTCTTTCTCAATCTTTATCTTTTTCTTTCTCTTTATCTCTTTCTCTTTTTCTTTCTCTCCCTCTGTCTCTCTTTCTCTGTCTTTGTCTCTGTCTTTGTCTCTGTATGTCTGTGGCTGTCTGTCTGTGTGTCTCTCTCTCTTGAATTTGTTCCTTCAATTCCATGAACTCTCTGAATGGATTCCCTAGGCGTCTTTAATCCGGGTAAAACTTGCACTGATTGTCAAAATGCCCAAAGTAGGAACCAAGATGTCTCCGATTCGTCCAACCACGTGACCCTCGGTCAGCTGATGGACATCAATTCAATAGAATCAATACAGAGAAGAATGACGAAAATGATACATGGACTCGAAAATTTGCCTTACGAAGAGAGACTTAGGCACCTTAACTTACACTCTCTGGAAAGATACAGAGTGCGGGGTGATCTAATAGAGGTGTTCAAGTGGATCAAAGGCTTTAACAAGGGTGATGCAAACAAGGTCATCATATTAAAACAACAGGGCAAGACTCGCAGTAATGGATTTAAACTGGACAAATTTAGATTTAAAAAGGAAATAGGCAAGAATTGATGTAATTTATTTATGTATTTGTTTAATTGTATATTTATTTATTTCTCTATTCATTAATATATATTTCTTTATATATTTTATTCATTTATTTATCTGTTTGTTTATCTATTTATTCATATTTATTCATTAATTTATTTGTTCACTGTTTAATCACTTTAATAGTATTTTATTTGTGTATTCATTTATTCATATATTTGGTAACTTTCTCCACTGCACAATATTTCTAGAACTGTTGATTAACAATCTAGTTTTTAGTATTCATGGATTGCTTTGATAAAGAAAACTATATTTCCCTTGTGAATGTAATCATCTTCTTCGATAAAAAATTTCCTCTTAAAAGTTTTGGTGTTGAAACTATTGTACTTGACAGGAATTTACTTAGAAATAAAATTTCATGTTGTCTAGTTTACCATCCCAAATTTTTGTTAAAATGTCAAAAATACGTCAAAAATAGATACGTGATCGTTTCTCGTTATTTTATTTTCTGTTATCTCCGCAATCTCATCTGGTAGAAATAGTACATTTAAGATGTGATGTGTAATTGATCAACAACTTTTATCTTACGGGTTTATATGTAGACCTTGTGTGTGTGTGTGTGTGTGTGTGTGTGTGTGTGTGTGTGTGTGTGTGTGTGTGTGTGTGTGTGTGTGATTCACCTTGGTCTTTGGATCACGTGTTGGACTCATGATCGACAGCTATTTCCCTCCCGGAAGAGAGCTCAGAGCTCGTATGACCGATCTATGGGTAATGCTATGACTTTACACGCACACACACACACCCCAACTCCTCACCCACGAGAGTTGGAGTAACGACTAGAAGCGCAGCGATACTGATATAATATCAGCCCTGGGCAGGATTCGAACCAGGTAACCCCGGCACCGCCGTACTGACAGTCTGGGATCTTACCAACCGCGCCACCGAGTCGTGTGTGTGTGTGTGTGTGTGTGTGTGTGTGTGTGTGTGTGTGTGTGTGTGTGTGTGTGTGTGTGTGTGTGTGTGTGTGTGTATGTATGTGTGTGTGTTTCTGTGTGTACACGCGTGCGTGTGTACGTTTGTGTTTACATATTTCTTGCATCTATCTAATGATTAAACTATTGATTAAATGACAGACATGCTCATTCACCCAATTATTTTTTCTGTCATTTGCTGATCTAACTCCTCATTAACTTAGCATCTTATTTGACACTTAGATCATTATGCTATGCATTCATATGGTTATTTTTCTTTATTTGTGATCGATATGATTCGTCATTTAACTATTAAATCACTTATGTGTTTGTTAATCTATTCTTTAGCCTTTTTTGTTGCATTTCCGTATAGGTCGTCGGTTCTATAGAATAAATTGTCATATTATAATTAGTAGCTAATAGATTCAGTTCTAAGCCCCACAGCGTTAATCTAGGAGGATATATGGGTTTTACTAAGTTATGTTTTGTATATTCTAGATTCAGTTCTAAGCCCAATAGCGATAATCTAGGAGGATATATGGGCCTTTACTAACTCAGTTATGTTTTGTATATTCTAGATTCAGTTCTAAGCCCCACAGCGTTAATCTAGGAGAATATATGGGCCTTTACTAACTCAGTTATGTTTTGTATATTCTAGATTCAGTTCTAAGCCCCACAGCGTTAATCTAGGAGAATATATGGGCCTTTACTAACTCAGTTATGTTTTGTATATTCTAGATTCAGTTTTAAGCCCCACAGCGTTAATCTAGGAGGATATATGAGCTTTTATTAACTCAGTTATGTTTTGTATATTCAAATCTGTTTCCACTTGGATTAACATAGTGGTTTATAACTTTTTTCAGTGCCCTTGATATTCCAGAAAAAAAGTTATAGTACCCTCATCCAATACAAATACAATACAAACATATAAAAAGGATAATGATACAAACCTTGCCTTACGTTTTCATATATTTTTGTATATTTTGTATTTTCATATATATTTGTATATTCAAATCTGTTTCCTCTTGGATTAATTGTTAGTGATTCTTAACCTTTTTCAGTGCCCTTGATATTCCAGAAAAAAAATTATAGTACCCTCATCCAATACAAATATAATGCAAACATATAAAAAGGATTAGTGATACAAACCTTGCTTTGCTTTCTCATTGTAAATATACAGTACCATGCACTGGCTATCATGTCTCGTACCCCCATCCAATACAAATACAATGCAAACATATGAAAAGGATTAGTGATACAAACCTTGCTTTGCTTTCTCATTGTAAATATACAGTACCATGCACTGGCTATCATGTCTCGTACCCCCATCCAATAGAAATACAATGCAAAACATATGAAAAGGATTAGTGATACAAACCTTGCTTTGCTTTCCCATTGTAAATATACAGTACTATGCACTGGCTATCATTTCTCATACCCACATCCAATACAAATACAATGAAAAACATATGAAAAGGATTATTGATACAAATCTTGCTTTGCTTTCTCTTAGTAGATGTACAGTACCATGCACTGGCTATCATGTCTCCTGCACCCATCCAATACAAATACAATGCAAAACATATTAAAAGGATTAGTGATACAAACCTTGCTTTGCTTTCTCATTGTAAATACACAGTACCGTGCACTGGCTATCATGTCTCGCACCCACATCCAATACAAATACAATGAAAAACATATGAAAAGGATTAGTGATATAAACCTTGCTTTGCTTTCTCATTGTAAATATACAGTACCATGCACTGGCTATCATGTCTCGTACCCACATCCAATACAAACACAATGCAAAACATATGAAAAGGATTAGTGATACAAACCTTGCTTTGCTTTCTCATTGTAAATATACAGTACCATGCACTGGCTATCATGTCTCGTACCCCCATCCAATACAAATACAATGCAAACATATGAAAAGGATTAGTGATACAAACCTTGTTTTGCTTTCTCATTGTAAATATACAGTACCATGCACTGGCTATCATGTCTCGTACCCCCATCCAATACAAGTACAATGCAAACATATGAAAAGGATTAGTGATACAAACCTTGCTTTGCTTTCTCATAGTAAATATACAGTACCATGCACTGGCTATCATGTCTCGTACCCCCATCCAATACAAATACAATGCAAAACATATGAAAAGGATTAGTGATACAAACCTTGCTTTGCTTTCTTATTGTAAATATACAGTACTATGCACTGGCTATCATGTCTCGTACCTCCATCCAATACCAATACAATGCAAAACATATGAAAAGGATTAGTGATACAAACCTTGCTTTGCTTTCTCATTGTAGATATACATACAGTACCTTGCACTGACTATCATTTCTCCTACCCCCATCCAATAGAAATACAATGCAAAACATATGAAAAGGATTAGTGATACAAACCTTGCTTTGCTTTCTTATTGTAAATATACAGTACCATGCACTGGCTATCATGTCTCGTAACCCCATCCAATACAAGAACAATGCAAAACATATGAAAAGGATTAGTGATATAAACCTTGCTTTGCTTTCTCATAGTAAATATACAGTACCTTGCACTGGCTATCATGTCTTGTACCCCCATTCAATACAAATACAATGCAAACCATATGAAAAGGATTAGTGATATAGACCTTGCTTTGCTTTATTATAAATATACCGTACCATGCACTGTCTATCATTTCTCGTATCCCCATCCAATACAAATACAATGCGAAACATATGAAAAGGATAATGATATAAACCTTGCTCTGCTTCCTCATTGTAAATATACAGTACCTTGCACTGGCTATCAAGTCTCGTACCCCCATCCAATACCAATACAATGCAAAACATATGAAAAGGATTAATGATACAAACCTTGCTTTGCTTTCTCATTGTAGATGCACAGTACCAAGCACTGGCTATCATGTCTCGTACCCACATCCAATACAAATACAATGAAAACATATGAAAAGGATTAGTGATACAAAGCTTGCTTTGCTTTCTCTTAGTAGATATATAGTACCGTGCACTGGCTATCATGTCTCGCACCCACATCCAATACAAATACAATGAAAAACATATGAAAAGGATTAGTGATACAAACCTTGCTTTGCTTTCTCATTGTAAATATACAGTACCGTGCACTGGCTATCATATCACGTACCCACAGAAACGATAGATTAATAACCGCTGGATTAATATATGTAGTCATATACTTACTTTGGATGCCATAGAGATAAATACTCACACTTAGAAACACGTATACATATTGTATATACGCACGCACGCAGACACACGTATACACAAATACAAACATGTGCACAGACATATACAAACAAGAACACATGCCCACGCACATACACGCACACAAACAAGAACACAAGCACACGCACACACACACACACACTCACACTCACACTCACAATTCTGTATGCATGTGCATGTATTCAAATACAGCATGCATATGTATTATCCTACGTGTAAATATGCAATTTTGACTTGATGGCCGCACTGTCTTGTACACGCAAAAATTACGAAAGCGCTTTTCTTCGTTTTGATGGTAGCACTGTCTTGTGCACGCAAAAATAACTAAAGCGCTTTCTTCGTTTTGAAGCATTTATAAGTTCTTCCACGGGCTTCTCTTGACTTGATTCAGAGTAAATCAGGGAAGCTTAAAGGCCTCCGCAGCTATTATACCCACTAATACAAGAACCTGAAACTCGGGTTTGATGTCCCGTAGAGTTTAATAGAACACTAATGACGACCGATAAACTTGCAATGTGGAACACGAAGTGGCTGTCTGGAATATGCGAAAAGTTTCCTCGGAGACTTGCTTTCCTATGCATCTCTGCTCCCAAATTGAATTACTCGGAGCATTCATGGATTCCATTCGAGAGGCAAACACTACCGGCGCGTAGCAAACACAAGGAAACTCAATTTTCACTTGCTTGTCGGTAACCTCTCTAAGTTTCGACAATATCCAATACGATGCGTTATTTTATTTTTTCTTCCTCTATGCAAAATGGTTTTTGGTTTTAGATGAATGTGTCTTCAGGGGGGTAAGTCTTGAAGGTATCGATCTTGGTTAGGTCGTACATTCCCTTCGTTTTTTTTTTTTTTTTTTTTTTTTTTTTAGAGCAGTTTCTTTAACATTTTTTGACATCCATCTCTGAACATATAAAATTTCTGTTAACCTCTCAATGCTAGAAAATAAGAGAAAAATGCATTAATTTTAACTCTTCATTTATGATTTTGTCATTCTATTACTTTTATGGAATATTAATTGCCCAAGTTGTATACACTCAGTGCCGTACGTATGCTAATAAAGCCCATTTTCCAGTGATAGAAAATAGGAGAAAAATACATTAATTTCAAATATTTATTTCTGATTTTATCATTCTCTTACTTGTATGGAATATTGATTGCCAAAGTTATAAACAGTCAATATCTTACAGATGCTAATAATGCACCTTTTTCAGTGCTAGAAAATAAGAAAAAAAAAATAATTTCAACTCTTTATTTCTGATTTTATCATTCTTCCTCTTGTATTGAATATTGATTTCCTAAGTTATATACAGTCAGTATCTCACATATGTTAATACCACTCCTTCTTTCAGCACGATGAAGTAAGAGATAAATGCATTAAATTAAACTTTTCATTTCTGATTTTATATTTTTTCTTTGTATGGAATATTGATTGCCTAGGATATATACAGTCAGTACCTTACATATGCTAAAACCGCCGCATATAAATCGAGTCACACAGCAAATTTTTCTAATTTCAGTTTTAGTTCAAGAGTTTATTCAACAAAAGAAAACAAAATTTATACATATGTATATATATATATATATATATATATATATATGTGTATATATGTATATATATGTATATATATATGTATATATATATATATGGATATATATATGTATATATATATGTATATATATATATGTATGTATATGTATATATATATATATATATATATATATATGATACAAAATAACTTGTAGAAAAGGGAGAGCATAAAGCAAAGCTTATGGGGAACTGCTCTTCCTTTAGGGAAAGAATTATTTTTATTTTATTTTATTTTATTTTTGTACAATTTAGTATAATATATATTTTTTTACAATGAGATTAAAATAACTTTCGAAGACATGTGACACAACGGCTGCTAACTAGTTAATTACTTTCTAGTATACTCCACCTCTTCAGGTGATATTGTTATCACAAAATCGATGGTTATCACTAACGATGCGTTAATTGCCGTCTTACCTAGCACTCACCCTCCCTCCCTCCCTCCCTCCACCTCCACTAAGACTTTCAAGAAACTCGTTCAGACTTTACTGTACGTCTTTCTTAAGAACTCTCTTCACTTTTCTTAGCATTCATTCTCCTTTAAGAAAATAGAAATTATTCAAGATGCACTCAAATGTGTTTTCATGATTCACGTTTTAGATTATCATATAAAAATTAATATAATTTGCTTTTGTAACTTCTTGCTTACGAATTGATATGCATGTCTGTTCATAATAGCATCTAAAACATAAGTTGAAAATATACAATATCGGATATTTTTAGAACGAGTTAGCTCTTAGTTGTAATGTCTTCAGAAATTCAATATGCAATACAGCTTCAACATAGATAAAGTTGTCTAACCTTACCCAAAAAATAAATAAAAAATAAATGAGAATAAATAAATAAATAAAATGAAAATAGAAATAATAAACATAAAAAATAAAAATAATAAACATAAAAAATAAAAATAAAAATAAAAATAAATAAAATTCACCTTATTTTAATGAACGTACACTTAGCCTGAAGACCATCCACATTTCTCAATTCCACATTTCCCAGTTCCACATAACCTCATATGCGATGATGGTGTAATCGAAACTGTGCTGCTCTCGCATTCACTCTGTCTTGGGTTCAAATCCCGCACTCCTCTCCAATTACAAAAAGTTATTTATCCTTCTCAACAGTCCTTAAGGCCACAGCTACGCGTCTCCTGTCGTAGGACTCTCACTTCTTCTTTCGCCTCCTTCTCCTCCTCATCCTCCTTGTCCTCCTCCTCCTACTCCTCGTCTTACTCGTCCTTCTTATTCCTCCTCCTTACTCCTCCTCCTCCTCCCTCCTCCTCCTCCCTCCTCCTCCTCCTCCCTCTTACTCCTACTCCTTCTTACTCCTCCTCCTCCTCCTTCTTACTCCTTACTCCTCCTTCTCACACCTCCTCCTCCTTACTCCTCCTCCTCCTTTCACCTCCTCCTCCTCGTCTTACTCCTCCTTCTTCTTACTCCTCCTCCTTACTTCTCCTCCTCCTTCTTACTCCTCCTCCTCCTCCTTCTTACTCCTTACTCCTCCTTCTCACACCTCCTCCTCCTTCTTACTCCTCCTCCTCCTCCTCCTTACTCCTCCTCTTCCTCCTCCTCCTTACTCCTCCTCCTCACTCCTCCTCCTCCTCCTCTTCCTCCTTCTTACTCCTCCTCCTCCTCCTCCTCCTCCTCCTCCTTCTCTCTGTAACCCTGAGTTGCCTTACAGATGACCGTAAAGGCAACTATCACGGTCGGGATCCTGAGGGGACATAGTGGAAGGCAATTTAACCTTGCACTGTTCATGAATATATCTTACATTTAGACAGCAACTATAAATCAACCCAGGGAGTGAAACTGCTGTCGTTGAACTTTAGAACCGACGCCTGTCAGGCTTCCCTATATGTGCTGGCTCCTTCTACTGTGTGTGTGTGTGTGTGTGTGTGTGTGTGTGATTGTGTATAATAAATATATATATATATATAAATACATATGAAACTGAAGGTGGAAGAAGTAGACGAGGAATAATGGGAGAAATTTAATTCTTAATATATAGTCTTTCCGGCCGTCGTCCCGGGAATCGAACCGAGACCCAACTTGGTGCCGAACCGTCACTTTACTAATTTCGCCATAGGAGATGCAGTAGCTCCTATGACGCAATTGGTAAAGTGAAGGTTTGGTATCCAGGTCGTTCTCAGTTCGATTTCCAGAGCGACAGCAGGGAAGATTATTTGTATTATTTTGCTGTTACTAGTGATTCACTTCAGATATATATATGTATGTATGCAATAAGAACACTAGGAACGTGTGTTATATAAATGCAAGGTAACCACTTAAGAAAATAAACAAACGGATCAGAGCGCTTTCGTATATTACATCTTCAGTGTAAATTACACTGAAGATGTAATATACGAAAGCGCTCTGATCCGTTTGTTTATTTTCTTAAGTGGTTACCTTGCAAATATATATATATATATATATATATATATATATATATATGTATATATATATAAATATATAAATATATATATATGTATGTATGTATGTATAAACGTGAAGATTTCGAGGTATGCTTAAAAAAAAGCATACCTGCGAAACTAGTCAAGAATAAACTCGGACTGAAACTCCTGTGTTTCCTACTCCACACACGCGCACACACACACACACACACACACACACACACACACACACACACACACACACACACACATATATATATATATATATATATATATATATATATATATATATATTCAGATAAACCTAATTTTACATCCACCAAACACAGTTGGTGACCTTACTGGATGACACTGTTTGAATATGGGCATTGGTGTGTCCCAGAGGACAAAGAGAAAAAAACTGCAGTTCTGTAACTCTGAGTTTATTTGAAAAGCAAATGGTATGCATACCAAATTGACCCAAGTTGTTTAACCATTCATTCTATAGATACAGGCACGGATCGGGTCACGCGTTCCAGGCTATAATTCGTGTCACTCTTGCAATGTGTATTAGTTGTCACAAGTTTCTAGAATTTATCTAGGTTTTCGTTCATTTTAATATCAAATTAAAACACCAACAGTCAGTATATTTAGCATTGTATTAGTAAGCGGTTAGTAACTGTACAATTAGCCTAAAGACTTGTCACCAAAATTTTATATCTATTTTATCTATATAGCTATAGCTCATATACATGGTATTACTAAATCTTCAAACTGTTGGACATATCCACTTGGTGATCAAATAAATTATAAATTCTCTTTCACTATTCTGGTCGACTGTTCAATATAAATCCGACTTAATATCTCGTTTCAGGACCGGCTTAGCCTCTGGGGGAAAGTACAGTCTCTGTGAATAATCCTGGATAATTGTTTGTAAAGTGAGACGTTTATGTAGTTTTGGGTTTACTGAAAATGGCTCTGGTTGTAAATGGAGTCTAGATTTAATAATTTAATATAATTTGCTCTTCAATTCTGAGAATTCTGCCACTGAAATAGAACGCTTCACGTGCTTGTGACCCCCTAGGCCGAACTCGTTAGTGGGTCCCTGAATTTATAGAAATAAGGCATGTTTCACTAACCAATACACACACACACACACACACACACACACACACACACACACACACATATATATATATATATATATATATATATATATGTATATATAAATCATACGAGGTAATAATATTACATCAGAGGAAGCCTCATAAAGCGAAATAAGTCGTGTAATCTCCATTCTTACCGCTCATATACTTGTCATGGTGTCACTATATATATATATATATATATATATATATATATATATATATGTATGTATATATATTGCGAATAAATCACAAAAACACGTGATTCACAAAATGTGAAATAAAACCACTCATCTTTTATTTTATTTTCCAAGTGATTTTATTATGTATATATACATTATACATATATATATATATATATATATATATAATATGTGTGTGTGTCTGTGTGTGTGTAAAAAGATCACAAAACCACGTGATCCAATAATTTGCTGATAACCACAAAGGAAACACGAAAAGAAACTAGAACTCCCAAGCGCTTTCGTGATATTTCACAAAAGCGCTTTGAAGTTCTAATTTCTTTTCCGTTCTCCTTTGTGATTATCAGCAACATATATATATATATATATATATATGTAAATACATATATACTATGCCTATTGGTAAATTAGACCATGTCATGTACTCGTTTGGAAACCATGAAAGTGTCTAGTCTTCAGTCTGAAGTAGATGCAAGCCGTCTTGCGTCTCAGTCCGAAGTAATATTCACTCTTCCACGCAGTAGCTTTTATTGTAAAAGAAAAAAGAAAATTCGACCTCTAAATGTAACTTCATAAGGGAGCATAACATACAAGCTTGATATTCATGCTGATGTATAATATAAACACGCTTTCTTCGGACGTTTTTGTATTTTGTGCATCTTGTTTTCATATTTTACCTTTCTTTTAGTCTCGTTTATTTTTATTTATTTATTTATTTATTTTCCTTGCTCATATTACCTTATTTTTTCCTTACTTATAATTTTTTTCGAAACGGCTTATTCTCAATTCTTTTCGTTTTCAATCATAACCTTCCTTTAGATTGTATTATAGCACATTTTGCTTGATTTGCTCTTTTCTTTAAATATCTAATTTTCCTTATAACTTTTTTAGACTCCTTATTTTCAAACCTATAATTTCTGTAATATCTAGAATTCTAGATTCGTCGCTTTTAGTATCATGTCCACCAAGAAGCCTTGGACAACCATTTCTAGGCTTTTCGAAGAAACCACTTGACTTCGAAAAAAAAAAAAAGGAAAAGGGAGGTATTAGGAATCACATATGACAGGTAAGAAGGAAATAGAATGAAAAAATTTGTTAATTTACATTTCTTGCTTCAGCAAGGGAATACTCGTACGTAGTCCATTAGAGCCCAAAAATACTTTTGTTTTTCCTGAAGACTCGTTTTGGCGGGAAAAAGTTCAGATTTTTAGATGACATCCACCCAAGAAGTATCTCGCGAAGTATCAGTTGTATAAAATGCAGAGCTTAATGTATATGCATACACGCATAAACCCAAAAAATAAATCTGTTGTACCAGAATATTTTATGTTTTTAGATTAGGTGGAGCTCGAAGCTTATCTAGTACTGCAATATTAAGGACGGTCTGGGGGTGTTCTTTCCGTCCTTGTCCCAAAATTTTAGGATTATCTGACGTTTTTTCTTTTTTGTGGGAAAATATAATGTAAACAAATGAGACTTCCAAAGAACGTAGCATAATTTTCAAGCAACGTACAACTATTCTTTTGCATAAAGGAATATACAGGCGCGCACAAATGGAAACACACACACACACACACACACACACACACACACACACACACACACACACACACACACACACACACACTCGGTGGCGCTGTTGATAGAGTACTGGATTGTCAGTACGGAGGTGTGGCAGTACCTGGTTCGAATCCTGCCCAGGGCCGAAATTATTTCGGTATCGCTGCGCTTCGGGTCGTTACTTCGACTCTCGTGGGCGGAGAGTTGGGTGTGTGTGTGTGTAAGGTCATAGCATTACCCATAGATCGG
This sequence comes from Oratosquilla oratoria, assembly GCF_046742065.1. Lineage (NCBI taxonomy): Eukaryota > Metazoa > Arthropoda > Malacostraca > Stomatopoda > Squillidae > Oratosquilla > Oratosquilla oratoria. The sequence goes on along the minus strand of NC_134820.1, from coordinate 25,390,502 downwards.
TCATACGAGCTCTGAGCTCTCTTCCGGGAGGGAAATAGCTGTCGATCACAAGTCCAACACGTGATCCAAAGACCAAGGTAAATACACACACACACACACACACACACACACACACACACACACACACACACACACACACACACACAAATACATACACATGCATGCACAAACAATAGAAAAATTAACAAAAGCAATCAGTCATAAACAATCATGTACAGTAAGAGAGAGAGCAAATAAAGAGATAAATACAGAGATAGAGAGAGAGGTGGGTACAATGATAGAGAGAGAATGAGAGAAAGAGAGGAAGAATGAGAGGAGAGGGAGAATGAGAGAAAGAGAGGGAGAATGAGAGACAGAGAGGGAGAATGAGAGAAAGAGAGGGAGAATGAGAGAAAGATAGAGAGAATGAGAGAAAGAGAGGAAAAATGATAGAAAGAGAGAGGGGGGGGATAGGGAGGGAGAGAGTGAGTGAGTGAATGAGTGAGTGAGCAAGAGAGAGAGAGAGAGAGAAAGTGAGGAAGAGAGAAAAAGGTGGAGAGGGAGAGATAGATTGATGAAAAGAGAATGTATAGAATTTCTAAATTATTTGAATCAGGAGCTGTTGACGTTTTCAAATATTATGCGTTCTGGCATCCTTCGTTGCAGCACAGTTGTTTAAAAAGAAGACTTATGATTGGTTACTTCTATAAAAAGGAGACTTGTGATTGGTCGCCGTATGTCTTACTGTTATTGCAAGGCATTATCTTTGCTGCTGTTACATCTTACGTTTTTTTTTTTTTTAAATCTGTTCCTGTGTCTATATAATAGGACCCAGCTATCATAGGTCACCTCAGTAATTTGACACCAAAATAGCCACAACCCATGCTGGGTCATGACCTTTTCTATTGCCCTGTTGTAGAGACTTCCTGGGTTGAAAGTAATTAGTCTCCTTAATTTTACCTTCTATTGTACGTGGCGTTTCCAAATTTGTCCTTGCTTACGCCAAACTATTTGTTTATCTCCATGGCAACCGATTGGTATTGACGTTATTGTTACCCTTTGTTGCTAAGGTGGGTCCTCAACAAATTAACAAATTTTGTGGCCACATAGAAGAAAAGGTTATTTGTAAACTGACATATTGCGAGTTAATCAGGATGAACTAATGATCTTCTTTTTTGTATATAAAATCAAAGACACTAATTTCTACAAAAAAAAAAACAATTTTTTTTTTTTTTTGGGGGGGGGGTTTGATGTCCCTCTTTACATAGGCTAATTTTAAATCCTCTCCAAATTATCTGGTACGTTATTATTCCTAAGGATAAAGTTCTCAACACTATTGACATAACGCTAAAGGTACAAAAATATATCTAATGATTTATTGATATCTTAATTAGATAAACAATGAAAGAATAGATAACCAAATAAGCAAATAAATCAATAAAAGATAAATGAATGGATAAACAAATATATAAATGAATAAAGAGATAAATAGATGAATAGAAATAAGACAGATGAAAATAAATAATAGACAAATAGATAATAAACAAATAAACTAATAAATAAGATAAATAAGTCAACAAGTTAATAGATGAATAGACAAATTAAGAGCTAAATGAACGAAGGAATATATATGCATTATATATATGCATATATATATATACATATATGTATATATATATGTATGTTGACTATATTATGACAAGACTGAAGGTGAAAGAAGTAGACGAGGAGTAATGGGAGAATTTCACGCTTTAACGTTTCGACCCGCAGGGTCTTGATCACAAAGCTAACAACTCAAACGTAACAATGTATATATATACATATATAATGCATATATGCATACAATTGTGTGTGTGTGTGTGTGTGTAAATAAGCGCCATTCGGTGCAGTGTGATTAAAAGATAATTTCATATGTTATGTGATATGGACTGGTAATGTGCAGCGTGGAGCCTGTTCACCTAAAGAGGCCTTTTTCACCCTGGTCACTCACTCATATATTTTCAAAATTTATGTGGCTCCCCATTTTTTTTTTTTTTTCTCCTTATACCCTGCCAAAAAAATTAGAAAATAATAATGATGATGACAGTAATGATAAAGAAAATGTAAGAGAAACCCATTGATTTTCTACAAAATTGACAATCATAATTATTAGAGTGTAGGGTGGTTCTTTTATTTTCAAACTCTTCACATTACATAAATGTAAAATTTGAAGCGGTCTTTGTTATTTTTACGCTTATTTGTTTTGTTTTCTCCCTTTGTGTAATCATCTTTGTGGTATATTTCATACATTCCTATGATGGGGATCAGTGCTATTTATGTATCATTTTTTGGGTTAAAAATATTCACGTTTTGTAAGCAATAAAATCTATCTATGTATCAAGGGCTTTTCCCCCTTATTCGGGAGGTAGCCAAATCAAAAGGCGTATATCCACTTCCACCCATTCCACTTCCACCCATTCCACTCCCATCCACCACCCTTTCCTCCATCTCGTCTTAGCTCCTCGTGGATGACGGGTCATCCCTGTATCCCGCCCACTGTCCTGGGTCAGAAGTAATGCAGCAGGACACAGTACATCCACAGCGTGGCCACTTCACTTAATCAATGAAATAGGACTGGAATAACTTTTACTTTATCACATGTTTACTTTATCAGACCTCAGCTGTATGACCGATTCCTTTGAAGAGCAAATGTTTAAGTATTTCCATCTATTAGATAATGGATTTTTTTTTTTTTTTTTTTTACTGCTGTGAAGTTCAACGTCTGGGTTACTACCAAGTGGATATTTGTGTTTTTGAACCGGAGATATTGATGATATTAATATTGGAGTCTGGAACTTGTTAAGAATGTAAGTCCTTTGTTGTTGGACCTCCTTTAAGCCAAGGTCCCAGTCTTTGTTGCCCGCGGATTCATTTGAATAAAGACTGTCCTACGGCGGCTGATTTTGATAAGCGTCGTTTTATGGACTTGAATGTATTCTCGGACAATGGTCTAGTCTAGGTTATGGCTTTTGCCGGCTAGTCACTTAGGTTTTTTTTTTTTTTTTTTTTTTTTTTTTTTGTTTTTTTTTTTTTTTTTTTTTTTTTTTTGCTCTACAAAATTGACAATCATAATTATCTTCTAAGACGGTGATGGAAGATTCTCTTATATTGAGACTCTTCACATTATATAAATGTATAATTTGAAACGATTCAGTCTAGGTTACAGATTTTGCTAACTAGTCATTTGATTGTTGTTTTGATTTTTTCTCTCCCCTTATAAGTTGAACCTCGTATCTATTCTAAGTGACTTGTAGTGTTTATAAAAAGGTAAATTATCTATTCTAAAGACTACATTATCTGCATTAAATTTCCTTAAATTATTTTGATAAATTTCAGACACTCAATGATTTTGTTTATCCAGTCTTTAAGTTACCTTGAGTTCTTTACAATGTATTAATAGGTACATTCATTAGGGTATAGTAGGTGTAGAAAACCGTAATGATATATGCGAAGTACAAATAATCTAGTATTTGATGAGGTTGGTTACTACACCATGGTAGAAGTTTTTCATCCTAATAGTAGGAAGGAGTAACTCAAACTTTGAAACCGTTTTAGGACTTATAATTGCTAAGCTAAGCTAAGATAGGATAGTAAAGGTAGAGGAGGGGGGGAGGAGGGTGTGTGTGTATGTGTGCAAGAGGTAAGGAGGAAATGGAAGGAAGTTAGAGTAATAACAGATGTGGGGCAGACCCACTTGCTACTTTGATACTTGATATTAATTTAGTGGTTGTAGATGCAAGTGCCTATGTATGTAATATAAGGCTGGTCCCTCTTCTTGGGTCGGGGATGTTTTTCTTTTTCTCAAGTTATGATTTTTTTTTTTTTTTTTCTTTTATTGAGTCGGCCCTCCGCCATGACATGAAAAATACTCAATGAATATACAAATGCTCTGTAAAGCGTATGCAAATATAACTATATACAAATCCATTTAGTAATATAATAGTGATGCTTGTATGAGATATAATGTTTACGATATATGGTAATGATGGGCATTGGTATATACAATGATATAATGCAGATTAACAATATTATGTACAATGAAGCTATATACACTTAGGGGTACACTGCAGCAGTTGTGTCGTGTTGCCACATATTAACTATCAGAAGTCTTCATGGAAAAGGACCCAATATAAGAGGGAATAGAATGGGATAAAGGGGCTGGCTATCTTCTTTAAAAAGTCGAAGAGGCCTTTGCTATGTAGATATGAATTTTATAGTCTTTATAGATCTCAATGATCCTATCTGCGTATAAAAATTCACCGTTGGATTACCGACAATTAATGAGATTATGGGATCTTTTGTTAACTTTTCTATTGACTCTGAAAACGCTTTCTTTGTAGGCATTGTTACTCATCCATAATAAGTAGGGATTTATTTCTTTACGAAAGAAGATTAAGTCTTTGTGGAGAGTACGCAACTTTTGGCTCTTGTTTACTAAAGGACTTGCGCGCGTTAATGCAAATAAGTAGAAAGATTAATGTGCGTCTGCATGTACACAGTTTAATGTATTCAGTGATGCGCTCTATACTTTTCATGTGCTTCAGTTTGTATGTTTTTATACAGTTAAGTACATATGCTCAGATGCGAGCGTTTTGCCTATATGTCATGATTCTCTCTCTCTCTCTCTCTCTCTCTCTCTCTCTCTCTCTCTCTCTCTCTCTCTCTCTCTCACTATAAGTCTCTCAACATCTCTACCACTCTCTCTACCTCTATCATTCTCTTTACTTTTCTCTTTACTATTCTCTCTACCTCTTTACCTTTGTCTACCTCTCTCTTTACCTCTTTACCTCTACCCCTCTCTGGCTCTCCCTCTCTCGCTCCCTTTCTCGCTCCCTCTCTCGTTCCCTCTTTCTCTCCCCCTCTTCTTCTCTCCCATTGTCCTTCTGTCTCCCTTTCTTCCTCCCTCTGTTACCCTCTCTTCCTCTCTCTGTCTCTCTCTCCCACTCTCTCCCTCTCCCACTCTCTCCCTCTCCCATTCTCTCCCTCTCCCCCTCTCCCCCTCCCTCTCCCTCTCCCATTCTCTCCCTCTCCCCCTCTCCCCCTCCCTCTCTCTCTCTCTCTCTCTCTCTCTCTCTCTCTCTCTCTCTCTCTCTCTCTCTCTCCCTGTAACCGTTATTAACCATCAACCACACACGTGATCCACACACATGTAACATGGTACTCGTCTTTGGCAAGACCCCCCAATCTTGCAACCTCACCACTTTCCCAATTTCAAAACACCTGACTCGTTAATGCAAAGTAGGACAAGATGCCCTCGCAGTGTCACCACATGAGACGCCTAATGTCACCAAACAGACCCATTGAACCCTTTCTCGTACCTACCCCAATTCCATTACGGTAACTTAATACATATATACCATATCTAACCACACCCACCAACCAAACAACTAACCCCTATATAACGAAACTAACACTCGTATCTATATTTGATGACTAACACGTCTCACATACTACAACCCACAAAACCTACCCATCACCCTTTATTAGCGACGGCTGCGCCGCCGAGAGAAAGGAGTGCCGAGGTCAAAGCCCGGCACGAGGAGTGCCAAGGTCATGTACCTAGTACTAGGGCTACCTAGGCCAAGGACCTAGTTAGTAAAGGTAGGGAGATCATCTCCCTCACCCCTCATTGTACATAATATTCGTACCTGAGAATAGATACAAGAACGTCCCACCGAGACTTTACATCACATGCTAAATCACCATTACATGTAACAAAACACATTTGTTTTGTTACACTCCCTCTCTCCCTCCCTCCGGGAAATTTTATGATAAGGAGGCTTCGTTTTACATCAATATTTGCTTTAACTGCCATCAGGCAATTTCATTCAAGGGAGGCTTCGTCTAAAACAAAAGTGTTAACTTCATTTCAAGTCTATCTCGACTGACGATTTGTTTGCAAGTTCCGAATGATAGTGTATATTATAGTTAATACCAGGAAATTTCATTCAGATGCGACAAGTCCTTCTCTAGAGAAAGTTTTGAGTTAAGATTCCATCTTGAAATCGGCTTCTTTAGATGATTTTTCGAAACTGTGCTTAAGAAATCCGATTTATACGAATAAGAGTTTTTCATTGTTGACACAAAACTTATCCTTTAGTCCACAAGTTGACACAGCCTCAATAAACGCCACTGCGGTCAACTGGTAATGTCTTCTTTATGTAATTTCTTTTTGTCGTGTGAAAAGGGATATTTTGTGATGGAAATTTGTTTTTATGTGGTCTTTCATCACCTCACCATCCCCACCATGTTCATTCCTTTGGTTATCATCTCATTCCTTTCGAGCGCTTCCGTCAAAGATTACAACACTGTTTCCCAACCCAAGTAGGGCCGCCAAGCGTTTCCTCTGGGTTCGCCAAGACATCTTGTATGTTTTTTTTTTTTTCTTGTTTTTTTTTTTTGCGAAGTGATACGAATTCAATTATTGTTATAATAAAATTCAATTGTGTTAGCTTTGTCTTTTATGATATTACATTACCTTTCTTACAAATATATTTATTATAATTACTTGTCCCCTATTTTTTACAGTCAACAACTAGTCATGTATATTAACACACATACAAATAGATTAGTGGGGTTGCGATCATGTCATAAGGATCATATTGGGGTCGCCTGAAAAAAGGTTGGGAAACACGGGCTTACATTAAAACCTCTGCTACCACCACCAAGACCACTACCAAATAATTTATCAAGGAAACCAGCAGATGACAAAACCACCAACATGCAAAACCATAATCTATAAAAACCATCATCTTCATCAAAACAGTTATCAACAAATTCATCATGATCAAATCTACCACCACCAGATGGGAGGGAGGGTGGTGGGGTGTGGGGTGTCTTCAGGGGTGGAATGGGTGGGAATGATTTGTGCCTTTTCCTTTTTGGCTACCTCCCTAGTAAGGGGGAAAAAGCCTTGGTATATGTATGTATGTACCACCACCAGAACCGTCAACGTCAAATCTACCATTATCATTTAAACCATACCATCGAAACCCTTAACATTACTACCACCATTACCAAAACCACCGCTGCCACCAATTATACCACCACCAACAACAATACCACCTTGGTCTCACCAGAGGCCAAAAGCACACATAAGCTTGCCTCGATAGAACTGTGTGGACCAACCCGAGGACCAGTATGGAAATTCTGCAAGATAGCTTGTTACCACTGCTATCTGCAGGTGACATTGCATCTGGTAGTTTACCCTCCACCGATAAGGCAATATTCTTTAAGAAATTTTGGTTTTGTCTGATGTCGGAGATTCCCTTCAGGCGATTGATATACCCCGTGCAATGAGGATCGAAGGGCAGATTTCCCAAATTAACTGAATAAGATCGTCTAATATTAACCACGAAAAACCCGTGAAATGCATCACAATGTTGGAAATGTAAAAGGAAAATACGACTCGCGTGCAGAAATGGTTTCTGTGGTGAGATGACTTGGTCCTTCTTGCTGTTGTGACTGGTAAAATAGTTAGCCTATCAAGACCGTGACCTATTTCACAGACCTTTCTCAAACTAAAACTAGGTTATTCTTAATCAGGTGAAACACGTAATTAGGCATTCTTTCACGGTCAGACCAGGTCAATAAAGTTTGCCTTTTGGAATGCATATTAAACACCTTTTTTTTTTTCATGTATTATCAAATTCTGTCCCAGGACTTCCCATCAAATGAATAGAATTACTTGGATTTACCTAGAAATAACTCAGAAAATCAATCAAGCTATAAACAAATCTAAAAATTTATTTGTCAATAGCAAAGTTAATACATAAACATCCGTGTGCGTGTGTGCGCGCGCGCGCGTGTGTGTGTGTGTATGTGTGTGTGTGTGTGTGTGTGCTTGTGTGTTTGTAAAATTCAGTAGATTATTCATAGAGGTGAGGAAGATGGCTGATAGAGCTGATGAAAGATTATTTAGATAGTTTGGGCACATGGAAAAAATGAGCGATGAAAGATTAGTAAAAGAGTTGTAAAAGACAGAGGTGGAGGTAGTGAACTTGAGGGGACGACCAAGGATGAGATGGATGGATGGGGTGAAGGGGGTGTTGAGCAAGAGGTGAATGCCTGTTGAGTAAGGAAGGGAGACGGCTAGAGAGAGGGATGAATGGAAAATGACAGTGTTTGGATGATACTGTTATGCAAGGAAGGGAGAGATGGGGGATTAGGGTGTGCGTGTGTGTGTGTGTGTGTGTGTGTGTGTGTGTGTGTGTGTGTGTGGTGCGTGTGTGTGTGTGCGCGCACGCGCGCTCTTTGAGAGTTTGAACTCTACCACCCATTTCCCCCCTGAGATCGTCCCTAAGCTTAAAAAACATTTCTTAACACCGCACAACAGTGTTAAAACGTTAAGGGGCTAACCGCACTTATAGATTAGACAAGAACACAAGCTCAACAACAACAATAGAAAGCGGCTGTCTTTAGAAGGTGGCTTTGTCCCACAGGCGGCCGTAATCGTGCGTTAGGTGGCTGTGTGGCTGGGCTTTGGGGGAGGCTAGGGAGGCAGGGGGCTGAGGGGCTGGAGAACGCGGCTTCAGGGTCTGGAAGTCTGGAAGGAAGAACCTGCCTCATTATCATGCAAATGCAAAGGAGGCCCATTACCATCGCCCGATAAAAGCTCGATGTCTACCCGGCAGAACCTCCCCGCCTTTTCCTGGTGTTAAGCGTGTCCGGTCCACCAAAGGAGGAAGAGGTGGGTAGATAGGGGAAACGGCTTTTACTTATGTGCGCCTGTTTGTGAGCGAGTTTGAAGGTTTGTGTGTGTGTGTTTTTGTGTTTTTCTTGTGTTCACGTTTTTGTTGTGTGCTTTCATAGTTTGGACATTTCATTTTTGGCTTGTATGTATTAAATATTTTATTCCTAAAATGAACTTGTTTGATATATTTGATGTGCTCATATAGTTACAAAACATTTCCTACAAATATTAAAGAGATTAAATACGTTTTTTCCAAACTTGAATATACAGAAACAGTTTCAAATTTGTTCACTTTGCTTTTCGAAGAAATGAAGAAGCAAGTTACATGCCAGGGTTCTATTTTCATTTTTTCTTAAGAACTACATTAACTACACAAATTTCACTTTTATTTCATTTCGTTACAAATTAATACTATAAAGAAATGAAAAATGTGGAGACATTGATACTCGCGTGTTTATTGTTATCCTTCATGAATTGAATATAAAAAGGATAGAAATGGATGTTTGTTGTGGAATGCCAGGAGGGTGGGGGACTGACTTGGCTGACTAGCCCTATTATAAGAGGAAACAACGTTTTTACTGTATAGATAGGTAGATAGATAGATAGGTAGACATATAGCTAGGGAAAAAGATAGGTAGACATACCGGCAGCCAGATAGATAGGTCAACAGATAGATAGGTAGACATACAGACAGCCAGATAAATGGGTAGACAGATAGGTAGACAGACAGATAGCCAAATAGATAGGTAGACAGATAGGTAGACAGACAGATAAATAGATGAGTTTAATAATTTTTATTTTGTTGTGACTGATAAGAGACAGGTAAGTAGAACCCGGAATGAAAGTATTATCTTTTGACAGATGAAGAACTGGTAAGTAGATAGATAATTAGGATGATAACAAATTGATTAATTAATCGCTCAATAGTAGACAGATAAACAATCAACTAGAAAAATAACTAACTAGATAACAATTGAAAATATTCTTTGTTACTGTTATATTCATTCTAGGCAAATTTCCATGGTAGTTTTTACTGGTCTTTGTTACTGTTATATTTATTCTAGGCAAATTTCCATGGTAGTTTTTACTGGAGTAGTTTATGATATATATCAGAGGGGGACTATGTCGTGACACATAGGCAAGATAAAAAAAATCCCACAGTCGGAGAAAGTAAACGGACGAATAATAGAATTAACTGTATATTTCGACCACTGTGTGTAGTGCTCTTCAGCAGATGATGTATATGTCAAATCAACCGCTTTTTCATAATGAGAAACTCTACAGATACTACTGAAGTTAACATGGCATTATCTTATTTAACACAGGAAACGCTAAAAGTACACAAAAGGTTAACATTAACATCAGATGATTTGGTTTTGGAAGCCGATTTCCGTTAACCAATAGCATTCACCTTCTGCGCTTATCTTCGTTCCACGGAATAAGTTCGACTCTTTCCCCCTCGTTTATTTGTTTATCGTAATACTTGATCGTAATGCTCACGAATTCTAACCATCCCCGAACTCGGCTTCAGCCAGAGGAACTTTTACTTCCTCTTACGTAGCGGGGGCGTGTGCTCTCATTACAATGCAAATGCTCAAGCGTGACTTCTGTAGTGACAGTTGAAAGAATGCAACAGGATGAAAGAGGGGAGGAAGGAGGAAGACCACGAGAAGGTTGACGATGATGTTTACCTCATCAAGGTAGAAGACTCCTGTCCTATTTGTAGGCAGGAGTAACCCAAACTACGTAACTTGTTACGAAATTATATTACATTGGCCCGTCCGCCATCATATACATAATACATTGAAAATAATCAAATCTTTGAACAGAGTATGCAAATAACAGTATACATATATAAATTCAACAATACAATAGTCATCCTCATACAACATATAATATTTGAAACATACTGTGTAATTTAAAAGACGTGCATAATAATTCGATACAGAATAATAATTTTTTTAAACAGTATGATGTGTACACTTAGGGAACACTAGTAGTGGCAGCGTGTTGCTACAAGGTTATACTGCAGCGTTTGCTGAAATCAATTATAGCGGGTGCTGGGAATTGATGCACACAAAAATCACATTGATATATGTATCATTGATCACCCAGTTGTGTATATTTTACCTTTTCCAGACTATTTTATTTTTCTAGGGTGTTCTTATTTCTTCTACAAACAATATTGTCAATTTGTTTCAGTTCTAAGGAAACAAAAAATAAATCAAGCAGTACACTTCACTTTGTCTTTTAACTTTCTAATAACAAGATAGGGGTGGTTAGACGTGACGACAGGGGGTGCTATGGTCCGAAAAGGTTTGGAAACTCTGGGTTATAAAGTGGAAGGTGATTAAGTTGGAGACCCTCTTGAATTTCGGGAATATTCCATTACACAATTTTCTCGTCTATCCAATCTTTTATTATCCATTTTTTTTTTTTGGGGGGGGCGTATGGCTCTCTTCATTATTGTAAAACAAAAAATAAGAAGAAGAAAAAAATGCCGTGGAGGTGTAGAATAACACACTAACACGTAGCTTCAGGTCAGTGTTAATGTTTCATAATTGAAATTACACAAAAGTCATTTTCCAGCCCACTGGCTCTACACAATTCTGGAGGACCAAAAAATGAGATTCTATTCGTGGTCGTCCAACTGAACATACGTCGGAGGGAATCTTCTCCCTATCGTCTCGTTCCCAGAAACCCATGAGAGATGGATGTTTCGTCACTGAACTGGACTGGAGATAATTTCTCTCTCTCTCTCTCTGTCTCTGTCTCTTTCTCTGCCTGTCTCTCTATCTTTCTATCTATCTATCTCTATCCACGTCTCTATCTATCTAACTATCTATATCTCTTTCTATCTCCATATATCTATATATCTATATCTGTATCTGTACGAGTATCTATATCTCTCTATCTCTATCTCTCTCTATTTCTATATTTATCTATTTCTCTATATATCAATCAATCTATACATCTATATATTTATCATCTATCTCAGTCTCTCTCGGTCTATTTCGGTCTCTATCCATTTCAGTCTCTATCTTTATCTCTATCCCTATATCTCTATTTGTTCATCTATATTTCACTCTCTACCCACCTGCTCTCCTTCTGTTCGACCTGATGGTCTTGTCAGTTTCCATACCGCTGTAGTTCACCTACAGAAATGATTAGTTAGTTAAGGTTTATTCAACAATATAAAATACAATTTAGACATACATATATACAATTTTTTTTTTCAAAATTAGTAGTTGAAAAGGGAGAGCGAGAAGCAAAGCTTATGGGGAGTTGCTCTCCCTTTAAGGATTTTTTTTTTTTTATTATTATTAATTTTTGTTACCATTTTCTGTTCCTCTTGAGGTCCTCCACACGTGAAGTTCCCTTAATCGGCTGGGTCTGTTGGACATTTGATCCCCAACTCTGCATCAGCTTTCGACATTTTCTCACCAATTTTTTCATGCAAGAACACTTGTAATTACCCGTTCTAGTCGATGAGGTAAAAATTATGGAACGGAGTATGGCGGGCTGGTGGTTTTCCATAGGATAGATCTATGGGGGACATCTGGAAACTGTTGTCTGCTGTTTTTAGGCAACGGTGGTTTCTGGTCAGGGAAAGTTGGGACGGAGGTAATTTGAGTTGCAAATGTCGCTCCACATTGCACAATCAAGGCCAAAGGTGACCAGAGATCACTTTAGTAACTTTGTGTTTGTGTTTACAAAGGATTACAAAGCCGGAGCATGCCGACAGGAGACCTTTTGGTCCATATCTAGGTCGGATGCGAAAAAATCATAACAATAAACTAATGAATAAAAACTATAATAATGTAAATAACAAAATACATAAATAAATGCATATGTATAGGTAAATAATAAACAAACAGGTAAATAGTAAATAATAATAAATTGACATATAACTAATAATAAATTAAAATCAGACAGACAAATGATAAAACAAAAACAAATAATATGAAATAAATTATAATCATTACAGCATCTTGCTTAGGTGTTTATCTAAATGGTTCTTGAACGTCGTCTACGTGTGGTCTAGAAACTACTTTAAACTCTTAGTCCCACTTCCCGTTTTCTTCCCATTTTCTGTGACTCGTACCCATTTTCTTTGTTACATTTCCATATCCCTCTTTGATATAATTCATGTGCTCTTCGTGTTATTACGTTTTGTATTTTACCCGAGTTTTTTTTTTTTATATTAATTTCATTATTCATCTATGTCGTCCGAATTGATTTATATTTCTCAATTATTATGTTATTGCATTACTTTTACTATTTTTACATCCTTTAGAAGGAGATCTTGTTTCATCAGAGTAAATCTTATGTTTAAGGGAAACTTTACTTTAGAAGGCTTTACCTACGCCAAAAAAAAAAAAAAAATAATAATTATAATAATAAATAGAATAAATATATAAATAGAATATAATATAAAGCAATATTACAAAGGATTACAAAGGCGGAGCCGACAGACCTTTTAGTTCATAGCTATGTCGGATGTGAAAAAGTTATAATAATGATAAATAAATAAAGATAAAATAGTATAAATAAATAAAATAATTGCACAGATATAGTTAGATAATAAACAGGAAAATAGTAAATAATAATAAATTTACATATAACTATAAATATGAAACAAGCAAATAATGATAAACAGACAAATGATAACAAAACAAACTATGTTAAGATACCATATACCTTCTTTTGAATGTATTCCGTATAAAAACTTCGGTCATTCATGGTACCTATTACAATGCAACACATAACCTCGAACTGCGTATCCGCAACCCTTTTATACATCTTTCACTTATTTCCATCCCTCTATACTCTTTCGCGCACACAGCTGACCTCATGAAAAGATGGACGAAAACGAGTATACATATGGTAATAATTCATTCCTTTTGGCATACGGACGATAGGAATTGTATTTATTCGTGTACGTGGGATCTGGAGATCTTTGATCGCGCACCTGTCACTACCTGAGACTAGAACGATCATCCATATTCTACTGGGAACAATTTAGATGCAGGGAACATATTTCTAAACGTTCCGACACAGACAGTGGTCGGAACTCAGCCAAAGGATGAGATGTATTGATGTTAGAATAGAGGCCTTGGGTACAAATGTATCCAAACATTTGTTTCGTTAATGGGAAAGGTCCCTTTCTGAGCAAAAAAGAAATAAATAATTCAATCAATCATTCAATTAATAGATAAATATGTACATAAGTACATAGATACATGAATACATAGATAAATGAGTATAAAGAAAATAAGTGAATAATTGAAAAAATAACAAATATTTGCTTTGAAATAGTAAAACGGCTTGATGACAACCAAAAACAAATTGCTTAAATCCTCGGTGGATATAGTATTACCAAAGGAGGTAGATCGCTTTACCAGCTTAACGTATGTATGTAGGACTACTGTACATGTTTTGAGGGTTAATTGGAACTAATCACGTTACGATGTACAAATTCTCTATTTGTGCAAGGAGCGTTAGGCTTTTTCCTAGCTGACGCATGCGCTTTGATAACTTGAAAGAGACGCCTTACCAACTTAACGTATATCTACGTAGGACTACTGTACATGTTTTGAGGATTAATTGGAACTAATCACGTTACGATGTACAAATTCTCTATTTGTGCAAGGGCAGTTAGGCCTTTTCCTTGCTGACGCACTTGTTTTAATAACCTCAAAGAGGGTACCCTCAGCTGAATAGAATTGTCTGGCGGTAGTTAGAACGTATGGGTAAATAGTCAATAAGATGAAAGGGATATGGAGATGGCTTTAAGCTTTTCATTACTAAGATAGTTTCCCTCAGGTAATTGGAATAGTCTGGTGTCAGCTTGATCAAGTATATAGTAGTCTGATGGTTTGAAAGGATTAAGCCTCTAACACGTGTAACTATACGAGTTACCCTTGTAGAATCCTTGTATATTTCATCTTGGCTTAGGATTATCTGTAATCTAGATGTATATCACCTGCCAAATTCCCATCTTTTGAAGTATTTAGGTAACTAAAACAAATATATAGGGAAGACAAAAACATGGATTTCACTAAAATCTGAGAACTAAAAATCAACTGTTCAGCAACGGTAATTAAGATTATCTGAAGGATAAGACCATGGAGAATATCCTTGTCTCCTATCCAGCCAATTTTATTAAGAAAATATGTGAAGTCTGACAACATTGTGTCTTGGATAATATGAGATCAACTCTGTCCTCATTTTGACGGACTTGAAAGTAATGTTTTATTTTTTTTAGTATCTTTTCTTTCATTTATTCATTTATCTATTATTTATTGTTATTATTATTATTGTTATTATTATTATTACTGTTGTTGTTCTTGTTGTTGTTGTTACTGTAGTTAATGTAGTTATTGTTGTTACTGTTAATAATAATTATCATCATTATTATCATCATTATCATCATTATCATCATCATTATTATCATCATTATTATATTAATTTTTATCATCATTATTATCATTATTATAATCATTATTATAATGATTGTTTTCATGATTATTTTAATTTTTATTATCTTCATTATTTTATATATATATATATATATATATAATTTTTTTTTTTTTTTTTTTTCTTTTTTTTTTTGCATGTGGGCCTGCATACTATTACAGTCCTTATGCAGGAACAGAATTCATCTGAGTTTCGTACCGTTTACCAACATTTCATTTTCATTTACTATCTCCTGTGCTCTCCCCCGAAGCTTATCTAGAAACTTCATTATGACTAACACCAAAGAACTAAGTTCAGTTTACTTGGCTCCAACATAACCAACGACTCAATGACGTAACAAGAAATAAAGCAATTTCGAAACTTTGTTCTCCAAACGTACGAATGTTGTTCTGAGTGCCAACAAGCTTGTAGCGTTATTGTACTTGGGGCCACCAGGGCAGCACTACTGTGCAATTTTCTTAAAGAGCCTCAGCAGAAGCTATCTCGAGAGGCTGATGAAATCAGGACCCCGAAGTCCCGCATAGGAACCACGAACTCCGTCTTGCCTCAGTCACGTCGTCTTACGCTGAATATATTCATTTGACATTAACCCACTAAACTACGATGTCAAGAATCTTGTCATTTGGTCAAATAAAACATACATACATACATATACCAAGGCTTTTTCCTCCTTACAAGGGGGGTAGCCAAAAAGAAAAAGGAATATAATCATTCCCACCCATTCCATCCCTGAATACACTCCACACACCTCCACCCTCCCTCTTATCTTAGCACCTCCTGAATGACGGGTCATCCCTGCACCTTGTCCACTGCCCTGGGTCAAATAAAACAAAAAATTATAAAACACCAAAATGTTTGATCAAACACCAAACAACTATGACGTCATTCTTCGGTTTGCGCGAGGACTGACGTCATAATTTTTCTGGTGTTTGATCAAACATTTTTTTTTTTTTTTTTTTTTTTTTTTTTTTTTTAAACCAAATGACAAGATTCTTGTCACCGAAGTTTAATGGGTTAAGTGGAGTGAAGAATATTAAGAAAACTTAGAAAACAGGTCATTCGATATAGTCTTAATTCTTCACATAACAAGATAGAATCTAGCATTTTTTTTTTTTTTTACAAAAGCTCCGTGTTAGCTAAATATGATAATCATATAGATCAAGTACCAAAATATACCTCGGCTTTTTCTTACCAAGAGATCTACCTAAGCTACAAGATGATAGTTATATAGAATGATAACCCCTTTCTCTGAATATATGATTTATGTTTTCGTAGCTTAATACATACATATACCAAAGACTTTTTCCCCCTTACAAGGGAGGTAGCCGAAAAACAAAGGCATAAATCCACTCTCACCCATTCCATCCCTAATATACTCCACTCCCCTCCACCCTCTTCCCTCCCTCTTATCTCGGCACCTCTTGGATGACGGGTCGCCCCTGCATCTCACCCATTCAGAAAAAAGGGTTATGTTTCAATAGCTTAATACTCTCAGTATATTGATTCGTTGTACAGATCTGCCGTCACATGTAACAACCTATTGCATTATAAACAACGAAGAATTGGGTATTTGTACTACATTCATACATATACCAAGGCTTCTTCCCCCTTACAAGGGAGGTAGCCAAAAAAGGAAAAGGCATAAAATCATTCCCACCCGTTCCATCCCCGAAAACACTCCACACCCCTCCACCCTCCCTCCCATCTTAGCACCTCCTAGATGACGGGTCATCCCTGCACCCTGTCCACTGCCCTGGGTCAGAAGCAGTGTCGCAAGACACAGCACATCCACAGCAAGGCCGCTTCATTAAATCGGCGACCCCCCCCCCTCTCCGTCCCCCCATATAAAGGAGAGGACGGGGATAAGCATAAACTCCACTCACGACTAATATCCACCCAATACCTGAATAAAATAGATTATTGTTGGCCGGAATATATTCTACACAATTCATCATGATACTGAATAGCTTAGAATACAGTAGTAGTGGCATATAGTATAAACATGATGCCATGGTAGCATCCAGGAGGGATGTGGAGGGAGAATAGTTGGAATGCCATATGGCAATATGCAAGAATAGCATGCACGAGAGTTTGCATGGCAATAGGCAGCGACCCTTGTGTGGTTGGGCTTGTCCCACAGAATGAGAGAGATAGAGAAAGACACAGAGAGAGAGAGAGAGAGAGAGAGAATAAAGAGAGAAAACTTACACTAATCCGGATTTATTTTTTATCTTATCTTATTTTTTTTTCTTTATTCTTTTTTTTTTGGGGGGGGGGGGTGGCATGGCAATAGGCAAAGACTCTTGTGTGGTTGGGCTTGTCCCACAGAAAGAGAGAGATAGAGAGATGGAAAAGGAGAGAGAGAGAGAGAACTTACACTAACCCGGATCTATTTTTTTTTTTTTTTTTTTTGGAGGGGGGGCGGTGAGTTGATAAAATCTAATAACAGTTTTGCTGCCTGAGGTCGACTCTACACGGTAATTTGGTGGTGTCAGGTTAATCAGAAGAATTTTTCCACTTCCTCTTCCACCTCAGCAGCGAGTGAATCAAGTTTAATTTCATACAAACCTGTTCAACGCGGTGTCTAGCTTTATATATATTATTTTGGTCTGTACGCTAGTAACGTAATCGAAATATTTTATTCCACTGTGAGTAAGCACCAAATATATACATATACCAAAGGCTTTTTCCCCCTTACACGGGAGGTAGCCAAAAAACAAAGGCATAGAAACCACTCCCACCCATTCCATCACCTACATACTCCGCTCCCCTCCACCCTCTTCCCTCCCTCTTCCCTCCCTCTTCCCTCCCTCTTCCCTTCCTCTTCCCTCCCTCTTCTCTTGGCGCCTCCTGGATAACGGGTCATCCCTGGATCTTGTCCACTGCCCTGGAATAGAAGCATTGTTTCAAATACATATGGAACTGAAATATGTTTCCCGGTAGCAGGACGAATGATACATAATAATTTAATACAAACATTGGTGAACAACGCGTTGGTAATGAGCAAAATGATGATGATGATATGATAGTGATATGATGATATATGATATGATATGATTATATATGATATATGATGATATATAATAAATTATATGATTATATATGATATATGATAAATGATATGGATATGATGATGATATGATTATGATAGTGATATGATGATATATGATATATGATATATGATATATGATAAATGATATGGATATGATGATGATATGATATGATGTAGTGGTAGCAGTAGAAGCGGTACCACCACCACCATCTACTGAATTTCAACTCTAATGTTTGTTCAGGAAAGTATAAGTTTACGTTTTCTTTTAACCTTATTGCTACAGTGACAGCCTCTCATCTAACTAAAAGCGTCTTATGTTAGCTACAAGTATCCGTGAATTAATAAAAAAAAAATCTGCAAACAACTAGATCTTTAATATAGAAAATATGATAACATATATAATGACTGAGGTA
This sequence comes from Oratosquilla oratoria, assembly GCF_046742065.1. Classification (NCBI taxonomy): domain Eukaryota; kingdom Metazoa; phylum Arthropoda; class Malacostraca; order Stomatopoda; family Squillidae; genus Oratosquilla; species Oratosquilla oratoria. The sequence goes on along the minus strand of NC_134820.1, from coordinate 25,371,847 downwards.
ACGACACTCACACCTACGCATGGACTCTGATTGGATAATACTTCCACTTGATACACGAGATATTGGAATAAGATCAGAAATGAGTGACCTTTGAGGTGTAAGTACTTACTAGAGTATATACACGAGTTCCGGTTATTGTTAGTAACTAAATTGCATGTGAATTAGAGAAGAATTGACGTGAAAGGTTACATAAAAGGTGTAGGCTGTATTGGCACAGTTTCGCCGCTTGTAAAGCTCGTCAATATAGCAAAAAGCTTGAAAGCTTCAGTAGATATTGGGTATCGATGTGACTTAAAATATAAAGGTGAGGTATGAATTTATATAAAAACAGCTCTCACGCATAAACACACAAACAAACACGCACACACAAACACAGAGAGAGAGTGAGTGAGATTAAGAGAGTGAGTGCGAGTGATAGTGAAAGTGAGAGTGAAAATTAGTGAAAGTGAGAGTGAGAGTGAGTGAGAGAGTGAAAGTGAGAGTGAAAGTCAAAGTGATAGTGAAAATGAGAGAGTGAGTGAGTGTGAGAGAGTGAGTGAGTGTAAGTGAGTGAGTGTGAGAGAGTGAGTGAGTGAGTGTGAGAGAGTGAGTGAGTGAGTGAGTGTGAGTGAGAGTGAGTGTGAGAGTGAGTGAGTGAGTGTGAGTGTGAGAGCGAGTGAGTGTGAGTGAGAGTGAGCGAGAGAAAGAGTAAGGCACATACAAATAATACTATCAGTTATAGTGATTTTTCGACATGTAACTTAATTACCTTACTTTTGTCCTTTACAGGTTGGTAGAACCCATCAATCAACTCGTCTAGGGAATTACATTCTTCGTATTGTAAGTGCAAACGGATTGGTAGTTTTAATATTTGGATGCGATCTCCAATGTACTATATACACTAACAGTAAAAGTCATATGATAAAAGCCGATCCACGTCTGACATAAACGTAAGTGTTTTCCATATACAAACTCGACTTTGAGGAATAACAAAAATATTTCGTATATTCCTCATAGGATGAGGTTTTTCAAAACAGTCTGTGATGCAGGCCTTTGAATCAAAGGAGCAAATAAATAAAGATTAACTAGAAATGAAATGAACTTGTATATGTAAATGTGTACATGCATATGTGTGTATATATACAAATATTATATATATATACATCTATTACGCACACACACACACACACACACACACACACACACACACACACACACACACACACACACACACACACACACACACACTGGATAATGATATAGTATCCGCAAAAACCATTCATGAGTTTAAAAGTAAACTAGACACTGCGAGATACAAAGGCGGGACACCACGAGCATAGCTCCCCTTCCCGCAAAATACAACTAGGTAAATGCACACACACACACACACACACACACACACACACACACACACACACACACACACACACACACACACACACACACACACACACACACTCATACATACACATACAAGCATACACAGAATCAAATAGAAGTACATTAAATGCATATATTAGTGTATTTCGTCATGTCTGTATCCCTTGACATAAAATGTCTGGAGTTGAAAGTTCCATCAGATGATTAGAATGCCCTGGATATAGTCAAGGTGACAAGTGGCTGAACTCTTGAGGATTGATATGACTTAACGTTACAAACTCCTCACATCGGGAGGCTAGGACGTTATCCCTCATAGAGGACTTTGTAACGTTGAATTTAATGAACCATACCCTTGGTTCAACTTCGCCGGTGGCAGGATTCGAACCTCCACCCCCTCGACCTTCGCCGCAAGTAACGACGCCCTAACCCGCTCAGCCATCCAGCTGAACTCTTGATTTATAATATATTTATCAAAAGGTGTTTTGTTCTTCAATTAAGAAAAGGGTTCTTGTAGATGAATGAAATTGTTTGGTTGTTGTAAGAATGGTTTTGCTGTGGTCCCAAATTGCGGCGACCAAGGTCGGTAAGGTTTCCAGTTTTCCAGTTTTCCAGTTTTCGGCCGCTTATGAACGCGCAAATGCGTTTTTGAATTTTTGCAAGGGGATGCACTCGAAAGAGGAGACAAAACTGCTCCTCGTGTCCATTACTTCATGCATCACTTTTACGGCCTCCGGGAGATTTATCAGCATATGCCATCGCTGCAGTAAAGCCTCGCCTCCCAAATGTAGTCTCGAGCTGTTACGATGGATTTCGAAACGGCTTTTGTTCTGCTTTGCGGTTGATGGTCTTTTGTCCAAAGGGTGGTGACACGGAGTGTGAGGTCTGTGTCGATAGATGATGTACTGTTAAGGATGGGCTTACAAACACACTCACACAGACATACGCACATACACACACACACACACACACACACACACACACACACACACACACACACACACACACACACACACACACACACACACACACACACACACACACACACACACACGACTCGGTGGCACATTTGGTAGAGCGCTGGACTGGGAAGTACGATAGTGCTCGCAGTACCCAGTTCGAATCCTGCCCAGGGCCGAAATTATTTCGGTATCGCTGTGCTTCGGGTCGTTACTCTGACTCTCGTGGGCGGGGAGTTGGGTGTGTGTGTGTGTGTGAAAGGTCATAGCATTACCCATAGATCGGTCATACGAGCTCTGAGCTCTCTTCCGCGAGGGAAAAGCTGTCGATCACGAATCCAAGACGTGATCCAAAGAGCAAGGTGAATACACACACACACACGCACACACACACACGCACACACACACACACACACACACACACACACACACACGCACACACACACACGCACACACACACACACACACACACACACACACACACACACACACGACCTGATGGGGCAGTTGGTGGAGTTCTCGGCTGCCAGTACGGCGGTCCAGGTTCGTATCCCACCCAGGGCTGAAATAACTCCAGTATCGCTGCGCTGCAAGTCGTTACTCCAACTCATGGGTGGGGAGTTGGGTGAGTGTGTGTGCGTGTAAGGTCGCAGCATTACCCATAGATCGGTCATATATGAGCTCTGAGCTCTCTTCCGGGAGGGAAATGGCTGTCGATCACCGGTCCAACACGTGATTCAAGACCAACTACCGACTAATAAGAGGTAGACGGTTCGACAACATCACCGTAGTGTCAGTGTGTGTGTGTGTTAATAGATTAGTATGTCTAATCTCCAGCCTTCGTAGAGTATCATACAGAGGTATGTCTGAGAGAAGATGACTGCTGTAAAAGTATATATATGTACATATATATATATATATATATATTTCACAAGACGAAAATGTAGTAGCACATTTAGTAAAATGTTTTGAATTACCCACTGTCGGAGAAACAAAGCAAAGGAGACAGACGAACTGTATATTTCGACCACTACTGTGGTCCTCTTCTTACCTTGTATCCATTCTGCTGAAGAGGACCACAGTAGTGGTCGAAATATACAGTTCGTCTGTCTCCTTTGCTTTGTTTCTCCGACAGTGGGTAATTTAAAACATATATATATATATATATATATATATATATATATGTATATAGAATATGGAACAGACTTAGTAACCATATAGTGAGCGCTGAAACTATCAGTTGTTTTGAGAAACTGTTAGACAACTTTATGGATGGGCATGACAGGTGGTGATGGATATGGAACTGCCTAGTGTAGGCTTCATGGTCTCTTGCAATCTCCTTCATTCTTATGTTCTTATGAGAGTCGCGTTTCCAGTAACGTGTGGTGATGGGTCAAACGAGGTTATGTGGAACAAGGTCACATCCTGTTTACCTTGACCTAGTTTCGCGTTATCACTTGTAATTTACATTATTATAGTTTTTTATTTATTATTGATATGATTTTTTTTTTTTTTTTTTTTTTTTGCATCCGACCTTGATATGGATCAGAAGGTCTCCTGTCGGCATGCTCCGCCTTTGTAATCCTTTGTAATTACGACTCGTTGAGGAAACCACCAATTTGATAAATTAACCATTTCAGGTTTTAGAATTTCGTTTTTTGTTTCGATGTTAATATTACAGCTCAAATTAGGGTTAATTTGATACAAACCAGCCCTCATAAACTGGGACATTTGAAGCCATGGAAGTATTTTATTATTATTATTATTATTATTTTAATTCTAGTTGCAAATGATATTTAGATTTTAACCGCACCTTAGACCTGCGTGTAATTATTTTGTCGCTAGAATATAATACAACGTTTGAAAAATAAAATCATAATTAATTCATTTTTGAAATTGCAAATAACTACCATATGATGTAAGGTTTTGTTTTGCGAATCCATACATAATCTGTATATGCAGATATAGATGTAATATATGAATATATATGTATATAAATTTATATGTGCGCATCTCTCTTTCTCTCTCTTCTCTTTTTTCTCTCTTCGCTCTATCTCTTCGCCTCTCTCCCTTCGTCTGTCTCTCTCTCTCTCTCTCTCTCTCTCTCTCTCTCTCTCTTTCTGTGTGTGTGTGTGTGTCTGCTTGTGATTGTGTGTGTCTGTGACTGTGTGAGTGCATTATCTAATCCATTTTCTCTAATTGAAAAATAGGGGAAGAGAAATTTGTTCGTATAATTCTTTCACTTTCTCTACACACACACACACACACACACACACACACACACACATATATATATATATATATATATATATATATATATATATGATTAATACATTTATGTTTCATGGCTAAAATGTTTGTTTTAATTTGTTCTATACATCAATACATTCGTGTAGGAAAATATACTTCTCAACGTGTTTCAAAAATTCCCTTTTTATTTTCTTGCGGTGTTTTTTGATATTCTTTCTTCCATGTTACAGATCTTTTCTGCCAACTTTAAATAAGCTTAATAAAAGTAATTTTGTTGTCTATTTCTCTTCTTTGTTCTAGTGGCCAGTCTTACGTCCTACAATGTGTTAGCTATGTTGGGAATCATCAAAGGAGTCAGCCAGTATATTTTATTTTTTGTTTTATATTTTTCCTTCTGTGTTGGGATAATTCCACTGATGATCCCAATTAAGTTCGGATAAGATTGTCAATGAGTTTCTGTCATTATATTTTTGTCAGTCTTATGGATTTTTGCTCTTATATTCGTTAACAACATGTATGTCTCTCCTGTTGTATTATCAATATGATTTTTTGGTGAAACATAATTTGTAAACAAGAACCCCAAAACCCCATTTTTCTTAAAGTGGTTTTCCTATTATATAACTTTTAATTTCCTCCTAAATTTTGCATTTTTCACAATAGATTTTATTTGCTATTCTTGGCTCCAATAAAATATGCTATGGTGCATTGCAGTGATTATCTTAATAAATTTATTTATTTTTTATTAGTATTTTTATTGATTTATCTTTTTGCTTATTTATTTATCTATTATTATTGTTATCATTATTATTATTATTATCATTATTGCTATTGTTATTACTATTATTATTATTTCTTATTTTTTTATTCATTTTGTTTATTTTATTTTATTATATGTTATTTCATGTTATGTTTTCATTTTTTATCTATTCATTTATATATTTATTTTATTTATTTGTTTGTTTTTTCATAACCTTAGGCTTGTCCGTGAAAAGGCTGGTGCAACTATCTGTTGCTTCCATCGACTGGTTGTCGTATGTTAGGTAAATGTTCAGAGTTTACGACCAAGATCTATGCCATTCCGATACACACACACACGCAAACGCACAAGCACATAACTACACACACACACACACACACACACACACACACACACACACACACACACACACTCGGCACGGAAGTGCGGCAGTACCTGGTTCGAATCCTGCACAGGGCCGAAATTATTTCGGTATCGCTGCGCTTCGGGTCGTTACTCCGACTCTCGTGGGCGGAGAGTTGTGTGTGTGTGTGTGTGTTAGGCCATAGCAGTACCCATAGATCGGTCATACGAGCTCTGAGCTCTCTTCCGGGAGGAAAATAGCTGTCGATCACGAGTCCAACACGTGATCCAAAGACCAAGGTGAATACACACACACACACACACACACACACACACACACACACACACACACACACACACACACACATCTAAGTGTGATAATTAAAAAATAAGGACATACCCAACACTGTAAACATACATGACTTTCAAGCTGGGTATGATAGCTTTACACTACGATTAGGTAAATATAATTTGGTAAAGCGCACACACACACACATACACGTGTTAACAAATACATTCATACACACGTTCTTGATCAGTGTAGATTATATTTCCTTAAAAGTGGCAGTTTGCTGACAAGATTGACGAAATAAACACCATAATAGGACGGAGCCTTTATTTGTACGACGTTTCGCTTATTACAGCTTTTTTCAAGTACATTTGTATCTCTCTACATTTGTATCTCAACTGGTACTTGAAAAAGCTGTAACAAGCGAAACGTCGTACAAATAAAGGCTCCGTCCTCATATGGTGTTTATTTCGTCAAGATTATATTTGTATATGTTACAGTAAGAACACGTACGTAGGGATTACGCGTAATCCCTGAATGTTTCAGTGAATACGCGTAATCCCCGTTTCACTAACCTAACCTAACCTAACCTTAGGTTAGGTTAGGTTAGGTAAGGTTAGCTTAGGTTAGGTTAGGTTAGTGAAACGGGGATTACGCGTATTCACTGAGACATTCAGGGATTACGCGTAATCCCTAGGTACGTGTTCTTACTGTAACATATATACAGTATATTACCAGAATCACAAGTATTTCCTTAGTGGCGCAGGCTCCAACTTGTCTTTAATGACTCGCCAACAAGGCAGGTGGGCGGGTGCTATGCAAATCCATCAGGAAATTGAGATCTTGTGACGAAAAGAGTTTCCTGAAGCTGGACAATAGCTTCCACCTTTCCACCTGGAGCGAGAGGTCTGCCGAAACAATGACAAAAGAACTAACGACTCCAGAAATAACGACATCAGATATTCGTTCAGGAAACAACCAGTAACGCCGTTCCGACTATCAACGCTACCATAACCAACAAGACCAAACTTGTGTTGGTATCAGAGGGGGACTATGTGATGACACATAGGTAAGATGAAAAAAAATCCCACTGTCGGAGAAAGTAAACGGATGAAGAATAGAATTAGCCGTATATTTCGACCACTCTCAATTTACTTTCTCCGTCAGTGGGATTTTTTCATGTGTTGGTATCTTTTAATTCTATAATCCAGCGTTTCTCAACCCTTTTACCCTTGCGTAACCTTTGAAATAAATTGCATGTCTCAAGGAACCCCTGCGCAAAAAAAAAAAAAAAAAAAAAAATAGATAAATAAATGAAAAAAAACAACATGTATACCATATCTTTCTCATTTTATTTTCATCGTAATAATAGGTTAGGATGGTGTCTATGTTACATTATTACAATAACCAGGAATATGTCGTGCGTGTTTAATTCTATTACGTATATGAAATTATATGAAAAATGAAAAGTGCATTAGCTTATCTCACTTGTTCTCGCGGAACCTTTAGGGACCTTTTGCGGAACCTTAGGGACCTTTTGCGGAACCTTAGGGACCTTTTGCGGAACCTTAGGGACCTTTTGCGGAACCTTTAGGGACCTTTTGCGGAACCTTAGGGACCTTTAGCGGAACCTTGGGGTTTAGGGGAACCCTGGTTAAGAAACGCTGCTATAATCACTTCACAATTCATAAGAACGCATCACAAATCCTGACGAGTTCTTTGTCAAAACCCTTTGTGGTAAAAGTCATCGAATCCCAAATTTTTCAGCGCCCTGATGGGGGACTGAACAAAATACACACATATCAAAAAATAACAATAATATGTCCCTCAACTTTTTTTTCAACTCCTATCCTCGTTAGGGGATTGATGGATGACAAATTCAATCACATGAAAGAATCTCGTCTGTTTGGTTATTGGAATACCATTTCCCCTGTGGTCGTTGGGAGTATAAATGATGTGAGTTATAAACTCAATGCTGTGAAAAGGTATCCAATGGCGTTGTACTGACAGTTGAGGTCGACGTAGCATTTCGATGCAATTAATCAAACTTCCGGTTCATGTTCTTTTGTTTATCAATCTATATAAGCATTGCATTGTATTTGTTTTTAATGGGTGGCCGGTAGAATTAAGTCTAAGCGCGTATATGAACACACACATTCTCTCTTTCTATCTATCTATCTATCTGTCTGTCTATTTATCTGTCTGCCTGCCTGCCTGCCTGTCTGTCTATCTATCTGCCTATCTGTCTCTCTATCTCTCTCTGTCTCTGTCTATATGCCTGTCTGTCTGTCTGTCTATCTGCCTATCTCTCTCACTCTATCTATCTATCTATCTCTGTCTCTATCTCTGTATCTCTGTCTCTGTCTCTCTCTCTGTCTGCCTGTCTGTCTCTCTCTCTGTCTCTCTTTCTCTCTCCTCTCTCTCTCTCTCTCTCTGTCTCTCTCTCTCTCTCTGTCTCTCTCTCTCTCTCTCTCTCTCTCTCTCTCTCTCTCTCTCTCTCTCTCTCACACACACACACACACACACACACACACACACACACACACACACACACACACACACACACACACACACACACATACACACATTCTTGATAACAGCTTAATAAAGGTACGCTCCATCACAAAATGAATACACGAAAAGAAACGCGATCCTCACAAATAATAAAACATTTTATTCGCGAACAGAAGCAACCATGCACGATGTTTCTGCGTGAGCTTTCTCTGCTATTAAAGAAAACAATATAAATGATTGGCAGGAACGCTTCGTGGGGGGCTGGGGGGTGGGGGAGAGGGGACGAGAGACAATGAATAATGATAAGCACCAAACGCAGGTCTCTACCGCAGGGCAATTACTGCCTTCGGTCAATTGAGATTAAAGTTCATTTTACCTCGACCGTTTCGTCCAGAAACAATAGCGTTTCAAGAGTGAGGCAGTCTAAACCTAACGATGATCTCCTTCAATACGGTGGCGAGTTGTTCGAATAATTTGTAGAATGAGACGATTTTATTCACATAAAGAGAAAAAATATACACGAGATGTCCCCCAGTCGACTAAGATTTTCCTCAAACCCGGGAATTCGATTCCTTAGCTGAATAAAGTTACCTGAGGAAGAAACTGTTCACAGGTAACCGTATTTAAGGTTATACAAACAAGTCTGTGTCATACTCACCTTGGGAACTGTAATCGGGAACGGAAGAGAGAAGCAGCACAAAGACGATGCAGACAATATAGTGCACCGGTAAAAGTCTCCGGACAATTCACGCCGAGACCTGTGTGCATATTTCATCCGGGGCAAGTTCACGCGAAGCACGTGCTCGTGTACTCAAATGAGAACACACTCGTATACGCATACGTGCATAGACATACAAATATATGCAAAATACGTATGCTCACGTTGACTCTGTGTGTGTGTGTGTGTGTGTGTGTGTGTGTGTGTATTCACCTCGGATCTGCTGCAGTCTCTGTTGAGACAGCCAGACACCACCCTACGGCAGTGAGCTCAGAGCTCATTATTTGCTGATCTCTGGGTAGGTCTGTGTGTGTGTGTGTGTGTGTGTGTGTGTGTGTGTGTGTGTGCGTGTGCATGTGTGTGTTTGTGTATTGTATGTGTATTCACGTTTATTAAACCTCGATTTTTTATGATTGCAAATGAAAAGTAAATGGAAGATACGTATTACATATTTAAGAGGGGAAGTGACCGTAAAAATATAATTGTTACGAGATACTGGCAGGCAAAAGAAAGAAAGATGAAAATATATGCTTACCAGACAGAGTATGATGACCCAGCATTTTTTTTTTTTTTTTTTTTTTTTTTTTTTTGGTCTGTCAGGGGTACGTGATGGTTCCTATAGTGTAATCCGAAAAAAATTCCAAAGTCCATTTTTTTGACAAGCTTGATGAAAATGTATTTATATCGATAGGAATTAAAATTAAATATTCGTCACAACCGCAGTAATCTAATAATAGAGTAAAAATCTATATGAAATTCGGGGAAAAAAATTATAATTTTCGTCCATTATTTTGTATGAAACTGCCGAATCACGGTGTGAATAATTCATGGTGAAATGATGGATGTTGTATAGCTAAAACCATAAAGTTAAAAAAAAAAAAAAATCCGTCACACCCAGATATTTCATACACACACACACACACACACACACACACACACACACACACACACACACACACACACACACACACACACACACACACACACACACACACACACACACACACACACACACACACACACACACACACCCGACACATACACACACACACACACACACACACACACACATACATACAAACACGCGCACACACACACACATACATACAAACACGCACACACACACACACACATACATACAAACACGCACACACACACACATACATACACGCACACACACACATACAAACACGCACACAAGTACAAACACGTACACACACATTCGCGCACACAAGTACAAAAACGTACACACACATGCACACGTTACTTCTTTATATAATCTCTTACTCCAACTCTTATGTTGCTTAGGGTGTTCCACAATGTTGATTAAAATCGTCTGGTAGATATAAAATAATAAGAAATATCCTACTTGCAGCAAATGAGTGAACGAAAAGTTTACTGAACTAAAGATTAAGAGATGAAGGCTTTAAGTCTATACTATGTATTATGAATCCATGTGTTTATTAAACTAGTGGACATTATCACAAAACATCATTGAGGGCGTGTATACAGAACTATATCACTTACATGTTGCACAAATGGGAAATTCGAGAACAAACAAAACGATCTCATAAATGTAATAAGATTAAGAATAATAAAATAAAATGGGCAGGACATGTTACAGGGATGCAAGGCGATAGATGGACAAAGAAAGTGTCACTAGTGGAGTGGATGGAAGACGACCACTTGGACAACCTGGAAAAGATTGAAGGAGATGTATTGAAGTTGATGTGCTGATATGTAGAATAGAACCAAGAGAATGGAATGAGGTGGCACAAGACAGAAAGACATGGCGAGACAAAGGATTAAAAAGGATTACAAAGGCGGAGCATGTCGACAGGAGACCTTTTGGTCTATATCTAGGTTGGATGCGAAAAAAGTCACAATAATAATGAATTAATAAATAAAAACTATAATAATGTAAATGATAGAATACATAAATAAATACGTAGGTATAGTTAAATGGTAAACAAACAGGTAAATAGTAAATAATAATATATTGACATATAACTAATGATAAATGAGAATCAAACAGACAAATGATAAAAAAAATAATAATAATATAGAATAAATTATAATCATTACAGCATCATTACAGACGTTTCAAAAGCGGTTATGGGTCCCAAAGTGGTCCGAAGACCAGCGGAGTAAGATTAAGTAAATATTCCTTTGGTGAATCCACGTCGGTTACTTGCACACAAAGACCACGACAATCCAAACTTGTGTTAAGGCACTCAATGCCCCTTCGCCCCAATAGCCCCCTTCCTCCGACTTGCATCCCCTTCCCCGCTTGTTTAATACATAAGGGACTACCAGGTAACGAGGTGTGAAGGTAACGAGGCAACTTCACCTGTAATTAAGGTTCCTGACGAGGGTTTAAACGTAAATTAAGTCTGCAGCCCCGTTGATTGGTTCAGTAAGACGATCTTAAGACACACAAACGACGCTCAAGGAGACCTGAGAGTTATATAGCTTCTGGAATCTTTATTGAGTCTCCTTCGTCATTTCTCTCGTTAATTGTTACCTGAGGATGTTGGGCTCGATCAAAGAGATTTATGATTATTCGGGTGTGTAAACACGCGAAAATGTATACATGTATACATGGTAGCGCGCACGTGAAAAGTGGACACACGGATACGCACACACGTACATCGGCAGACAGACAGACACAAACATATGTACACACACACACACACACACACACACACACACACACACACACACACACACACACACACACACAAAAAAAACATGGACACACATGCACGCTCACAAACATGGACACTCACACGTATGCACACACACACGTACGCACACACACACACACACACACACACACACACACACACACACACACACACACACACACACACACACACACACACACACACACACACGTCAGGATGGTGAGAAATTGCAAACAGAGGTCCATAGGGTTCGCTGTTTTCCCCCTACAATATTTCATATGTAACTAAGAACATTTCAACTCCAATATATGTGAGCAATAGCTAAGAAATTGCTTTGATGCACAAACCTGTGACTTATATAATTTCTTTAATGAAACGTCGCATTTAATAGAAAACAGTCTAATAACAACAATAGTTTTATATAATTTAGGGATATTTTATTTTGCTCTAATACTTTCAACTACTACTGATGAATTCCAAGCGCATCTGTAAGTGTTCAATCACCTTAGTTGTTGAGATTATTGAGCTGCTGATTCTATCGGCATGACAGCCTATATATATGAATATTATGATTGATATACCTTCATCAATATCACCAGCGAATAGGACATTTAGTACTTTACTTATTTCCTTTTCCATGCATTTTGATAGCTCATTATAGAAACTCGTTTCCTGGGAATATATTACAAATTTCAACAGCGCTGCTCATTTCCTGCAATCTACCCTCAAAATAGATGTCTGTCAATCTTGTGTACGAAAAATGATAATATTCGTCTCTTTTAATACAAAAATGTATTAACAGCGAACACTATCAAGTAGCGAAGGCACATTTACATAGAGAACTCGCAGTAAAAATGTCAGTGAAATCTAATCTTGTTTATAGAATTTGTATATCTTTATATCGGTTTTGTTTAACTAGTAAACAAACATAATTTAGAACAATTGTTTAATATTAATGGCGTGAATAACGTCAAGGTCCTTAGAAACATTAAGAAATTCTTACAGTGGTGTTTCATCGACATGGAAAGAGTTATTCAAGTCGACAAAAACTGTTGAAGTCGACTAAATGACCTCAGTGAAAGGTCCCTTATTTAGCTGAATAGAATCATCTGTTCTGGGTAAAAAGAATCTCCCTTTTAAGTTAGATCAAATAACTTGACATCAACTCCATCAATTGTTCTCAATAGGGTCCGCGACCGCTTGGAGACCCACAGAGCTTCACAAGAGGGGTCACTAAGGATTACAAAGGCTGAGCATGCCGACAGAAGACCTTTTGGTCCATAACTAGGTCGGATGTGGAAAAAATATATAATAATACATAAAAGAAATAAATTATAATGATATAAATAATGATAAATGCAAAGGTGTAGTTAAATAATAAACAAACAGGTAAATAGTAAATAATAATAAATTGACAGATAACTAATAATAAATAAAAATCAAGCAAATAGTAAACAGACAAATAATAACAAATAGTAAAAAAAAAAAAAAAACAGAATAATGACAAATAACCTAATAACAACCCAGTAACTAATGGTTGTTAGTGGATCCACAGCAATTAGACTTAAGGATGAAATGGTTTATAGTAGACGAGGAAACAGTAACGCATAAAGTATGGGATACATAAGGAAATGTGTTGAGAACCACTGAACTACATCAATATCAAAGAAATGCGTCATAAACCTGAAACGGTTAAGGGTCGTACTTCTAAAACCTTTTTCCCAACACTGACTATCGTTTTCTATTACATTCTATAATTCTATTGCCTTTATATCTTATACATACGAAAAAAATGATACTTTTTGTAGATAACCTGATTGGGTTCAGGGTCCTGTCGTATTTCTAAAACCTTTTGCCAACTCTAGCTATCATTTTCTATTAGACTCTAGAATTCTATTGCCTTTATATTTTATACATATGGAAACAAATGGTACTTTTTGTAGATAAGCCAGGTAAACTTAAATCCAAATGTAGACAAAACTTTTACCCTACAATGGTAGAAACCATTACCTAGGGTTAGCGAAAGTTTCGAAGATGGGCCCCAATTTCCACAGTATTTTTACTTAAGCCCCTATCCCCCCCCCCCCTACGATAAGCCACGGATATAGAAAAAGCCATATAACGAAAGCCAAAATATTGAGAAAAATGCCACCTTGCAGGCAAGGACTTGTATGGAACTACCTAGTATAGGCCTCATGGTCTCTTGCAGTCTCCTTCATTCTTATGTTCTTGTGTTATTTCTAAGAGGATTACATTGAAAGGAATAAAAGTTGGGCGGCATTTCGAAGGAAAGTAACATTGTACAGGAGAACTAACTTCTAGTATAGTTATTTAGTTTATAGAAATATGTATATATATTATAGAGGACATAAACATCAGAGATGGTAAGACCTCTCTAGTAGACCAATTCTAAATATGCAAATTCTCTAAAGTCTAAACTGACTCGTGTGACAAATTGAAACAGTCAACTCGCTGACACAAAATCTAGATTTCATATTCCAACTAGCGAAATGCAGTGAGACCAAAGAGATTAATAGTGTTATTCTTTAAAAAATCTTTCCTTATGTAAAGCTTATATAAATCCTTGGATGAGAGATATTTTGTGTAAAGAAAGATTTTTTTTTTTAAGAATACCACGGTAAGATTCTAACGATGGTATTTAAAAAAAAAACTTTCCTTATATAATTATTTCCCATCCAAGGATTCATATAAGATTTATATAAGGATTTTTTTTTTCTAAGAAATATCACCGTAAAATTCTTACGGTGGTATTCTTAAAAAAAAAAAAAAAATGTCCTTATATAAATATTTCCCTTCCAAGGCTTTTTTTTTTTTTTTTTTTTTTTTTTTTTTTTTTTTTTTTTTTTTAAGAATACTACCGTTACTCCCCTCGAAGTGAATGGATAAAAGCGTTTTCTTACCTCCTCAATCCAAAATCATACTTTAATGTTTATATTCTGTCGACCTTATTGGTGATTTAACGAAGCCAAATCATTGCGTTTATCAAAAACGAAACTCCTTTTTGCTGAATATCATCACAGATAAATAACCAAAATAAACACACAGGACCACATCACTCCTGTAAAAGTTAACATTACTAACATTAAGAATAGAATAAAATAAAATCTAAATAAAGAAATGATGCATCTAAATAAAGAAATGATGATGCAATGATGAAGCAAATTGAGACGTCTTCATCACAAGAACCAGCTGACGAAGGGGGCGAGTCTCGGAGCAGCAGGCCAATCATACCTGTCGATCATCATTATGCCCCAAATGAACCTCAGTGCGTCATTTCACCCCCATGATGACATTTCACCCGGATCGTGATGTGTGCTTTCTCATAACACTGTTCATTTAACAAGCAGTGTGTATACGTTTGGAAAATTATTCAATTCACATTTTCGTGATTTTTCAACCTCTATCTGCAATGAACCTCAGTGCGTCGTGCAATAAGACCAACAGTGTCATTTCACCCCCATGATGACATTTCACCCGGATCGTGATGTGTGCTTGCTCATAACACTGTTTATTTAACAAGCAGCATATGCCTATAGTGTGTATACGTATGAAAAACTATTCATTTCACATTTTCGTGATTTTCCAACCTCTATCTGCAATGAACCTCAGTGCGTCGTGCAATAAGACCAACAGTGTCATTTCACCCCCATGATGACATTTCACCCGGATCGTGATGTGTGCTTGCTCATAACACTGTTTATTTAACAAGCAGCATATGCCTATAGTGTGTATACGTATGAAAAAATATTCAATTCGCATTTTCGTGATTTTCCAACCTCTATCTGCAATGAACCTCAGTGCGTCGTGCAATAAGACCAACAGTGTCATTTCACCCCATGATGACATTTCACCCGGATCGTTATGTCTGCTTGCTCATAACACTGTTTATTTAACAAGCAGCATATGCCTATAGTGTGTATACGTATGAAAAACTATTCAATTCACATTTTCGTGATTTTCCAACCTCTATCTGCAATGAACCTCAGTGCGTCGTGCAATAAGACCAACAGTGTCATTTCACCCCCATGATGACATTTCACCCGGATCGTTATGTCTGCTTGCTCATAACACTGTTTATTTAACAAGCAGTGTGTATACGTATGAAAAACTATTCAATTCACATTTTCGTGATTTTCCAACCTCTATCTGCAATGAACCTCAGTGCGTCGTGCAATAAGACCAACAGTGTCATTTCACCCCCCATGATGACATTTCACCCGGATCATGATGTGTGCTTGCTCATAACACTGTTTATTAACAAGCAGTGTGTATACGTTTGGAAAATTATTCATTTCACATTTTCGTGATTTTCCAACCTCTATCTGCAATGAACCTCAGTGCGTCGTGCAATAAGACCAACAGTGTCATTTCACCCCCCATGATGACATTTCACCCGGATCGTGATGTGTGCTTGCTCATAACACTGTTTATTTAACAAGCAGCATATGCCTATAGTGTGTATACGTATGAAAAACTATTCAATTCGCATTTTCGTGATTTTCCAACCTCTATCTACACTGAACCTCAGTGCGTCGTGCAATAAGACCAACAGTGACATTTCACCCCCATGATGACATTTCACCCGGATCGTGATGTGTGCTTGCTCATAACACTGTTTATTTAACAAGCAGCATATGCCTATAGTGTGTATACGTATGAAAAACTATTCATTTCACATTTTCGTGATTTTCCAACCTCTATCTGCAATGAACCTCAGTGCGTCGTGCAATAAGACCAACAGTGTCATTTCACCCCATTATGACAATTCACACGGATCGTGATGTGTGATTGATCATATCACTGTTTATTTAACAAGCAGCATATGCCTATAGTGTGTATACGTATGAAAAACTATTCAATTCACATTTTCGTGATTATCCAACCTCTATCTGCAATGAACCTCAGTGCGTCGTGCAATAAGACCAACAGTGTCATTTCACCCCCCATGATGACATTTCACCCGGATCGTGATGTGTGCTTGCTCATAACACTGTTTATTTAACAAGCAGCATATGCCTATAGTGTGTATACGTATGAAAAACTATTCAATTCACATTTTCGTGATTTTCCAACCTCTATCTGCAATGAACCTCAGTGCGTCGTGCAATAAGACCAACAGTGTCATTTCACCCCCATGATGACATTTCACCCGGATCGTGACGTGTGCTTGTTCATAAACACCTCTCACTTAACAAGCAGCATATGCTTATAGTGTGTATACGTATGAAAAACTATTCAATTCACATTTTCGTGATTTTCCAACCTCTATCTGCAATGAACCTCAGTGCGTCGTGCAATAAGGCCAAAAGTGTCATTTCACCCCCCATGATGACATTTCACCCGGATCGTGATGTGTGCTTGTTCATAAACACCTCTCACTTAACAAGCAGCATATGCCTATAGTGTGTATACATACATACATATACCAAGGCTTCTTCCCCCTCACCAGGGAGGTAGCCAAAAAGGAAAAGGCACAAAATCATTCCCACCCATTCCATCCCTGAAAACACTCCACACCCCTCCACCCTCCCTCCCATCTTAGCACCTCCTAGATGACGGGTCATCCCTGCACCCTGTCCACTGCCCTGGGTCAGAAGCAGTGTGTATAGTGTGTATAAGTTTGGAAAATTATTCAATTCACATTTTCGTGATTATCCAACCTCTGTCTGCAACAATTAACATCATAAGTACAGTGTTTGCTCATAAACACTGCTCACTTAACAAGCAGCATATGCCTATAGTGTGTAGACATTCGGAAAATATTCAAGTCTAATCTTCGTGATTATCCAACATCTATCTGCAATAATGGACATTAAAAGTACAGTGTTTGCTCATAAACACTGTTCACTTAACAAGCAACATATGCCTATAGTGTGTATACGTTTGAAAAATTATTCAATTTACATTTTCGTGATTTTACAACCTCTATCTGCAACAATTAACATTAAGCAGCATATGTCTATAGTGTGTATACATTCGGAAAAGTATTCAAGTCTAATCTTCGTGATTTCCCAGCCTCTTTCTACAATGAACATTAAAAGTACAGTATATCAGTATTGCTCTTTAAGGTTCGTATCTAATAAGTTTGACCAAATTTGTTACAAATGTTTCAGACTTTATGTACAATTACATCTATTTCAAGACATTCGGCACTTTATATGTACTTTGCATCTTCCATACAACATTAGCAAACTGGATGAATTCTCTGTATTGATGTACGGAGGCTGTGAACACATAAGACTGTATACTATCACTTACATGTGTACATATGTGCATAGCATATATAAATATATACATGTATATATATATATATATACATATATACATATTATACATATATATAAATATATACATGTATATATATATATATGTGTGTGTATATATATATGTATATATGATATACATTCATGAATTCTGCACATATATCAATGGGTTTTATTCTCATTCAAAAATCTTGAAAAGAATAAATAATTTTCCACTATCTAGTTCCTACAACGTGACAATCTTCACAATGGAGGCTCTTCAAGAATCATATACCATTCATAACGTGAGATTCCATTTTCGTGCGGCGTCATTTCGAAAAATCATTTTTTCTTTGTGACATCACTCAAGAAGAAACGAGTGAAGGGCAAATGTGAATTAAAGACTTGATTTCGGCTCGGCCTTCGTTTGGTCCTTTGAGGAAGGTCAATGAAGCGAAGGAGACGACTTACTTGTTCTTCCGTTCTTCGTTACCAAAGATATTCCAAAGGTTTAAAAAAAAAAAAAAAAAAAAAAAAAAAAAAAAAATCGAAGGCCACTTTTGAAAGAAAATTATAAATAAAACAAATGGTTAACATTTTGTAAAGTCATTAATTCGTGCAAATCTAACACATAGGTCATACCCCCATCTGAATAAAATAATTTGGATTTAGTTTCAAGAGAATCAATAGATCACTTCATATAAGCTTAAGGATTGATCTTATGTGAAAATACGACTCGTGTGAAGAAATGGTGTCTGTGTTGAAATGACTTCTTGTTGTGACTGGCAAAATAATTAGCCTATCAAAACCGTGACCTATTCCAGACCTTTTCCAGACTAAAACCAGGAGATCTTAATCGGGTAAAAACATAATCGGACATTCTTTGCAAGTCCGACTAGGTCAATAAAGCTGTCTTTTGGAATCAATAGATCACTTCGTATTAGCGTAAGGATTGATACTATAGGAAAAGCGTGTTACAGTGTTCGGCAATAGGGTCGAAATTTGTACTAAAAGGTTCAAGAATATGGGCTTAATGCACCGAGTCTAAGTGGAAATGGCTTCAGATTGCCAAAGTAATCCAATCAAAGGAAAAGTAGCTTTTCTCCTTAACTGAGATAATCCGGTAAAGACGTTCCAGGTTTGAGAATGATATCTTAGAAGGAGGAGAAAGTGTCTGGTGATTCTAGAATATCATCTTCGTCGCAGGTTTTTGAGAGTCTTCATGAAGAAGGATTTGTTTATACTCGTGTATATAGGATGTCTTTGGGGACTATAATGGAGCTTTTATTTATTTTTTTAACAATTCGTTTGATATACTGTATAAGGTACTTGATTTATTGACTGGTCTTTTGAGAATCTCCATGAAGAAGAATTTGTTTATACTCATGTATATAGGATGTCTTTGGGGACTATAATGGAGCTTTTATTCATTATTTTAACAATTCGTTTCATATATAAGGTATTCGATTTATTGACTAATCTTTTGAGAATCTCCATGAAGAAGGATTTGTGCATACTCATTATGTATATAGGATGTCTTTGAGACTATAATGGAGATTTGATATATTTTTTTAACAATTCATTTGATATATAAGGTACCCATATTTTTTTCTTTTGTTCGATTCTCTATAAAGACAAAGGATTTCTTCATATCTATATTATGTATATGGGATGTCTTTGGAACTATAATGGAGTTTTCATAATTTTTTAATTTCATTTGATTTATAAGGTACCAAGCTTATTTCTTTATTCGATTACTGTTGTTGTTTATGTTTTTATTGACTGGTCTTTTGTCGGCTTATTCATCAAAAAATTTCATTATAACTTACAACATTAACATTTACATAAATTGATTATAGTCATCAATGATTTTTAGATTCTTAAAAGCATTCGAATATAGAATAAAGTGTGATTTAAAACATCTTAACAGAAGTACAAAAAGAAAAGGAAAAATACCGTTTTAGTATGAGGAAATACCTTACCGACTTATGTCTTGTTCTGTATAAATGGGTAGTCTACATGTCTTATTCTGTATACATGGGCAGTCTACATGTCTTATTCTGTATACATGGGCAATCTACATGTCTTATTCTGTATACATGGGCAATCTACATGTCTTATTCTGTATACATGGGCAGTCTACATGTCTTATTCTGTATACATGGGCAGTCTACATGTCTTATTCTGTATACATGGGCAGTCTACATGTCTTATTCTGTATACATGGGCAGTCTACATGTCTTATTCTGTATACATGGGCAGTCTACATGTCTTATTCTGTATACATGGGCAGTCTACATGTCTTATTCTGTATACATGGGCAGGCCACATGTCTTATTCTGTATACATGGGCAGTCTACATGTCTTATTCTGTATACATGGGAAAGTCTACATGTCTTATTCTGTATACATGGGTAGCCTACATGTCTTATTCTGTATACATGGGCAGTCTTCATGTCTTATTCTGTATACATGGGCAGTCTACATGTCTTATTCTGTATACATGGGCAGTCTACATGTCTTATTCTGTATTCATGGGAAAGTCTACATGTCTTATTCTGTATACATGGGCAGTCTACATGTCTTATTCTGTATACATGGGCAGTCTACATGTCTTATTCTGTATACATGGGTAGTCTATATGTCTTATTCTGTATACATGGGCAATCTACATGCCTTATTCTGTGTACATGGGCAGTCTACATGTCTTATTCTGTATACATGGGCAGTCTACATGTCTTATTCTGTATACATGGGCAGGCCACATGTCTTATTCTGTATGCATGGTCAGTCTGCATGTCTTATTCTGTATACATGGTCAGTCTACATGTCTTATTCTGTATACATGGGCAGTCTACATGTCTTATTCTGTATACATGGGCAGTCTACATGTCTTATTCTGTATACATGGGCAGTCTACATGTCTTATTCTGTATACATGGGCAGTCTACATGTCTTATTCTGTATACATGGGCAGTCTACATGTCTTATTCTGTATACATGGGCAGTCTACATGTCTTATTCTGTATACATGGGCAGTCTACATGTCTTATTCTGTATACATGGGCAGTCTACATGTCTTATTCTGTATACATGGGTAGTCTATATGTCTTATTCTGTATACATGGGCAATCTACATGCCTTATTCTGTGTACATGGGCAGTCTACATGTCTTATTCTGTATACATGGGCAGTCTACATGTCTTATTCTGTATACATGGGCAGTCTACATGTCTTATTCTGTATACATGGGCAGTCTACATGTCTTATTCTGTATACATGGGCAGTCTACATGTCTTATTCTGTATACATGGGCAGTCTACATGTGTTATTCTGTATACATGGACAGTCTACACGTCTTATTCTGTATACATGGGTAGCCTACATGTCTTATTCTGTATGCATGGGCAGTAAATATGTCTTATTCTGTATACATAGTCAGTCTACATGTCTTATTCTGTATACATGGGCAGTCGACATGTCTTATTCTGTATACATGGGCAGTCTGCATGTCTTATTCTGTATACATGGGCAGTCTACATGTCTTATTCTGTATACATGGTCAGTCTGCATGTCTTATTCTGTATACATGGGCAGTCTACATGTCTTATTCTGTATACATGGGCAGTGTACATGTCTTATTCTGTATACATGGGCAGTCTACATGTCTTATTCTGTATACATGGGCAGTCTACATGTCTTATTCTGTATACACGGGCAGTCTACATGTCTTATTCTTTATACATGGGCGGTCTGTATGTCTTATTCTGCATACATGGGTAGCCTACATGTCTTATTCTGTATACATGGGAAAGTCTACATGTCTTATTCTGTATACATGGGCAGTCTACCAGAAGGAGTAACTGGAAATTCCCACATGAATATCTTTTCTTGTTCTTTTCATCAAAGCCACCGGTGAAAGGCAAGTGTGTATCCATCGAGCCAGCTGAGATGCTGCCATCTGACAGAGCAGCTGGCGTTGTGCCATCTGACTGGCCCTTTGCCAGAGAAGGAGCTAGTAGGACACTAGCTGTCGTAGATCCATCTAAGAACTTAATACCGAAAGTACATGGAGAAATTATTCCTATTATTTATTTATCTATTTATTATTAATATTATTATTAGTAGTAGTAGTAGTAGTAGTAGTATTTTATTTTATTATTTTATTTTATTATTTTATTCTATTATTTTATTTTATTTCATTTTATTATAATTCTATTTTATTATTTATTTTATTAGTATTTATTATTAGTATATTTTTTCTTATTTTATTTATCTTTTATTTATCTATTTTTTTATTATTCTATTTTATTAATACTTTATTTTATTATTATTTTTATTTACTATTTCGTTCTATTATTATCTTATTACTATTATTTTATTGTTATTGCTTTATTGTTATTGTTTTATCTTTTTATTCTATCATTTCATTTTATTGTTTTATTATTATTATTATTTTATCATCATTATTATTAATGTGTTTTATGAAAATTTGTACTTTATTCCCTTAACCAATAAAATTAACTTTTAGGTTAGTCTTGCCTCTCACCAGATGATTTTATTCAACTGATGGGAAACTCCAAGATGTCAAAGGGTTAAAATTTTTACTAAGGAACTGAACCCATTTAGTAACTAACACTACTATCGTGTTTATTCAATCTATCTTGTGGTGATTTTATTTAGCTGTGAGGAAAACTCTAATTATTGTATGTTTATATATATATATATATATATATATATATATATATATATATATATATATATATATATATATATATATATATATTGAATAGAATCACCAGTGACGGTAATGTCGATCAAATTATATAGGGTCAGTAGCTCAGTCGGCAGGACGACGGAAGTGAGAAATCATGCGCCCGGTTCGAATCCTGGGACGACAGTCGGAATTATTTTATATATATATATATATATATATATATATATATATATATATATATATATGTATATATATATATATATAATATGTATATATATTATATATAATATGTATATATATTATATATATATGTATATATATATATATATGTATATATATATGTATATATATATATATGTATATATATATATATATATATATATATATATATATATATATATATATATAATGTGTGTGGGTGTGGGTGTGGGTGTAATATAGGTACCTTGCAGTCCATAACAAGATCAGACTAATCAAAATATATTTAATAGGTCGATAAATCAATAAATTCTATAAAAATCAGTCAATGATTTATAACATCAAAAGATAAAGAAATACAGTAAAATAGAATGAAAGTGAATATTTAGAAATGAACATCACCAGGGGATCCGTTTTTTTTTCCAATTTCTAAAAAAAAAAAAAAGGAAAAAAAAAAAAAAAAAAAAAAAAAAAAAAATCCGCATTAAAAACAAGTAAAAAATTGTCAGTGGACGAAGAATATAGTTAAAACTGAAATTCGCTTAGCAGACGACATCACAGAGTGGGTCAAAACGGGTTACCAAGTATAAAAGGAATACAAAAGATTTCTTTTTCTTTGTACTACATATCTTCTTTTAGAACCTTACTGTCAAGGGCTTCCAGTCGACCTGGAAAGTGTCTCCTACCCTGTGACCAAACCACCCACAGAATTCTTTCTCTTCCAGAGGACAAATAATGAATACAGTCTACTTTGTTACAGAGGTTGCTGTGTGCTATGGATTCCATTCTCTCTCTCTCTCTCTCTCTCTCCTCTCTCTCTCTCTCTCTCTCTCTCTCTCTCTCTCTCTCTCTCTCTCTCTCTCTTTTCAAGAGGACTCAGCTAGGGAAGCACTCTGCTTTATTTCGAGTCCCATCATTTAGGCCTTATTCTTTTTTTCGGGTAGTCTCCACCGCTCCGCGCCTGAGGCCAGACATCAAAAAGGGAAAAATAAAATTGTGTAGATGAAAGTCTACAAAGTGTACTGTATTGACGGGGAAGCTTGAAGTAAAAACTTGAACCCTTTCACGTTTACAACAGCCCACGGGAAAAGCCTTCTAAGGCTGACAATTATATATATGTGTACATATGTATACTCATACACACACACACACACACACACACACACACACACACACACACATATATATATATATATATATATATATATATGTATTTGTGTTGATATATTTGCTTTTACCAATGTATATTTCTTTTATTCATGCTAATCTCAACTGGAATTTTAGATTTACTTGTATTCCAGCGTGACTGAAAGGTCAAGTAACTTAGATGTGTATTTTTGTGCGCTGCATTTTTTCTAGTGATTTGTTTTATTCATGTGGGTATTTTGTGAACTTGTGCCCTACCTGGTGAAGAATATACGTTCTATAGGGTAACGGTTGCTTGGGATACCTTTTTTAGGGTGCCCCACATGCCCCTTTATATTGATTTCCTTTGCTATGTATATTCCTAAAGATGAAATCAAGACAGGGTTCAAAACGTAGGAATTATCTTATATCGAGAAGTCCACTGATTACTTGTTTCTAACCAATATATATATATATATACACACGTGTGTGTGTGTGTGTGTGTGTGTGTGTGTGTGTGTGTGTGTGTGTGTGTGTATGTGTGTGTGTGTGTACAGAAAAAGTCCGGGAACCACAATGGTGGAAACCTAGAAAACACCAGACTCCGAAGTAGGTAATTTATTCCCGACGTTTCGAGTCCTGTCCGGGACCCGTCCTCAGGTGATACAATGGAATACAGAAATCACATGGTATAAATATACGAGCGACCACGTCCACAGGAGGGACGTGGCAACCTGCGCCGGGCGAGAGCGCGGGGTGGTGGAGAAAGGGAGGACATTTACCCTCGCCTTTGTTCGTGATCTTTTTCCACCTCTCCCTCGCATCCGCATAGAAACGTTGGGAATGAATTACCTACTTCTGAGTGTGGTGTTTTCTACGTTTCCACCAATATACATATATGTATATATATATATATATATATATATATATACAAATCTATATACACACACATATATATATATGCATATATATACATATACATATACATATACACACATATATATATGTATATATTATATATAAATATATATATATATATATATATATATATATATATATATATATATATATATATACACACATGGTACATACATGCGCATGGATATGCACATGCACGTATGAGTATCTGAATTCAGAGCATGACGTATTGGATTCTAGTCGCCTCGAGGTAAAAGCCGAAGAAGGGACGCTACCATATTGGATCTTGGCTAAATTGTATTTGCATTCAAGTTAGAACCCCAGTTGCTCAGACTTGGCCTCCGCTTCATCTCCCTCTCGTCCGGATTCTGGTCCACCAGTCAACTTGGCAGGAATTACAGACACGTGTGTAGGTGTTCCTAAATAGTCTTGGATCAAAATGTATTTTCTTGTATCGTTGTCAGGGGATAATGGGTCTAGGATTCTTCGTGCACCAATAAAGGCGTGATTTGAATTGCTTGGAACTAAATTTGGGTTAATTGCTAGAGATTTTGTGAAGGAATTAGAGTTTTTCGTTGAATTCTAAAAATGAAGGGATGAGATTTGTTTCTCTTACACATAGTGTATCAATATTACATCCAATTAATATGAAGTAAAGAACGAAGAATCATATATATTCCTGTTCCATTAGGAAGTTACTATACATAAACTAGAGCGGCCTTCGTTATGAATCGGTGGGGACAAACCAGCTTCAGCTGTTGGACCTTCTCATCTAAATGCTGTGCCTTACTGCACTGCACATGACCTGAGTGGTGTGATGGAGAGCAGAGGTGCTATTCTAAATGTGATATACTACAACTGGAGAGATCTTAAGCAAGTTTTAGTATAATTGAAGTGTGTGTGTGTTTTGATTTGGTCAGACCCTTTGTAGAAGGAAAAGATATTATGGTGTACACTTTAAACCCACTATCGGAGAAATATTATCGGAAATACAGGATAACTGTATATTTCGACTACTATCTGTAGTCCCCTTCAGCTGAAGAGGACTACATATAGTAGTCGGAATATACAGTTTTCCTGTACTTCTGATGTTATTTCTCCGATAGTGGGTCTAAAGTGTATATTTACAAATGTGTTATAACATTAAGTTTCCCATATTATTGTGTATTAGAGGAAAATTACTTAGTAGGTATAAGTTGATAGTAAAGTAGGCCGTAGAGAATGTAGAGGGAGAAAACAGGAAAGTTTGCAAAAGGAACAATTCAAGAAGTGATGGTATTTTTTTTGTATAGCCCTCATATGGTTGATAACAATGATGATAATGATAGGTGCTTATCTAACGAGATCATGAAAGTTCTAAGTCTGATATAAAGTACCACTGTCTACCGATAACTGCCACTTAATATATATGTAGGTCATCACTTTCCCCTCAGCAAAGACCCTTTTGGTATAGTCTTTTCACATAGCTTTTAAACAAAGATTATAAGACCCGGTCTCTTTCTTGTGGACGGAAGGTACCAGGAACCATCAGAACTCTTAACCTGAGTCTCTAGGGCTTGGTGAGCTTTATGAGATAACAAGAACGTCTGGCTGCTGATGGCCAGGACTGGTTGCTGCATTATACACAATCATGCACGCAAACAACACCACATACACTCTATAAAGGATTTGTGGGAAAACCCAGTTTCGGCTGTGGCATTCCTTGGGGAGACGGGACTGCTCGGACAGACAGTCTAGGGAACGACAACAACAACAACAACGTCTGGCAGCTTTCGGTCCTGTTTGAGATCGAAAAGAAATTGTATAGACACGGTAAAGGAAACATGGACTGGAGGTGAAGTTTTTATTCCTGACGTTTCGTCTAACGACTTTCTCAAAGGAATGAGCATACTAGATACATAGAGTTTATAAACACGCCATACGGCTCAAGGGGGTGTGCGAGCGTATAGCGCTGTGTTCTGATTGGCGTGTTTATAAACTCTATGTATCTAGTATGCTCATTCCTTTGAGAAAGTCGTCAGACGAAACGTCAGGAATAAAAGCTTCACCTCCAGTCCATGTTTCCTTTACCGTGTCTATACAACTTGTTCACATGGATTTTCATCGAAAAGAAAGTTCGTGTTGGCGAGTTGGTGGTCGAATGTATCTTGTTTGGTCCTCTTGGGCGTCCGAAATGTTCTTACTTTTGGAGAAGATATCTCTTCTGGCTGTGGTGGAGATGTGAAATATGCGTATTGTTATGGGGGCTATTTCTAGTGGGTGTGGTGGATAGGCGATGATATTGTAGAAAATAATGCTAGGAGGCAGTTTCCATTTCTGTAGTGAGGGTATCATTCTACCTAGTAATATAAAACATTTGTCAAAATTGAAAAAAGACTGAATACAGTGTAGGTTGGATTTGATCCATGACCTGTGTTTATGATGATAAAAACTAATTATTAGTGCTATTGAGAACTCTTTGTGAATCTTTCCTTTGTAGATGGTTTGACGACCCAATTAAGAGTTGTAAGGAGTATAAGAAACATGACAGTAGTTGGAAATTTGTTTTATGTCTTTGTAATTAATTTTCAGAATCGTTATCTCTCTTCATACCATAGGGTGACAATTTACATCCATTAGGTATTTGATTATCTAATTGCCACCAAAAGACTGATTGATCAAAAGTCTGATTGACCAAAAAGATTGATTAAAAAATTGATCCAAAAATTGATCAAAAATAGATCAAAAATTGGTCAAAAAATTGATCAAAAAGATTGATCAAAAAGACTGATTGATCAAAAGTTTGTGCCAAGTATTGCAGAGTTGTAAGGAGTATAAGAAATATGACAACAATAGATGGAAATTTGTTTTTGTATTTGTAATTGACTTAGAAGATTGCTATTTCTCTTCATACCATAATATGACAATTTACATCAATTAGGTATTTGATTATCTAATTGCCACCAAAAGACTGATTGATCGAAAGTCTTAGGCTTGTGCCAAGTATTGCAGAGTTGCAAGGAGTATAAGAAATGTGACAACAATAGATGGAAATTTGTTTTTATGTCTGTAATCGATTTAGAGAACTATTATTTCTCTTCATACCATAAAATGACAATATGCATCCATTAGGAATTTGATTATCTAATTGCTACCAAAAGACTGATTGATCGAAAGTCTTAGGCTTGTGCCAAGTATTGCAGAGTTGTAAGGAGTATAAGAAATGTGACAACAATAGATGGAAATTTGTTTTTGTGTGTGTAATCGATTTAGAGAACTATTATTTCTCTTCATACCATAAAATGACAATATACATCCATTAGGAATTTGATTATCTAATTGCCACCGAAAGACTGATTGATCAAACGTCTTTAAGCTTGTGCCAAGTATTGCAGAGTTGTAAGGAGTATAAGAAATGTGACAACAATAGATGGAAATTTGTTTTTATGACTGTAATCGATTTAGAGATCCATTATTTCTCTTCATATAATAAAATGACAATTTACATCCATTAGGAATTTGATTATGTAATTGCCACCAAAAGACTGATTGATCAAACGTCTAGATGAAAATTTGTTTTTATGTCTGTAATCGATTTAGAGAACTATTTTTTCTCTTCATACCATAAAATGACAATTTACATCCATTACGTAGTTGATTATCTAATTGCCACCAAAAGACTGATTGATCAAACGTCTTTAAGCTTGTGCCAAGTATTGCAGAGTTGTAAGGAGTATAAGAAATGTGACAACAATAGATGGAAATTTGTTTTTATGACTGTAATCGATTTAGAGATCCATTATTTCTCTTCATACCATAAAATGACAATATACATCCATTAGGTATTTGATTATGTAATTGCCACAGAAAGACTGATTGATCGAACGTCTTTAAGTTTGTGCCAATATGACAACAATAGATGAAAATTTGTTTTTATGTCTGTAATCGATTTAGAGATCCATTATTTCTCTTCATACCATAAAATGACAATATACATCCATTAGGTATTTGATTATGTAATTGCCACAGAAAGACTGATTGATCGAACGTCTTTAAGTTTGTGCCAAGTATTGCAGAGTTATAAGGAGTATAAGAAATATGACAACAATAGATGGAAATTTGTTTTTATGTCTGTAATCGATTTAGAGAACTATTATTTTTCTTCATAACATAAAACGACAATATACATCCATTAGGCATTTGATTATGTAATTGCCACCAAAAGACTGATTGATCAAAAGTTTGTGCCAAGTATTGCAGAGTTGTAAGGCATATAAGAAATATGATAATAGATTGAACTTTGTTTTTTGTCTTTGTAATTGATTTAGAAGATTGCTATTTCTCTTCATACCATAGAATAACAATCTGCATCCATTAGGTATTTGATTATCTAATTGCCACCAAAAGACTGATTGATGGAAAGTCTTAGGCTTGTGCCAAGTATTGCAGAGTTGTAAGGAGTATAAGAAATATGACAACAATAGATGGAAATTTGTTTTTATGTCTATAATCGATTTAGAGAATCATTATTTCTCTTCATACCATAAAATGACAATATACATCCATTAGGAATTTGATTATGTAATTGCCACAGAAAGACTGATTGATCAAACGTCTTTAAGCTTGTGCCAAGTATTGC
>NC_134820.1:25289636-25337136 GCF_046742065.1 Oratosquilla oratoria | reverse complement strand
TTTAAGTAAAATACATCAAACATAATTTTACTCTCGAAGGTTGAGAAAAATAAATTACTGACTGAATGAAATTGTCTTGTTAGAGCCAGAGTAAAAATGAGCAAATGATATCAGTAAAAATATAAACATCAACATTATTTGAGATGGAATTAGCACACCTTGTAAAAAAGGCTAGTCTTGGATACTAACATAAATTAATCAGTTTAATTAGAATTGTAGTAACAGTGACACAATAGAAATAAATCCTTTTATCATAAGTACGTCTATGGGGTATTAACTTATACAGTTTAAAAATGGCTTTACAGATAGTAACATTGTGTAGATTAACAGGTTTGATTAGGAAACGGGACAAACTAAGAAGCTATATTAGGTTTAGCTAGATAGAGGGTTTTACATCCTGCCAGTCTTGTATATATGTTACGTCCTTGCATAGTATATATGCAAAACGGGATTTTAATTACGTACGCGGAAGTTTGCTAACATAAATATCTACTTTGTTCTAGCCAATGAGCCAGAGGAACCAGTGATAATGAACACAAGTCTAAAAGTATTTGTATTAGAGAATTGGTCATTGAAATATATATATATTCTAGAATATTTTCATACTAGATGATAACCTAAATTGAAACAATGGCCTGACGCAAATGTAATCTCAAAACGGAAATAAGTATATCATCCACATAGTCAGTGAGGGAAATAAACTAAATGTTTCTAGAATGCCTCTGGGCACACACCTAAGCAATGTACAGGCTACCAGAAGCCTTTTACTTGCCGTTCCCACTAATGAATAGGATACCTCTGGGGACACACCTAAGCGATGTAAAGGCAGCCAAAAGGCTTTTTACTTCCCGTTCCCACTAATGAATAGGACATTCCCTTATGTTTTTGGTGACTAAACTAAATTTTGGCATGAAGTAGCATAGATACATTTGCCTATCATTCTACTATTTCAAATTTTAAAAAAGAATAAATATAAATATAACATTCAGATTTATGTTACTAAATATCTCCATTATCTTGTTTATGCTTTCGGAACCTGTCGTTACATTTCTATGTGGTTTTAACAAAGGGAAAGAAATATTACGAAGAAAATTGTGTTCAGAAACAACAAAAAAGGGTTCTGGTCTTCGGTGGCGAAGGTAAAAAGGTTTAAGGGCTTCCGGGCCCCGAAGAAAAACTTATTTTCTTCAAGAATGACTCCGGTTCTGGAAACAAATTATATATTTCGAAGACGGGCTATGACTCAGCAAACTGTGCTCATCCATGTCTTGTTTAAAGTGACGTGTGTGTGTGTGTGTGTGTGTGTGTGTGTGTGTGTGTGTGTGTGTGTGTGTGTGTGTGTGTGTGTGTGTGTGTGTGTGTGTGTGTGTGTGTGTGTGTGTGTGTACGTATGTGCTTGTTTGTGTATGTGTGTGTTAGTATTTTTTATGCTTTAAACATCCTCCTAGGAAGCTGGGAGTAAGTTAGGTGATGATTTATCTTCCTCCTCCTACTCCTCCTCCTCTTTCTCCTCGTCCTCCTCCTTCTCCTTCTTCTTCTCCTTCCACCACCTCCTCCTCCTCCTTCTTCTCTTTCTTCTCCCTCCTCCTCCTCCTTCTCCTCCTCCTTTTCCTCCTTTTCCTCCTCCTCTTCCTTCTCCTCTTCCTCCTCCTCCTCTTTTTCCTCCTTTTCCTCCTTCTCCTCCTACACCTCTTTCTCCGCCTTTTACTTTTCCTACTCCTTTTCCTTCTGTTCCTCCTCCTCCGCTTTCTCCTCCTTCTCCTCCTCTTTTACCTCTCTTTCTCTCCCATTCCCACTCTTTCTCTACCACCTGCTCTTCCTCACTTACTCTTTACCCAACTGCTTGTTCCTATCACTCCCCTTCTCCTCTTCATTCTCCTCGCTCTTCATTCTCTCTTCATTCTCTCTCTTCAACCCTTCATTCTCTCTCTTCATCTCCGCATTTTTTTCCACGAATTCTGTGAACAACGCATTCTAAAGTTATATTCTGATTCTCCTCTCCCTCTTCTCTCTCTCCCCTCTTCTCTCTCTCCCCTCTTCTCTCTCTCCCCTCTTCCTGTTCCCCTCTTTCGCATCCCCTCGTGCCCCTCCCTTCCTCTCTCTCCCCTCTCCTTGCTCCCCTCCTCCCTCTCCCCTCTTTTCTCCCTCCTTCTCCTCTTCTTCTAGTTCCTCTCTTTTCTTTATTCTCTTTCCTTCTCCCCTCTTTGTTCTATTCTCTTTTTTTACCCCCTCCCTTCCTCTCTTTCCCCTCTCCTTCCTCCCCTCCTCCCTCTCCCCTCTTTTCTCCCTCCTTATCCTCCTCTTCTTCTAGTTCCCCTCTTTTCTCTCTTCTCGTTCCCTCTCCCCTCTTTGTTCTTTTCTTTTGAACTCTTTAACGTTATTTAACTCTTTATGATAACTTTATCTAACATTGTATAGAATTAGACCGAGATCGTAAAAGGCTTGATGGGAAAAATCACACCCAAAATTGCCCATTGTAAAGAACTAAAGTCACAAGTCGATTTTGTAAGTTCAGAACACAGTTTTTAACTAAAAAGTGCTTTTGACTATTTTGGTTCGCCCTTCGTTTTAACCCATTGTTTTATTTCGAGATTTCTTGCGTGTGAATTGTGTAGCACAACATATATCAAATGTTATGTAAACACACATGTATTTCGCAAACATTTTCTGTTCATATATCAAAACCTCACCACCTTTTCGTGACTAATTAACAAGATACTTCAAAATATAAATGTAATCTTCCATAATTCCCTTACATCCCTTAGATTTAAGCTTGAAATATCAAATGAAAAATAAAATCCCTCCATCATAAATTTTCATTATTATTATTATTATTATTATTATTATTATTATTATTATTATTGTTATTATTATTGTTTTTATTGTTATTACTATTGTTATTATATTGTTATTGTTTTGTTATTGTTATTACTATTGTTATTATATTGTTATTCTTATTATTTTGTCTTTCCGTATTTATTTGCACCAAATGTTTTAGTTACCCCCTTATACTAATCTACTTCTGTCTGTCTACCTCTTTGCATTTCTCTCTCTCCTCTCTCTCTCTCTCTCTCCCCTTCTGTGTCGGTATCTTATGTGTGTGTGTGTGTGTTATCTGGCTGTTTGTCTGTGTAGATCTTGTCTGTATGGCTGTTTACCTATTTAGCTATTTGCCTGTCTGTATGTCTGTCTGTATGTCTGTTTCTCTCCTCCTCTCCGTCTCCCCGCCCCTCTCTCTCTCTCTCTCTCTCTCTCTCTCTCTCTCTCTCTCTCTCTCTCTCTCTCTCTCTCTCTCTCTCTCTCTCTCTCTCTCTCTCTCTCTCTCTCTCTCTCTCTCTCTCTCTCTCTCTCTCTCTCTCTCTCTCTCTCTCTCTCTCTCTCTCTCTCTCTCTCTCTCTCTCTCTCTCTCTCTCTCTCTCTCTCTCTCTCCATCCCTCCCTCCCTCTCCCTTACATCATGGAATATCACCTTGACTCTTTCTTTACATGTTATAGTTACCTCCTTGATCTTAATTGACGTCAGACTCTTCTATTTTGCACAAAATCAAATTCATTATATTACGACCCCTTTCGGGCTTTTTTTTTTTTTTTGTTCATTTAGGTTTGAAACATAGCGGAAACGGTAACATCCATCTGTTTCGTAGAAAACGTCTTAGGAATCGGCTGTTACACAGCTGTTAAAGCTGTTACACAGCTGTTAAAGCTGTTACACAGCTGTTAAAGCTGTTACACAGCTGTTAAAGCTGTTACACAGCTGTTAAAGCTGTTACACAGCAGTTAAAGCTGTTACACAGCTGTTTCATCAGCTGTTTCACTTCGTGTTTTTCTTTTTAATTTTTCTCTCTTTAATATAATCTGTATTTTTTTTTTTTCTTATCGTTCTGTCTCACCTCTTCCTAATTTCGCCAAATTCCATTCCTACTTCCTTATTTCATATCATTTTCCATTTCCCTCTTAATTACCAGAGTAATAAACCGCTACTTAATATCTTAGGTCTATCCTCCTCCTCCTCCTCCTCTTCTTCCTCATATTCCTCTTCCTCCTCCTCCTCTTCCTTTTCTTCCTCCTCTTCCTCTTCCTCTTCCTTTTCCTTTTCTTCCTCCTCCTCCTCCTCCCTCTTCCTCCTCCCTCTTCCTCCTTCCCCTCTTCCTTCTCCCCCTCTTCCTCCTACTCTTCCCTATTCCTCCTCCTCCTCCCTTTTCCTCCTCCCCTCCTCCTCTCTTCCTCCTCCCCCTCCTCCCTCTTCCTCCTCCCCCTCCTCCCCTCCTCCCTCTTCCTCCTCCCCCTCCTCCCTCTTCCTCCTCCCCTCCTCCCTCTTCCTCCTCCCCCTCCTCCCTCTTCCTCCTCTCCCTCCTCCCTCTTCCTCCTCTCCCTCTTCCTCCTACTCTCACTCCTCCTCCTCCTCCTCTACCTCCTCCCTCTTCCTCCTCCTCCTCCCTCTTCCTTCTCCTCGTCCTCCTCCCTCTTCCTCCTCCTCCTCCCTCTTCCTCCTCCTC
Source organism: Oratosquilla oratoria (assembly GCF_046742065.1). NCBI lineage: Eukaryota > Metazoa > Arthropoda > Malacostraca > Stomatopoda > Squillidae > Oratosquilla > Oratosquilla oratoria. Next base: position 25,332,641 of record NC_134820.1, on the reverse strand, counting down.
GTCCTACTCTTCCTCCTCGTCCTACTCTTCCTCCTCCTCGTCCTCCTCCCTCTTCCTCCTCCCTCTTCCTTCTCCCTCTCCCTCCTCCCCGTCCTCTTCCCTCTTCCTCCTCCTCCTTCTCCTCCTTCCTCCTCCTCCTCCTCCCTCTTCCTCCTCATCCTCCTTGCCCTTCTCTTTCTCCTCCTCTCCTCTCCTCCTCCCTCTTCCTACTCCTTTCCTCCTACCTCTTTCTATTCCACTCCTCCCTTTTCCTCCTCCTCCCTCTCCCTCTTCCTCTTCCTCTTCCTCCCTTTTCCTCCTCCTTCTCCTTCCTCCCTGTTCCTCCTCCTCCTTCCTCTTCCTCATCCCTCTTCCTCCTCCCTCTTCCTCCTCCCTCTTCCTCCTCCTTGCCCTTCTCTTTCTCCTCCTCCTTCTCATACTCCTTCTTCATCTCCTCCTCCTTCTTCTCCTCCTCCTCCTCATCTTTCATCACCCCACCCCATCCCCCCCTTGCTCATTACTCTGTACATACATAGCCCTAATTACCCCTGTAAAAAATACCCTTTTAATTGCCCCAGTACAAGCTGGCCTCTAATTACTCTCAAGATTTTTAGACAACGAACCACCACTTTCATATCTTCCTTTTATTTCATTACTTGGAAAAAAAAAAAACAGTTTTCCATATTTTTTTGATAATAGGTCATGTGATTGGTTTTACTATAAAAGGTGGTACATCACTATAGCTAATAGTCTGTTAAGTCTGTTTTGTTGGTCTATTTATGTTAGTTCCTCGCACTAATGGATTTAAATTGGACAAATTTTTATTTAAGAAGTAAATAGGTAAGAATTGGTTTACTATTAGGGTGGTCAGCGAATGGAATAGACTTAGTAACCATGTAGTGAGCGCTAAAACTATCGGTTATTTTAAGAAACGGTTAGACAACTTTATGGATGGGGATGACAGGTGGTAATAGACACGGAACTACCTAGTGTAGGCCTTATAGTCTCTTACAGTCTTTATCATTCTTATGTTATTATGTTCTTATTTATGTTTCATTTCATATGTGGTTTCCTACCTTGTTAGCATCTTATGTTACATTTAAATTATATGTTCATTATCATATTCATGTATGAATAATCTCCCATCAAGATTTCATTTCACATACTATATCCTCTAGGATTCTTTCATATCTAGAATATTTGTCTCTAAGATTACTACATTAATCTACTAGTTCTTTCAGTTCCAGTAGCCGCAAATTAACATCTGAAATTGATTAAAAATTTCTTCAATATAATCATAATATTAGTACATACTTTGAAAAGCTTCAGAATTACTATTACTTCACTTATCTTAATACTCACCCATTTTACCAAAGCATCATAGCTTATTCCAAATTATTGTTATTAGTCAACTACTTCATTCATTCTTACTGGGTATAGATGTGTGTGTGTACGTGTGTGTGTGTGTATGTGTGTGTATGTGTGTGTGTGTGTGTGTGTGTGCGTGTGTGTGTGTGTGTGTGTGTGTGAGTGTTTGTGTCTGTGTGTGTGTCTGTGTGCCTGTGTGTTTGTATGTGTGTTTACTTGTGTTTGTATGTGTGTTTACTTTGTGTGTGTGTTTACTTTGTGTGTGTGTGTTTACTTGTGTGTGTGTGCATGTATGTATGTGCGTGTGTGTTGTGTGCGTTTGTGTGTTTTTCTTTGTGTCTGTGTACTTGTTTCCAAAGTAATACACAAGCATTGTATTTCACACATAATTTCACCTCTTCTTGTTCTAGAATTAAACGTTTTAGAGCTTTGACGTTTATAGTCCATCAACATGCTACTTAGATTATATCGCATAAATTCTCTTAATCTGTTTACGATCATGTGCTAAAAATCATACGTTTCATTGAATTATGTAATTAAATTTGAAAAGTTTAACACATTCATTCACTTCCACATGCTCTCTTTGGAATAAAAAATTTCTATATATTAGGTATATCTAGATTATGAAATTACGATCCTTTTTCTCCGTAGTTTGTATTGGGCATGAAATATATTCAGCGTTTATGTAATTAGTTAGATTGAATTTCATATGTTTGTATTAATTTTCTCAGTGTTTTCTTTTAGATTTTTATTGGGATACATAAAGTGTTTTTGTGTGTGTGTGTATGTGGAGGGGATTATCGTTTTCGTTTTTTATTTTTTATTTTTTATTTTTATTTTTTTTTACTGAGATTTGGGGAAAGGATTGATATCAATTACCAAATGATTAAGTACTCATGATGAATATGGTGTGATAAAATATTAAAAATATGAAGTCAGAATAACGTGGAATAGATTACGAATATTAATCTTTGGATCTTTGAGATAGATGATATCATACTCTCTCTTGATGTGAGTCGTGGAGACGAATAGAACAGCTTGGCGGTACGCGGTACTAAGAATACCACCGAAAGTGTAAAACAGTATGGAAGAAGTTAATGGGTATATAAGACATTTGTTACAAAAGTATCGCCGAAAAATACCCGAACCCGGATGCACAAAAGGACCTAGATAGTTCGCATGAATAGTGTATATCCTGCATTAAAATATCTGGATTCAAATATTGATATCTATTCTTCAAAACAGGATACGGAACAGTACGTAACACCACGTAACTACGTAACACCACGTAACATCACGTAACGCCACTCATTACCTCTCGCCTACCATGAACTTTACAATGAACAACAACCTCCAGCTTGGAAATGCATAACCATACCCACGGAAATAGCCTTTGATATTGCTATATGCAAGCTTAATCTCATACGAGTATATGGGACAGCACTAAATTATCTAAGTTGAAATATATTATAATTTATGATAGTAATTTTTTTTAGAATACGTTAGGGGACATATTAAACCTCTCAAGTATAAAATTGCGTTCCCTATTTTTTTTTTTTTTTTAGACAAATGGCCTCAACTTGGGTTCGATAACGCCTTGTTTAATTGAGTCCAATAACGTAATTATCATAGAGGATGATTTGTGTTCATTCATTTTTCCTTTTTCAAATATATTGATGTATTTATCTACTCCTACTTACCAAATATATATGTAGTTTTGATTAATAGCCTAACATCAATTTCCCCTTGAATATAGATGGCTAATTTCCATAGAAATTATTGGTTTCAAAGATCACAGTACTTATTAGCATGTCCATTATCTATATGTTTTCCAATATTCTAGTTAGATGTAAATATAAGATCTGTATGATACATGTCATTTCCACAAAATGGCAAAATTGCATTTAATACAAAACTTGTTTGCATGCAAAATGCATAAATACAGCGTATCAATCTTATGCATTTGTGATTTTTCCACACGTCATTTATACATGGATGCTAGGAATAATGTTTGCAATCCAGCAACCTATTTGTGTTTTGTACTGCATCATTCGCCCAATCCTGAAGTCCACATACTATTCAATGTGAGCATTGTCTTCATACATTTGGATTCTTCATCTAACTTTTGTACATTATCTGCTGAAGAGGATCACAGTTGTCGAAATATACAGATTTTTTTCTTTGTTTTTCCGACAGTGTTTATTGAAACATTTTACAAATGTCTACAAATGTTTTACAAATGTTTATTTAAACATTTTACAAATATTTACAAATGTTTACAAATGTTTTACAAGTGTTTATTTAAATATTTTACAAATGTGCAACTACATTTTGGTTTTGTGTTTTGACAAGTTTAGTACTAAAACACTTATGCGTCTTTGATCAAACAGTCACCATGGAAACCAAATTTCTACTTCATTCCTGTCACAACATTCCTCATTTCTACTCTGTCTTCCTCATGTTGCACCCAGTCACCAATTCTCCCAGTTTCCTCAAACTCGTTCTTTTTTCCTCTCTCTCTCTCTTTTCTTTCTTTTTTAATAAAGAATTTCTTTTAATCTTTTTGTTCTTTTTCTCTCATCTGTTATATAACATTCTGTTCCATTGTTCTTCATCTCCCCTGTCCTGTTGTTTTACTTTCTCGCTCACTTTAACTTTCCTTGTTATCTTTCATCTTCTCCCACTTTCCTTTCTCTCCCCATTCCCGTTTCAATCCCATTTACCTTTCCCTCTCCCCCCACCCTTGCCTTCCCTCCCCATCTTTCCTCGTATTCCATTGACCTTCCCTCTTCCCCTACCCTTGCCTTCCCTCCCCATCTTTCCTCGTGTCCTATTTACCTTCCCTCTCCCCCTACCCTTGCCTTCCCTCCCCATCTTTCCTCGTATTCCATTTACCTTCCCTCTTCCCCTACCCTTGCCCTCCCCATCTTTCCTCGTATTCCATTTACCTTCCCTCTTCCCCTACCCTTGCCTTCCCTCCCCATCTTTCCTCGTGTCCTATTTACCTTCCCTTTCCCTCTACCCTTGCCTTCCCTCCCCATCTTTCCTCGTGTCCTATTTACCTTCCCTCTCCCCCTACCCTTACCTTCCCTCCCCATCTTTCCTCGTGTCCTATTTACCTTCCCTTTCCCCTTGCCTTTCCTCCCCATCTTTCCTCGTGTCCTATTTACCTTTTTTTACCTTTCTCCATCTTTCCTCGTATTCCATTTACCTTCCCTCTCCCTCTACCCTTGCCCTCCCTCCCCATCTTTCCTCGTGTCCTATTTACCTTCCCTTTCCCCCTACCCTTACCTTCCCTCTCCATCTTTCCTCGTGTCCCATTTACCTTCCCTTTCCCCCTACCCTTGCCTTCCCTCCCCATCTTTCCTCGTGTCCCATTTACCTTCCCTTTCCCCCCTACCCTTACCTTCCCTCTCCATCTTTCCTCGTACTTCTCTCCCCCTCCCTTCTCCCCACAAGACCTTCAAGCCTCTTACACGAACACATTTGCTGAAGAATTAATACACTGTGTCAGTGGCAAGAGGATCCTGAATCGTTCTTTGAGTTTTTTTTTTTTTTTTTTTTTTTTTTTTGGGGGGGGGGGGGGTTTTGGGTCCCTTGGGGGCTCGACAAGCAACCTTGTCGGATGCCCGCGTCTCCGCCCAGAGACGTTTCTCTTCAACAAGTCTTCAGTGATGTCATCTTTCCTGAAGCCTTCACGAAGTCTTTAGTCATGTTATCTTTCATGAAGCTGTTACACAGCGTGTGGTGGAACAGAGGACTTGATATATCTTAGCCGTGAATAGAGAAAATCACACAGAAAATAAAAGGAAGGTGCTCAGATAAGAGGGAGGGTGGATGGGTGTGGAGTGTATTCAGGGATGGAATGGGTGGAAATGATTTTATGCCTTTCCCTTTTTGGCTACCTCCCTTGTAAGGGGGAAAGAGCCTTGGTATATGTATGTATGTATGTAATTTTGACTGAGGTTAAGATAGTATGGATTAGGTCACGTGGTCAGGCTAGATTGAATTAGGTTAGGTTATAATAGGTTAGTATTTATTAGGTAATTTTTGGTTAAGGTAGATTAGGGTATCCAATATTAGGTTTAGAAAGGTAAGCTAGGTTAGGTTGGGTTGAGGCACCTTTTTTTTATTCTATTTTATTTTAATTTTATTTATTTTTTACCTTATTTTATTTTTATTTATTTATTTATTTTTATTGTGTTATTTCATTTTATTTTATTTTGCTTTGTTTTATTTTATTTCATTTTATTTTTATATATTTTCTATCAGTTGTCATCGACTAGATGATGAGAAATCTATATTAGAATGATATCCGTGTTTTGGTTTTGTATAGTACTTGAAAATTTTCCAGTGTTGGATATATCGTAGTAGGTACAAATATTTTGTTCTTATATTAAGGTGTTTCTCTTAACATATTGTACTAACGTTTTCTTATACTCTATGTCCTCTAGTAACCTTACTAACGCATTTTCTTCTTTACTAAGGCTTCTGTCTTGTTCCACCGATCTTCAAACCTCTCTCATAAAAATCTTCTAATTAAAAGAAACCCACAAGAAGTAGTGCTCCTCTTTTGTGTGTTTTTCTTCATTTATTTATTTGTTTGTTTATTTGTTTATTTGTTTATTATCTATTATTTATTATTTATTATTATCTATTATTTATTATTATTTATTATTATTTATTACTTATCTATTATTATTTATTATTCATTATCAATTATTTATGTATTTGTTTACTTATGTATTTGTTTATTTATTTATCTATTTATAAATTTATTTATTTGTTTATTTATTTATTTACTTATTTATTTATTGTGAAAACACTAGTAGTAAGAGTAGTAGTAGTATTTCCTCTCACCAACCTCTTCTCCGATTCTCTTAAAAAAAAAAAAAAAAAAAAAAAAAAAATCCATCTAGTCTACTATAGTCTCCCCCTTCATCTGACGCTAAGGACCCTCGTGAACCCCACCATGACCCCAGTTATCGATTTATGAAAAGAACTTTGTCCACGCGTCTGTGTTTATTTAGAACAAAAATATTACCGCCATTCCCGTTTGTATATGACCGTGGCACTTCATGCTGTGTAACAAATATACAAGGATATATGTACACACACACACACACACACACACACACACACACACACACACACGCACACACTCGTGACACAGTGGCAAGAATTCCCGACCCCCACCATGGCGGTCATTATTCGAACCCCCCCCCCCCCGGGCTGAAATAATTTCAGTATCACTGCGCTACTAGTCTGCGTTACTCCAACTCTCGTGGGTGGGGAGTTGTGTGTGTGTGTGTGTCCGTGCGTGCGTGCGTGCGTGCGTATAAGGTCACAACATTACCCATAGATCGGTCATATGAGCCCTGAGCTCTCTTCCGAGAGGGTGGTAGCTGTCGATCACTAGTCCAACACGTGATCCAAAACAATGGTGAATCACACACACACACATTATATATATATATATATATATATATATATATTATATATATATATATATATATTATATATACACTAAATATTATGACATATTCGTAAAATTTATTTTGATTGAACTTGATTTAATGTTAGGATGTTGTTCTAACTATTGTCAGCTGATTTTACTCGCCTGTGGCGAGAACGGAGTTTGATTTCACGATCACGAGATGGGATTACATTACCAAATGTCCAGCACAGTCAACTATCCATCAATTTTATCTTGAATAAATCCAATCATCTCTAGAAAATCTCCCATACATCTCTGATCCGTATATATCTTCTGGTTGTCGTAAAAAGATTTTCAAAAGATTTTATTTCATTGGGAGTAGGTTCTTCGTGTTCGGGGTTCAAATACAATAGTGTATGTACAATTTCTTGAAGAGTTTTTCGACTTTTCTGAGACAACCACAGCTATTATTTTCAAATATCTCGAATGTGATGTCGTTGTTATAAGAATTATGACTTAATTTGGTCACAATAATTCGAAGAATATATCTTTTACTTTGTATTTGCGCATTGCTTAATCTATTAAGTATTTGTGGTTCAAAAGAGTATTATACTACATCGCATAGGTCAGGGAACATTGTTCAAGAATCTGAAAAATTTGATAAATTTTATTTCAAAAATATATTGTAAGACGACTAATGAATAACAGAGTATATTTGTGCATTGCTTAATCTATTAAGTATTTGTGGTCCAAAAGAGAATTATGATAAATCACTTAGGTCGGGAACCCTGTTGAAGAATCTGAAAAATTAATCAAATTTTGTTTTAAAAATTTATTGTAAGACGACTAATAAATAACAAAAATATTTTGGAATGGTGAAGCGAGGATACCTGTTGAGATAAATGACTTCAGGCAAATAAAAGAGCTTGTGCAGGCTTATAGTATATTCGCTCTTATCATAGAGAGTATTAAGTGCGGCTTTTGCATGCCTTTCTGTTCTTCACGCCTTCATTCTTTCTACCAGCTTGGTAGGTGTACGTTATGTGTAGAAACGTACTCCATATGTATTAGTTCAACAGCACCTTTCCCAAACATAGATACCAGGAATAACACTATAGTTCAAAGATACATACATTTTCCAGACTAATTCTACTTCTGTTCCAAACAATCGCACCAGGAATGTCTACGAAATCTAACAATATCTCAAGATTACACAAACTGTCACGTATTCTAAGTTCCCCAGCAATACCATGAGGAATGATGTTTATGGTATACATACATTTTCCAGACTGATTCTACTTCTGTTCCAAACACTCGCACCAGGAATGTCTACGAAATCTAACAATATCTCAAGATTAGACAAACTGTCACGTATTCTAAGTTCCCCAGCAATACCATGAGAAATGATGTTTATGGTATACATACATTTTCCAGACTGATTCTACTTCTGTTCCAAACACTCGCACCAGGAATGTCTACGAAATCTAACAATATCTCAAGATTACACAAACTGCCACGTATTCTAAGTTCCCCAGCAATACCATGAGAAATGATGTTTATGGTATATTATATTCCCCCAAGTAAGATAGAGTCTGGAGAAAGACGTGGTTGGCATTGTTTCCAGCGTGGGCGGTTCCATGTGGAAGGCATGTGACTATTGTTTACAAAACCCTGGAACTAAAGGACGGAAAGCGTTCAATGTTTTCCTTTGGGGAATTGTTTTCTGATGAGTTTTCCAGGATCCTGTTGGGATGCGGTTCATTGAAACACTCTTCTTACTATTATTGTTTGTATTACTATTATTGTCTTACTATTATTGTTATCATTATTACTATTTTTTATGAGTATAGGAAAATGTACGGTATATTCGTGTGTATATCTTCTTTTATTTTCTTTGATTCAGGCAATAATTGAATTCTTCCATATCTAATAATTCTAGTTTTTATTGAGAATATGACACATGATACGATGCTTGGCGTGTTATTGGATAGCCCCTTCTAGATATATTACCCTTTGTTTAAAATTCAAGAAAACGCGGTTATCACCAATGATATAAAATGGAAAACATAATTTTGAATTGAGTACCAACTACGAATGGCAAAATATCACTGTAAAGATAAAATATTTTTGATTTTGCGATTTGAAGTTTGTGATATATCACGGAATGAGTGGAAGTGTGGTGAGGTAAACACCAGGAACCGTTGGAGTTTTAATGCTAACATTTCGTCCTAAAAGGACTTCCTAAGAGTGTACACAAACAAATCATAGACAGCTTATATACTCCCAGCTTACCCCGTTCCTCCCCGTTCGTCTTCGAACGTCCGGGGAGGAACGGGGTAAGCTGGAAGTATATAAGCTGTCAATAATTTTTTTGTCTACACTGAGGAAGTCCTTTCAGGACGAAACGTTAGCAATAAACGTTTGCGCTCCTGGGTGTTGATGGTAACACAAAATATCACACACTGTATAGCCTGGAATATAAACTTCGTAGTCACTTGAATTTGATACTCCATCAACCTTTATGTACATGATTCGTATATTCGTTGTTACTGCCACCTGGCGATTTAATTGAAATAATTAAAACCTTAAACACAGTTAAGTGTTAAATCTGGTGGCCGCTAAGTAATTGTACTCAGTCAAGAAAAGATCTCTTTATAGCGAGAATGTTAGAAGTAAAGTCTGGGGAAATGTTAGAAGTTGAGACAGAGTTTATGTACAGGAGAAATGAAAGAGACGTCGTTTAACCAGCTCGTAAAGTTTAACATTCTTAATTCTTTACCTTCTAGCTCTGTTAACATTAACCAAAGCTTTCTGCCTTGGAGATATATAACGGAAGAGATGGTATTCTAAACTCGTAAATTCGAGTTAACGTGAATGACCGTACGGAGAGCTAGCGAGATTCCTTTTTACGAAAAAAAAAAAAAAAAAAAAACAGGAATTGATTTGTCAAAAGCTGACTCTGTCTGAAGTCATTCGCGAAAAAACCAAATTCAAAAAATCATCCTTTTATGCGCGTATGTGTGATTGTGTGCGTGAGCGTGTGTATACCTATGTACGCAAACGTCATACGTGCACGTAAACTTACCTACATGGAAACCTGCGTTCACTCACTTCCTTTACATTTTGAATGTCTTTATTTTATCGGGCTTTATCAAAACAGAAGCGAAGGCTTGTTGCTCCCACTTTTCAAGGGATTCCCAGGTAGGAAGCCTGTGTATTGACACAGCATTACACAGAGCCGATTTGTCTTTTGACTTGTGAAACATTGCCCTCTCCTCCTCCTCCTCCTCCTCCTCCTCCTCCTCCTCCTCCTCCTCCTCCTCCTCCTCCTCCTCCTCCTCCTCCTCCTCCTCCTCCTCCTCCTCCTCCTCCTCCTCCTCCTCCTCCTCCTCCTCCTCCTCCTCCTTCCTACCACCTTCTTCGTTGAGGAAAGAGGCTTGCTTCGTCAAGAACATGCATTACACCAAATGGGGAATGTTTTAAACATATTCTTGTAAAATTTAATATCGGAACGGGGGGGAGACTTAAACAAGTTACAGAAATGGAATGATTTCCCTTCTTATATCAAGATAACTTAGTTTTGATATTCCTTTTTTCTCCTCCTCACTTCCTCCTCCTTCTTCTTCTTCTTCTTCTTCTTCTTCTCCTCCTCCATTTTCTTTTCCTCCTTGACTTTATCCTACCCGTTTTATTTCACCTCTACCTGCTTCATCTTTTCTTCCTCTTCTTGTTTCTCCTCTTCTTACTCCTCCTCTTCCTCTTCCTCCCACTCCTACCCCTACTCATCTTCTTCCTCTTCTTGCTTCTCCTCTTCTTACTCCTACTCCTTCTCCTCCTCTTCCTCCTACTCCTTTTCTTCCTCTTCCTCCTACTCCTTTTCTTCCACTTCCTCTTCCTCTTCATCCCACTCCTACTCCTCATCTTCCTCTAACCTCTGCTCATCTTCTTCCTCCTTCTACTCCACCTACTACCTTTCCTCCTACTCCTACTCTTCCCCTTCACCCTCCTCCTCCTCTTCTTCCTACTACCTTTCCTCCATCTCCTCTTCTTCCTCCTACCCCTACTCAACTTCTTGCTTCTACTTCTACTCTTCATTCTCCTCCTCCTCCTCTTCCTACTCCTCCTACTCCTCTTCACCCTCCTCCTGCTCCTCCTCCTACTCCCTCTACTCCTCTTCACCCCCCTCCTCCCCCTCTTTCTCTTCCTCTTCCTCTTCTTTCAACCTCCTCCTCATTCCGTCTCTCTCCCAGTTCTTAAGTTCATTTCAACTCACAAAGATTTGAACTTCTTGGCCGGGTCGTCCTTCATCTCGCCGAGCCGCTACTTTATTCCCGAGCCCGGACCTCCTTCTCAAAGAAACCATTACTCTGTACACTTTCCCTGTCCTGTAAAGTAGACTTTGTTGACTTGATCGCTCTCTATCGGAAATGGATTAGACGTTGGGGATTATAGGAAAGCTATAGGTCGCGATTGTTAGCTGAGCTCAAGGTAAACAAAAAACGGAGTAAGGTTCGCCCACCTTTGGTACGTGGTGGGAGACGTGGCTTTGGTAGTGGGAGGTGAGTTTGGGAAATAAAGTGTATATATATCACTACCAAGTAGGAGTTTCGGATATAAAATGTATATATTTCACTGCCAAGTAACGTTGTAACACATTTGTATAAATACACTAAAGATCCACTGTATATTGGATTAAGAAAAAAACTATTTCCGTATATTTTGATCACTGGTTGTGATCCTCTTCAGCGGAATACGTATGACGCTGAAGAGGATCACAGCCAGTGATCGAAATATACAGAAATAATTATTTCTTTTCTTTTCTTAATCCAATCAATGGTGGGTCTTTAGTGTGTGTATATATAGACATAAAAGCTTATATAAATGTGTTTTCATATACACGTACACACACAAGCTCGTGGTCAAGATGCATAATACCTACAGAACATGTACCTGCGTGCACACACTCGCAGGCACAATAGAAGGTTCACACGCACGTACACACACACACACACACACACACACACACACACACACACACACACAGAGCGCGGAGATCTTTCGCAACTGCTACTACAGCGGTCCGGGTTCGAATCCCACTCAGGGCAGAAATAATTTCAGTATCTCTGCGCTGCGAGTCGTTACTCCAACTCCCGTGGACGGGGAGTTGGTGGTGTGTGTTCGTGTAAGGTCACAGTATTACACATAGATCGGTCATATATGAGCTCTAAGCTCTCTTCCGGGAGGGAAATAGCTGTTGATCACGAGTCGAACACGTATTCTAAGATCATGGTGAATCACATATGAAAAATAAGATCATAAACCCTTATGCGCGCTTGGAGGAAATAAATAGATCATGCTTGCAACAAAGATGGCTATAAAGCTTTGATAGTCTTGTACTCGCCTCAAATTAGATTGAATTGAAAATAGATTGAGTTGACACCAAGCCGTGTTAAGCCTTGCGTGGCTGTGTGATGCTGTGATGACCTCCACAATTAGATTTAGGGAATTCTATCACCACAGGAATAGTCAAATGACGTAACACGTTTTGAGGGGCGCGCCCGGAAACGCAACAACGTTCCCGGGATCAGTTTATGCGGACCCTTCTTCTTCCTCGTGTCCTTCTTTTTCTTCTTCTTCTTCCTCGTGTTCTTCTTTTTCTTTTTCTTCTTCCTCGTGTTCTTCTTTTTCTTCTTCCTCGTGTTCTTCTTCTTCTTCCTCGGGTTCTTCTTTTTCGTCTTCTTCCTCGTGTTCTTCTTCTTCTTCCTCGTGTTCTTATTCTTTTTCTTTTTCTTCTTCCTCGTGTTCTTATTCTTTTTCTTCTTCTTCCTTGTGTTCTTCTTCTTTTTCTTTTTCTTCTTTTTCCTCGTGTTATTCTTCGTGTTGTTCTTCTTTTTCTTTTTCTTCTTCCTCGTGTTCTTCTTCTTTTTCTTTTTCTTCTTTTTCCTCGTGTTATTCTTCGTGTTGTTCTTCTTTTTCTTTCCTTCTTCCTCGTGTTCTTCTTTTTCTTATTCTTCTACCTCGTGTTCTTCTTCTTTTTCTTTTTCTTCTTTTTCCTCGTGTTATTCTTCGTGTTGTTCTTCTTTTTCTTTCCTTCTTCCTCGTGTTCTTCTTTTTCTTATTCTTCTACCTCGTGTTCTTCTTTTTCTTTTTTTTCTTCTTCCTCGTGTTCTTTTTCTTTTTCTTCCTTGTGTTCTTCTTCTTCTTCCTCTTGTTCTTCTTCTTTTTCCTCGTGTCCTTCTTCAGCGCATACAAACAGAGGTTCACAAACGCTTATGTTTGCACGTACGGAATCTACACACACGAGAATGCAAACACAAGACACTACGAACATGTACATACTGTATGTGGAAATAGAGAGAGAGAGAGGAGAGAGAAAAGAGAAATAGAGAGAAAAGAAAGAAGAGAGAGAATAAAGGAGAGAGAAAAGAAAGAAGAGAGAAAAGAAGAGAGAGAGTAGAGAAGAGAGAGAGAATAGAGAAGAGAGAGAATAGAGAAATAGAGAGAAAAGATAGAAGAGAGAGAAAAGATAGAAGAGAGAGAAAAGATAGAAGAGAGAAAAGATAGAAGAGAGAGAAAAGATAGAAGAGAGAGGAAAGAGAGAGAGAGAGAGAGAGAGAGAGAGAGAGAGAGAGAGAGAGAGAGAGAGAGACGAAAGAGAAGAGAGAGAGAGAGAGAGGAAAGGGAAGAGAGAGAAAATAGAGAGAGAGAGGAGGAGAGATACTGCCAAGGCCTAAATAGGTGGAGGAGGCACTGAAGAGGTTGGAGACGGTAATGAAGTGTGTTTTGGAAGGGCGAGGTCGATAAGGTCGAGAACGACGGAAGAGAAGAAGCGAGTAGAGTGGAGGAACGGCAAGTAGACTTCGAGGACAAAGAAGAAGAAAGAGACGAAGACGAGGACAAAGAAGAAGAAAGAGACGAAGACGAGGACGAAGAAGAAAAGAAAATGAAGAGATAGTGAGAGAAAAGTCAAAGGAGAATGAGGATGATGCGAGAAATATAAAGAAAAATTAACGAGAGATTTATTGCAGAAAGAGAGAAACTTCGGGCGAAGAACAAATAAAGAAAATTGAGAAATATGAGTGAAGAAAGAAGAAGAATGCAGGAACATGATGAATGGTTAAGACAGCGATGTGGAAATTGGACATTACAAAAGTAATAAATTGCTGTCTGTTGTGTATCATTATTTCAGAGACAAAGGAAATTGGTTAGGTTTGTCGAAGAAAATTGAGAGAAGAAGCTCATCTATCTCTACTGTTGAGACGTGAAAGATCTTAGAAGTACTTTCTTACAGTGACAGTGAATGCATTATTTTAAAACATACATACATATCACAACAAAGTTATGTCGTAGCACATTTGTAAAATAATACTGATGACCCACTTTCGGAGAAAAATAAGCGAAGGTATAAAGGTCTGTATATTTCGATCACTAACTGTGATCCTCTTCAGCAGATCACAGTGATCGAAATATACAGATCTTTATACTTTTGCTTATTCTTGTCCGAAAGTGGGTCATCAGTATTATATATACATATACTAAAGGCTTTTTCCCCTTTACAAGGGAGGTAGCCAGAATAGAAATTAGCAAAAGGTTAAGTTATAAGGAAGGTAGCCATAAAAAAAAAATAATAATAATGATAGGAGGTACAAGGGAGGAGGTCAAAACAAGTGACGAAATATTTCATTATTTCAGTGGTTGGTCTTCAGACTGAACGAAGTATTGATTGGTCGAGACCCCAAGGGAAATTGAACATTACCGTTCATTCACCGATGCCATTTTGTGGGATTTTTTTCCACAAATTTGTGTCTGAGAAATTTGATCACATGGGATGTTTTGTGAGCAAATTATATGTTGCAATAAACTTATTTGTGTATAGAATGATTCCTTATTTTTGTGGGGAAAAATGTAGAAGCCCAGATTTCCTTGTGGGAATTTTGTGGAAAAAAATCTCACTCGTTTTTGGGAACTGACATCGATCACAATGGCATCCCTACGTTCATTATAAATTATCTTTTGATCAGAATAGATACCACGTGACAATGGAAACAATAAAGATATAACGTTTTGTTTCTTGAAACTTTCTCAACAAGAAAAACGTTCTACGTTTTGTCGGTAATTGCCATTTTAAATCAAATTGCTTTTTACACTCAAATGAGTCTATGTATAACGTGTGTAACAAGCGAGACGTTCTTAGTTTTGTCAGGAATTGCCATTTTAAATCAAATTGCCATTTCACCTCAAAAGGAGTCTATGTCTAGCGTGTGTGTTACAGGTTCTAATTTAAGGGAGGTGTACTGGTTGGCTAATGAAAAAAAGTAATACATACATATACCAAAGGCTTTTTCCCCCTACACGGGGGGTAGCCAAAAAGAAAAAGGCATAGAAACCACTCCCACCCATTCCATTTCCTATATATTCCACTCCCCTCCACCCTCCTCCCTCCCTCCTATCTTAGCACCTCGTGGATGACGAGTCATCCCTGCATCCTGTCCACTGCCCTGGGTCAGAAGCAGTGTCGCAAGACACAGCACATCCACAGCAGGTATGTAATCTATAAAGCACTACAGAAACAAGCGTCCGGTCGCATCGTAAGCAGAATCAAGACTGGGTCTGACGCCAAGCCACGCCACCAAGCTCAGACTTGGCAGAAAAAAATATACACGCTTAATATGAACACTTGGTTCTCGTAATAATACATTAAATATAAAATAATAAACGAACAATATTGCAAATACGTATGTACAACACACAAAGAATATTATATGTCACCATTACATTGGGATTAATGTAAATGAGATGATAGTTTCAATAATGTAGAGGAACTACGAAGTGATTAAGACAAGTTAGTGAGGTGTTGGAGGCAGATACATTTGAAAGAATGTTGGATGTAATGTAGGGTTAATTTCCAGCTCCACTGTATCATTTATAACAAGTGTGATGCTGTCTATTGATTAGTGTGTATGTGTGTGTGTGTGTGTGTGTGTGTGTGTGTGTGTGTGTGTGTGTGTGTGTGTGTGCGTGTATGTGTATGTGTGTGTGTGTGTGTGCGATTGACCATGGTCTTGGATCACGTATTGGACTCGTGATCAACAGCTATTTCCCTCCCGGAAGAGAGCTCAGAGCTCATATATGACTGATCTATGGGTACTGTTGTGACATTACACACACACACACACAAACCCAACTCTCCGCCCACGACAGTTAGAGTAACGACCAGCAGCGCAGCAATACTGGGAAATTATTTCAGCCCTGGGCGGGATTAGAATCCGGATCTCCGTAGTGGCGGCCGAGAACTATACCAACTGTGTGTGCGCGCGCGCGCGCGTTTGTGCGTGTGTGTGTGTGTGTGTGTGTGTGTGTGTGTGTGTGTGTGTGTGTGTGTGTGTGTGTGTGTGTGTGTGCACATATCTCTCTCTCTCTCTCTCTCTCTCTCTCTCCTGTCTCCTGTCTCTCCCCTGGCTCTCCTCTGCCTCTCTTCTCTCTCTTCTCTCCTCTCTCTTCTCTCTCTTCTCTCCTCTCTCTCTCTCCTCTCTCCCTCTCCTTTCTCCCTCTCCTCTCTCCCTCTCCTCTCTTCCTCTCCTCTCTTCCTCTCCTCTGTCCCTCTCTCTCCTCTCTCCCTCTCTCTCTCTCTCTCTCTCTCTCTCTCTCTCTCTCTCTCTCTCTCTCTCTCTCTCTCAAAGATAGAAGCCTTAACACCATTAAGTGGCTCTTTCTGTCTGGAAATGAGTTGAAGTAGACAGGAATTGAAATTAGATTATCGACGAGAAGTAGAATGGAGTTGAAGGCCCAAAACACTTTGAATTCGTGATGTTAGGAAACACCGAACGTTAATTCATTAAGTTTTACTTTTTTCATTATCTAATTCTTTCATTTATATATTCACATATTGATTTTTTTTGTATGAGTATTGTTTTCTTTAAAGTAGAATATTTCTCGTTTTACTTTTTTATCTATTTATGTGGGTAGTTGTTCACAAATTATATCTTGTTCCCTGATTTACATATCTAATGATACATTTCATCTATTAATAGACAGTGCATAACAATGTACCTATTTTTTCCTTACATTCTCTTGAGAAATACTAATTTATTTTACTTATTTTATTTTATGTATTTATTTATTCATTTATTTATTTACTTTATCTTATTTTGTTGCATTTGTATTTTCTAATTATTATTATTATTATTATTATTATTATTGTTATTATTATTGTTATTATTATTATTATTATTTTTTTTTAACTGAATTAAGTCCACTTTGTGTCGAGAAAAAATTGGCTGATCTGAAAGACTTAGCCAGAATACAAGAATCGCAAGAGAGAGAACCAATCAGCGACAAAAGACTGACAAAATGTGAAGCCAATCAGACACAAGTTCTGAAAGGGAAAGAACCAATTAATGTCATCAGAATAAGAAAAAATGTGGCCAATCAGAGAACAGGGACTGAAAGAGAATAAGCCAGTCAGGGTTCATGGACTGAAAATTCACGGGCCAATCAGTGTTGAGAGACTGAAAGATGATGGGCCAATCATCAATCAAAGACTGGAAAGAGATGGGACCAATTGGAAGGCAGTATAAAGAAGAAAGTTCCCCCGAAGGTCAGACTCTTCCAGAAGAAAGTTGCCCGAAGGTCAGACTCTTCCAGAAGGAAGAAAGTTGCCCCTGAAGGTCAGACTCTTCCAGAAGGAAGAAAGTTGCCCCGAAGGTCAGACTCTTCCAGAAGGAAGAAAGTTGCCCCTGAAGGTCAGACTCTTCCAGAAGGAAGAAAGTTGCCCCGAAGGTCAGACTCTTCCAGAAGAAAGTTGCCCCTAAGGTCAGACTCTTCCAGAAGGAAGAAAGTTGCCCGAAGGTCAGACTCTTCCAGAAGGAAGAAAGTTGCCCAAAGGTCAGACTCTTCCAGAAGGAAGAAAGTTGCCCCGAAGGTCAGACTCTTCCAGAAGAAAGTTGCCCCTAAGGTCAGACTCTTCCAGAAGGAAGAAAGTTGCCCCGAAGGTCAGACTCTTCCAGAAGGAAGAAAGTTGCCCGAAGGTCAGACTCTTCCAGAAGGAAGAAAGTTGCCCGAAGGTCAGACTCTTCCAGAAGGAAGAAAGTTGCCCCTGAAGGTCAGACTCTTCCAGAAGGAAGGAAGTTGCCCCTGAAGGTCAGATTCTTCCAGAAGGAAGGAAGTTGCCCCTAAGGTCAGACTCTTCCAGAAGGAAGAAAATTGCCCCCGAAGGTCAGACTCTTCCAGAAGGAAGAAAGTTGCCCCTGAAGGTCAGACTCTTCCAGAAGAAAGTTGCCCGAAGGTCAGACTCTTCCAAAAGAAAGTTGCCCCGAAGGTCAGACTCTTCCAGAAGGAAGAAAGTTGCCCCGAAGGTCAGACTCTTCCAGAAGGAAGAAAGTTGCCCCGAAGGTCAGACTCTTCCAGAAGGAAGAAAGTTGCCCCGAAGGTCAGACTCTTCCAGAAGGAAGGAAGTTGCCCCTGAAGGTCAGATTCTTCCAGAAGGAAGTTGCCCCTGAAGGCCAGACTCTTCCAAAAGGAAGAAAGTTCCCCCGAAGGTCAGACTCTTCCAGAAGGAAAAGACGAAGTTACATTCAAGAACTCGAGAGAAAATTGGCTCATCAGCAATCACTGAATGAAAGAGATTACCCGACACAGGGACTGAGAGGGAATGGACCAATTAGCGACCTCAGACTGAAAAGAAATGGGGCCAATCAGAAGGCAGGGAGCAAAAGAAAGCTGCCCGGAGAGCAGACTACTCCAGATGAAGATGGAGTCTTCAAGAACACCATGTAGGTGAGGCTCTTTCTCCAATCGCTGCGTCGTAGGTCTATATCAACTGAATAGAACTACATGTCAGTTGCTACAAAGCATATTTAAAAGTCAGTTAAATTGAAAAGCTTAATCTTTAGGAGGCTTTTTCATTGGCTGAATAAAATTGTTTGGTAGGCAGCAGAAAAACAACCGTGAATTCATAGAAATGATTATTTCAACGAGCGTCTTATCCAACACAACATAAGGATCTCGGTATGAAAAGAAGTAATATAGTTAAACCCATTGCCCAAGGTCATTTAGAAAAAGATTAAAGTAGAGAAAGAGAGGAGGAGGATGGGAGGCAGAGAAGACGGGAAAGAGAGAGAGAGAGAGGTAGAGGTAGAGAGAGAGAAATAGAGAGAGAGAGGTGGAGAGAGAGAAGAGAGGGGTAGAGAGAGAGAAGAATATATATAGAGGTAGAGAGAGAGATAAAGAGAGAGACAGACAGACAGAGAGAGAGATGAATAGAGAGAGAGAGAGAGAGGCGGAGGCGAGGGTGCATAAAGAGAGGGGGACAGAGGGAAAGACAGAGAAGGACGGAAATAGGAAGACTTAGTGAGGGGAAGAATGAGGGGAACAAAAGAGACGGAAAGAGGAGAGGGGAGGCAAAAAGAGAGAAGAGTAACGGAGTAGAGAGGGGAAAAGAGGCGACGATAAGGGTCCAAAAAATTGAGATGGAAATGGAAAAAAGGGGGAGGAAAGAGCACAAAGATAAGGAAAGAGTTACATGAAGAGAAGAAAAGAGAGGCGGGAAAAGAGAGAGGGAGGGAAAGAGAGCAGGGAGAGTAGAAAGTGAAAGATAGGTATGGAAAGAGAGAGAAAGTGAGGGAAAGAGATGTAGAGAATTAGAGAAAAGAGAAGGGAGAGGAGGAAGAGAGGGAGTGAAAGAGAGGGAGTAAAGGAGGAGGAAGTGAGGGAGTGAGAGAGAGAAGGGGAGGAAGAGCAAATAAAAGAGGGAGGAAGAAAGAAAAAGAAAGGGTGTAAAAGAGAGAGAGAGAAAAAGAGAAATAAAGGTGGGGAGATGGAGAAAGAAGGAGGAAGAGAGATAGAATAAGAGAGGGAGTGAAAGAGAGAGAGGGAGAAAGTGAAAGAAAATGAAGAAGGAACTGTAAAAAAAGAGGAGGTAAAAAGAATTGAGAGAAAAGTAGAATTACATTGTTTTCGTTATGAATTATACTTCACCAGAGCGTCTATATTTGTAGACAATCTTTCGCCGTTGCAGTGATTGATATTTTCATTTATTATTATTTATCTGTCAATTAATTACTATTTACTATTTACCTGTTTGTTTATTATATTACTATACCTATGCATTTATGTATTTTATTTGTTATTATTTATAGTGTTGTAATTTTTATTTATTCTAATTTGTGTTTTATTTTTTATCATTATTATATATATATTTTTTCGCATCCGACCTAGTTATGGACCTAAAGGTCTCCTGTCGGCATGTTCCGCCTTTGTAATCCTTTGTAAACAGAGCAAGACGAAGAGAGCAAGAAAGAGACTGATAAAGAGAAATAAGAAGAGGGAAATCAATATAATAAATGTTGAATGTGGAGATTGAGCAATTGGAAATAAGAGTGCAAGAATCAATGATAGATAAGAAATCATCACAGTATTTGTGTTAAGAAAATAAAAAAACGACAGAACGAATAAGGGAGTATTAAAAAGAAGACAAGGAAGGAACGAAGGAATGAAGGGAGGAAGGGGAAGAAGGAGGAAGGAAGGAAGGAAGGAGGGAAGGAAGGAAGAAGGGGAGAAGAACGTAAGAAGGAGAGAACAGCCGGTCTGTTGATCACTGTGTCAATCTGTCTGTCCGTCTTTCATTGGCCGGTCAACCCGTCTCTCAGTCTGTTAATCTGTCGAACTGACAATCAGGCGATTTGGTGGTCTGGCGGTATGTCGGTCTGTTGGTCAGGCTGTCTGACAACCTGTCGTCCAGTCAATCAGTCAGTCAGTCAGTCAGTCCCTCAGTCCAGACATGAAACGAAGTATATTAACAGGTGATGGAAATGAAATTGAAGCTACGACGTCAATCGCCGATCACGAACAGCGCCCGGGTCGACCAATCAGGAGCCAGTACGTGGCAGTGAGGAAAATGTGAACCAATCAGGAGGCAGTACATGTCGGTGAGGAAGATACGAACCAATCAGGAGACATTGAATTTAGGATAATAGAGCACCGTACAGACGCGGCAGGGTACAAGGATATATAACTTGATTTGTTCCCTGCAGGTTTGTCATGAAAATAAATAAGATAGTTTTGTGACAGGCAAATAAAATATAAGAAAAAAACACTACACGGTATGATAGGTGTGAAGATTTTAATTTGTGAAGTTGTTTTATACAATCTGTTCAGAGTCAAATTAAATAAAAAAGAATAAGCCAACAGATGAATAAATTAATGAAAACAAATAAATAGACGTATTAACATATATAGATAGGAATAGATAAACAAGTCAACGAAAAGGCAACGATTGATTGAGAATCGTTTGGCTTTTGTATATGTGTCTGCATACGCACGTGTGTGTGTGTGTGTGTGTGTGTGTGTGTGTGCGCGCATTTTGTGCATGTGTCGTTTGTCTCGTATGTTTTACATATTTGGTAACAAAATATTTCTTTACACATTTCCATGATGTACATAAAAACATATACTCAAGCATATGTTACGCATGGGCTGTGCTCAGGCGCACTTTTATCCGCATCCGGGATCATCCTAGTTTCACGCGCGGCTAGAATACGTCTCAGGTTCTAATCTTTTGTTGAAACTTAGACGAGGAAGAAATCGGTCAAATTGCAGTATTGTATTCCATCGCCTGACATAGACATCGACAATGCTTTCTTAACAAACGAACTGACTTAAATAAAAACTAAATGAATTAAGAAACAGTAAAAATATATGAAAATGTGTTTGGGGGGGAAGACAATAACAAAACAGCATCATAATAGAATTTATAACAAAAGAGTAAAATAAGGAAGAAATGGTGACTAAACTTGAAATATATTACTTAGACAAAAATTACTATTGCAATTAGATTAAAAGAATGTATATAATTTGATAAAGAAGGATTTAATTTAAAGATTATGAGAAAATATTTACGCAAAGACAAAGGAAAACTCAAGAAAAAGGAATAAAAATGGAAGTGGAAGTGAAACCAAATGAATTGGGAAGTAAGAAAAAAAAATATATATATATATATATATATATATATATATATATATATATATATATATAATTCTTTTTTTTTTCTATTTAAATATTTTAAAAAAACATAGACGAATTAAGACTCAAGAAAAAGGGATGAAAAATAGAAGTGGAAGGAAATGAATTAGGAAGGAAACGATAAAGATTAAAGAACGAAAATATATGATAAACAAGGATTTCATTCAAATATTTACGAAATATATACGCAAAAGAAAACCTCAACGAAAAGAGATGAAAAAATGAAATTTGGAAATGAAACGAAATGAATTGGGAAGGAAAAGATAAAGATTAAAGAACGAAAATATATGATAAACAAACATTTAATTGAAATATTTATGAAATATATACGCAAAAGAAAACCTCAAGGAAAAGAGATGAAAAAATGAAATTTGGAAATGAAACGAAATGAATTGGAAAGGAAAAGACGATTAAAGAACGAAAATGAAATTTGGAAATGAAACGAAATGAATTGGAAAGGAAAAGATAAAGATTAAAGAAAGAAAATATATGATAAACAAACATTTAATCTAAATATTTACGAAATATATACGCAAAAGAAAACCTCAAGGAAAAGAGATGAAAAAGTGGAAATGAAACGAAATGAATTGGGAAGGAAAAGATAAAGATTAAAGAAAGAAAATATATGATAAACAAACATTTAATTTAAATATTTATGAAATATATACGCAAAAGAAAACCTCAACGAAAAGAGGTGAAAAAATGAAATTTGGAAATGAAACGAAATGAATTGGAAAGGAAAAGATAAAGGAGGAGGAAAACGAGTTTGTCTCATCCAAGAGTTGGAGATGTTCGGACACAAAAGGATTCGAAAAGTTCGAAATGTCCGAATATTGCTCGATTTGAACTTCAACTTTCAACTTTAACGTGGATTATCCTTTTCCAGGTTCTTTACCTCCATGTTACATATGTTACACATGTATGTGTACGTGTGTTTGTGTGTACGTGTGTTTGTGTGCACGTGTGTGTGTGTGCGTGCGTGTGTGTGTGTGTGTATGTATACGTTTTATTTATTTACCTAGTTGTATCTTACGGGAAGGTAGCTATGCTCGTAGTGTCCCGTCTTTGTATCTCGCAGTGTCTAGTTTGCTCTTAAACTTGCGTGCAGTTTTTGTGTGTGTGCGCGTGTGTGTGCGTGTGTGTGTGTGTGTATGTGTGTGTGAGTGTGTGTATGTGTGTCTGTCTGTCTGTCTGCCTCTCTGTCTGTCTGTCTGTCTGTCTGTCTGTCTTTGTCCTTGGGCTTGTTGGCGCAAACTTTATACCCAAAGCAGAGGCTTCTCTTCTCCGTCTGTTCACTTTCGTATTTAGTGGCTACTAAGCAATTTTATTCATCTGTTCTCATTCCTTAATCTAGTGAAAGTTTAAACATATCTAAGTTAAGATGACCATTAGAGACACTGGTCGTCCGTTTTCTTTAATCAGTCTCCTGTTGAGAACCATAATCTTCCTTTATGTTATTAAGATATAGATGTGAAAGCTTGTTGAAAGATATCAATTTCCTGAATGTATTACTCAATTCCTGTATATTATTCGTATTACCCAACGAGTTTTTTTTTTTTTTTTTTAATCTTATTTTCTGGAACATCGTTCTTTATGTCTTAAGAAACAAAAGAATCCAATGCCAATTTCTCAGATTTCAAAAACAAAATAACCACAGTTTCACGTAGTCATATCCCATTTTGTGTCACAGGATACTAAGTTTAAGTTTTCACTACTCTGATATAATTTTAGTTATTTATAGTGTACTTACACTTTATATGATTCACCATGGTCTTTGACCACGTGTTGGACTCGTGATCGACAGCTATTTCCCTCCCGGAAGGTAGCTCAGAGCTCATATATGACCGATCTACGGGTAATGCTGTGACCTTACACACACACACACCCAACTCCCCTCCCACGAGATTTAGAGTAACGACTCGCAGCGCAGCGATACTGAAATTACTTTAGCCCTGAGCGGGATTCAAAACCGGACCGCTGTAGTGGCGGTCGGGAACTTTAACCACTGCGCCATGTACTCGCGTGTATTATTATATGGAGGGTGTTTCTGCTTGGGTCTATGTCTGTGTCTGTGTGCATAAAAGAGTCTGTGTTGAGGGTCTGTTGGCGTTTAAGTGAGTTTGTGTCTGTGACTCTTTTCCTTTTCGTGTCTGTGCCTGCTTGTGCCTGTCTGTGCCTGTCTGTGACCTCAAATGTGTTCTTCAGTACAAAAATCTCTGCGTTTAGTGTCAGTGTGTTTAGATGAATTCACATGTCTGTGTACGTCTTTTTACTTATGTGTATTTGTCTGTGCAAATACTTTTTTATTTACGTACTCGTGTAAATTATACATTTGTGTATATTCTATGAATGTAAATGAGACACTATGTTTTCAAGATAAGTAAATGTCTGTGGAAATGCATGTTTATTTACATGCTCATGTAAATTATACATTTGTATATATTCTATGAATTTACTCGTAAATGAGAATTTATGTTTCGAATATAAGTGTCTGTGTAAATGCTTGTTAATTTATGTGCTCATGTAAATTATACATTTGTGTATATTCTATGAATGTAAATGAGAGATTATGTTTTCAAGATAGTGTCTGTGCGAATGCTTGTTTACGTGCTAATATAAATTTTACATTTGTATATATTCTATGAGTGTAAATAAGATAATTATGTTTCCAAGATAAATGTGTAAATGACTGCTTGTTTGCATACTCATGTAAATTATACATGTGTATATATTCTATGAATGTAAATGAGAAATTATATTTTCATGATAAGTAACAGTGATTAAGTTTTGCTCTTGGGTGATTATAAACACGAATGAGGTTGTTAATAAAACACATTTGATTTCTTTATATGGGTCAGGACTTGAGAGAAAAAAAAAACACTTGAGTTGGGTCACTGAAAATGGATTGAGTTTACACCAAACCTTGGCAAGTCTGCGTGTCTGTGTGGTGCCGGGATGATTTGCTGCACAATAAGACTTATGGAATTCTGTCACCACAGGGATAGTCAAATGACGTAATACGTTCTTCATCCACTCATATATCTCACTCTCCTTTATTTATTAGAAAAAACAAATGTTGAGTATCCAGTTCAGCAACAAGAGTCAATTAAATGAAGTGAGTTTACACCAAACCTAGGCAAGTCAGTCTGCGTGTCTGTGCAATGCCGGGATGACCTTGAGAATTAGACTTATGGAATTCTGTCACAACAGGAACAGTCAAACGATATAACACGTTCTTCTTCATCCACTCATATATCTCACTCTCCTTTATTTGTTAGAAAACACAAAGGTTGGGTATCCAATTCAGCAGCAAGAGTCAATTAAATGAATTAAGTTCACACCAAACCTAGGCAAGTCTGCAAGTCTGTGTGATGCCAGGCTGACCTGCACAACAAGACTTATGGAATTATATCACCACAGGGAAAGTCAAATGTCGTAATACGTTCTTCATCCACTCATATATCTCACTTTCCTTTCCTTTATTTTTTAGAAAAAACAAATGTTTGGTATCCAATTCAGCAGCAAGAGTCAATTAAAAGATAACCCACTACCTACATTTAGATATTTTTAATATACTAAAGAGATCTTAATGTTTCAAAGGGTTAAAACAAAAGTAACATTTCATTGGCCAGACAGAGAATATTTGCAATCTAGTCCACGTACTTCAATAAGAATAAACGAAACATTCGACACAAAATTGCACAGAATGGGTCACAGGGAGAGGAAGGGACATCAAACAGGACAGCCCGGACGCGACGCTTAAAGGCAAATAAGAAACTCCAAAGTCAAATGACTCTTGATCATTTTTGTTGCCTCTGGGCAAAGAAGGACGAGGTGGAAATGGAAAGTAGGCATACTTGTATCTTAAAGCCGCGTCCTGACTTGTTACATTTCCACGTATCGTATCATCTTTGCGTACCACCTAGTGATACGATACGGTGCAACAGGGTATTGTACCCACTTGTTACGTGTCCGTATATAGCAGGCGGATACGCAACATGTGGATACAATACCCTGTTGCACCGTATCGTATCACTAGGTGGTACACAAAGATGATACGATACGTAGAAATGCAAAAAGTGTGGACGCGGCTTAAGAGATGATCTGCAGGATGTCTATTATGTTTCTTATATCCGTTGAAATAAAGTGTAGAAATGGTAGATATGTCCCATAATTACACAAAGGTAGAGAGAAATGTATTCATATCTGTATGTACGAGGTTGTGGAAATAAGAACACTCGTATACAGACACACGCACATATATACGCATTTAAGCCCTCACATGTACACATACGCACTGACACACACATACGGGTGCACACACACACACACACACACACACACACACACACACACACACACACACACACACACACACACACACACACACAACAACAATTACACATGCACATCCACACAGATATACTCATATAAACACCGGCTTCTTGGTATAGTGTTATAGTAGTGTGTGTGTGTGTGTGTGTGTGTGTGTGTGTGCGCGTGTGTATGTGTGGTTGTTTGTGAATGTGAAGGTTTGTGTGTGTGTGTGTGTGTGTGTGTGTGTGTGTGTGTGTGTGTGTGTGTGTGTGTGTGTGTGTGTTTGTGTGTGTATTCCCCTAGTGCGTGCAAAGTCATAGAGTCTATGTTAGATCGTGCCATTCGAGCTACGAAGGTCTCATACGTGAGGGCAATCAGCTGGCAATCAAAGGTTCGTCAGGTTATCCGGTGCTATGGTGAATGACGCGCGCACACACACACACACACACACACACACACACACACACACACACACACACACACACACACACACACACACACACACACACACAATACATATATGTATATATATATATATATATATATATATATATATATATATATATATATATATATATATATGATAATTTTTGTGACAGTCGCATGTAGGATTCGAATCCACTGCTTTCGACCACAGAGCCTTGTCATAGAAATTATCAGATTAATGTCTTTGTCACTAGCAAAATTCTCTCGTTTATATATATATATATATAATCTATATATCTATATATATATATATGTATATAAAATATACATATATTTATATATATATGTATATATATATATATATTTATATATATGTATATACATATATATATATATATATATAATATATACTTATATAGATAGGTCAATGAATAATTATGGTAAAGAAGGTACACTATATCAGTCTTCATCTTAATTAGCAGAACACAAAAGTGAGCTGTACCAGCAGATTCATCAAAGTACAAGTTAAGATACTTCGAAATAATCCTACGGTTAAATCTGATAAATTGAGACAAAGAAGTAACTCCTCACTAGTGTAGCAATTCTGTTGTACACTACAATTAAATCAATACAATTGGGTAAAATAGCAAACTCACCAAACAATGCCTATTTCCGTGCATGCTACTCAGACAAAAGATGGATAGGCACCAGAAATACTAAAATACATATGAAACAATTGTAGTGTTTCTACGTGTGTTTCAGTGTGTGTGTGTGTATGTGTGTGTGTGTGTGTGTGTGTGTGTGTGTGTGTGTGCGTGCGTGCGTGTGTATGCACATGTGTACATGTGTGCTTACGTGTGTACATGCCTCCGCTTGTATGTGTTAACGTACATATGTATGTCCTCACATAGTGGGTAATATTTTTTATGACATCGAATTTCTCTTCATTTCTTTTTTATATGTGTGTAATTGTGAAATACTTTGTGTTAGTAAATTATTTGATATTAATACATTAATATATATCTTTCAAATATTTATGAAATATTTTCCATATTAGTAAAAATACCCAGAGGAAAAAGTAAGGACAGGAAAAAGTATGAAGGATTATGAAAAATGATCCAAAATGCCTGAGACCGATTTTAGAAAATATCCTAACCCCTAAGTCTAGACATAAATCTCCAAAATGGCGGAAATTTTACCTAAATCAGCTGTCCATAATGTCGAGGTTATGTCTAGACATAAGCACTTAGGTCTCCGACATAAGGATTTAGGTAAAATTTCCACCATTAAGATTAGATTTTTTTTATTTATTTATCTATTTTTTTTTTTATATAAATTCGGACCTCGATTCTTATCCAGAAACATTTCGAGTCAAATCCATTTCTATAAAAGTTTTTTCGAACTCGAAAATGCTCAGGCAGAGAGTGTCAACCCCAATCACTTCGGTCAAAGGAAGGTATAATGGATGTAAATATATATAGATATTGCTTTCCTTTCAAACATGCACAAATGCGCGCGTGTGCGGAAAATACGAATACGCAAAAAACGCAGAAACAGGTGTGGTGCGCGAATATGTATGTACGCAGGTGTATATTTTTTTGTGTACACGTGCGTACATACAGATAGACAGATTCATAGAGGTTCACGTAAACACACGTATGCTCGCGTACAATGACGCGTACACACATACACACACGCATACACACACACACACACACTCACACACACACACACAAATACAGATTTGTAGTCTCGTTCGGTTCTAATAGGCTTTAGAAACGCCCGATTGAACAGAATTCGTCCATCAGTTGTGACGAGGGGGAGTGTGTGTGTGTGTGTGTGTGTGTGTGTGTGTGTGTGTGTGTGTGTGTGTGTGTGTGTGTGTTGGCGGGGGAGGGGGAGGGGGGTCAGGTCAGGTCGCTGGGTCACACGGACGAGAATATCTGTCGAAGGAAACTTGTATAGGCGATGGCGATTGTGTACAAATTTGACGAACCCTTTAACCCGTATGTTGTTATTGATAGGAAATTTCCTGATAGGGATTTAGCCTGTTCATTTTTATTATTATTTTATTTTTTCTATCTATTCTAGAGACGTGTGTGTGTGTGTGTGTGCGTGTTCGTGTGTCTGTGAGAGAGAGAGAAAGAGAGAGATAGAGAAAGAGGGAGAGAGAAAGAGGGTGTATGTGAGTGTGAGTGTGTGTGTGTGTGTGTGTGTGTGTGTGTGTGTGTGTGTGTATGTGTGTGTGTGTGTGAGAGTGTGTGAGTGTGTGCGTGCGCATGTGTTTTTTATACATGTATGTACATACATATTTTTATAAGTATTATGTATGCATGTATGTATGTACGTATGTATGTATGTATGTTAACATGCATATATGTATTGTATCTGTATGCATGAACCTGTGTACGTATGAGCAGAGGAAAGCCAATTCTATTATACAAAAAAAAAAAAAAAAAAAAAACGACGAAATGACATCGAAGTTGACGAATTGGGACAATCCCGTCAGTGGGCCCAAACTCCCCGGGACAAAGTCCCACGCAAAACCACTCGACACAATAGCCTCGGCCACCAAATAAAGGATTCTTCCACGACAAGAAATTGAATTCCCCAAAGAAGAAGTCATTGCATGAATGCAGGCCGTTCCGTGCACTTGCAAGATTCATTCGTCTTGTTCTCCTTGAAGTCGATATTTTCATCCAAATTGTGTAATTTTTTGTTGTGTGTTTTTACACTTAATAGGCTTATTGTAAGAGGTGAACGTAATGTTACATGTGAACTGTTTTTATTGCCAAACTGAAATACAGTAAATACATAACCGTACAAAAATATAAATATATTTTTTTGTGCCATGTACTATATCTAAAGTCGTTTATTTCCATATATAATCTTAATTTTTTCTTTATAGTCTTTGCCGTATACAAAACGTAAAACATTCTTAATGAAAGAATTTGGTTTTTAAAAGTGAAATAGTCCTTAATAGAATAAAATCATATTAAATTAACGCTTCGATCCCGACTTTCTTCAATTACTTTCGACTTTTATCAAAAAGGTTAATATGTATCTTTCAAACATTTATGAAACTATGCATTATGTAAAGCAGCAGTCAAGTCTAGTTGTGATATTTTACTCTATGGTAGAATCACTAAAGGTTTTAGCACCAAAGCATAAACATCAACCAAAGAACATAATAACATAAGAATTAAGGAGTCTGGAAGAGACCTTGAGGCCTACACAAGGCAGTTCCATGTCCACTACCACCTGTCATCCCCATCCATAAAGTTGTCTAACTGTTTCTTAAAACAATTGATAGTTTCAGCGTTCATTACGTGGGTACTCAGCCTGTTCCATTCGTTGATCATCCTATTAGTAAACCATTTCTTGCCTATTTCCTTCTTAAATCTAAATTTGTCCAGTTTAAATCCGGTATTGCGAGTCCTGCCCTGTTGTTTTGATATGATGACCTTGTTTGCGTCGCCCTAGTTAAAGCCTTTGATGCACTTAAACACCTCTATTAGATCACCCCACACTCTGCGTCTTTCCAATGTAAGTTACTTCAAACATACATGATAGTATGCATAGTATGTGACAACCTTTCAACAACCGTTTATATATCATTTACTTGTTGCATTTGAATTCAAAATCTCTGCATTAAGTCGTGCAACATTCAATAAGAAGTGTTGCTTATTTTTATACCAAATTTAATGTTGTCTATATCAAGGAACATTCAGTGTGGTTAATATTTTTTTCATCATTTATGAGACATAACATTCATGAAGAAATTACTTTAATTTTCAACATTCATATTTATATACAAAACTCAATGCTTTTTTCATATAACAGTAAAAACTTATTGTATATGAAAAAATCACTGCTGCCTTGCAACATTCAATGTAATCTATTTTTCAACATTCACCGGAGCGTAACATTTGCATTTATATTCAACATTCACTACGAATTTTTTCAATGAAAATTTTATTACTTTTTTCATACAACATTACTTCATCTGTTTTGGAGGCGCATTGTGAATTCACAATCCGACATTCTTCCATGTAATTGGCTCCATCGCGCCTCCGTTTCGAGAATTTTCTTCCTCCCCATTATAGATTCTGCATTTTGGACACTCGTTCTGCTTGCTTCATGCATTGGTCGGATTACAACAATTTATTGATTTTACTTTTGTGAATAAATCATCCCCTTTGATTATAAACAAACGAGACAATGTAAGGAGTGGAATTACTTTTGTGATTTTTTTTTTTTTTTTTTTTTTTCTTATAAACAAACAAAAGACGTAATATAATGACTGCTGGAATTATTTTTTGTGAACAAGTCATCCTCTTTGCTTATAAACAAACAGGGACACAATGTAAGACTGGAATTACTTTTGTGAACGTATTTTTTTCTTATAAACAAAGGACAAGATATAATGACTGGGATTGAATTTTGTGAACGTATTTTTTTCTTATAAACAAAGGACATTATATAATGACTGGGATTACTTTAAGTCATCCTCTTTGCTCATAAATAAAGGACACAATGTAAGAACTGGAATTACTTTTGTGAACGTATTTTTTTTCCTATAAACAAAGGACATGATATAAGGACTGGAATTTTGTGAGCAAGTCATCCTTTTTGATTATAAGCAAGAACATAATGTAAGGACTGGAATTATTTTTGTGGACTAGTCATCTTCTTTTCTCATAAAGAAATAAGGACACAGTGTAAGGAACAGAATTACTTTTGTGAACGTATTTTTTTCCTATAAACAAAGGACATGATATAAGGACTGGAATTTTGTGAGCAAGTCATCCTTTTTGATTATAAGCAAGAAGATAATGTAAGGACTAGAATTATTTTTGTGGACTAGTCATCTTCTTTTCTCATAAAGAAATAAGGACACAGTGTAAGGAATAGAATTACTTTTGTGAACAAGTCATCCTCTTTTCTCATAAACAAACAAGGATACAATGTAAGGACTGGGATTAATTTTGGAACAAATATTTTTCTTTGCTCATAAACAAACGGGATAATATAATGACTGGAATTACTTTTGTGAACAACTCATCCTCTTCGATTACAAACAAACAAGGACACAATGTAAAGATTGGAATTTATTTTGTAAACAAGTCATCCTCCTTGATTTTAAGCAAATAAGGACACAATGTAAGCATTCGAATTACTTTTGTGAATAGGTCATCCTCCTTTTAATATGAACAAAGACATAATGTAAGGACTAGATTTAATTTTGTGAACAAGTCATCCTCTTTGCTTATAAACAAACAAGGATATGATGTAAGGACTGCAATTTATTTTGTGAAACAAAAAAAGACATAAAGACTGGACTTGTTTTTGTGAACAATATACTTTTTAATTATAAAAAAAAACAAGGACAAAATATAAGGACTAGAATTACTTTTGTGAACAAGTCATCCTCTTTGCTTATATACGAACAAAGACATAATACAAGAACTAAAAATACATACTGATACAATTATGATTGATTCATCTTCCTTGCTTATATCATAAATATACAAGAACATAGTGCAAGGACGGAAACACAATATTAGTCTTTAAATTATGATCCAGTCCTTCTATTTGATCTTTGTGATATCTATAACCAACGATAGAAGCGCTGGTAAGGTATGGTCCACCGTCTTTGCTTATAAACATACAAGGACAATGGCCAGTGTTTACGGTGTGAGGCGCTTAGCTCTGGCCACGACACAAAGATAGATCTGACGTGCATGCCAATAATATATATATATATATATATATGTGTGTGTGTATATATATATATATATATATATATATATATATATATATATGTATGTATGTATATATTCATTGGAACATGCTGAAGTGAAATTCAATCTGTCATGAATTATGGCGTTGTGGAGTGTTCGAGATTCACCCTGGCTCGTAAGTAGAAAGGGCATGATTTCGTGTCCTAGGAGGTATTGATTAGTCCAACAGTCCTAGCTCCCACAGCACAAAGGGTTAAGGTGACTGCTCTGGTCACACTCACACGTCTACGAACGTGTCCATGTTTTTTTTTTTTTGTATGAACACGTATATGATATAATGTAATTTATTTAATTATTTCTATAATGTCTAAAGTCTAAACTGTAGTGTAACTTACGTTGTTTTTATTCTGGCTATTGACCCAAAAGTTGTTTAGTAGAGGCCATGGCATTTCCATTGGATTTCGCTGCATTTTCAGAAATTTTCAATTACATTGATAAACGTTCAAAAATGCGTGCCGTTGCTCTTGTCTATTTCATTATCTGAAACCTATTGCCAAAGTTAAGGTCGCAAAAAGGCCTGGCGGTCATTAACGCGCTTGTACGTACGCACACACTCGTACACACACGGGCGTACACACACACATACATTCACGCGTATACACTCTCATATACATTCGTATTCTTTCGCTTAAACACGCACGCAGAAATGCATATATGCATGTGTATATGCACGAGAAGACACACGCACGCACGGACACACACACACACACACACACACACACACACACACACACACACACACACACACACAGACACACACACATACACACACACGTACACAACACACACACAATTACACAATCACATGGCTATATATAGACAATTTTGTGCATTTTTTGGAAATCTGAAAGAATCGCGATTTATAGCTTTACCATGTAGAACGTATATCAAGAATAGGTGCTTGGGCTCGACAAATTGCATCACCCTTTTCCCTACGTATTAGGAGACCCAAGACAAGGACAAGTCACTGAAAGCCTACCAGACTTAAGCCAGAGTTTTTGTATCGGAAGGTCGAAATAGACGCACAACGTGGAACAAGGAACTCTAAGCCAAACATAGTGGATCGTTGGATCGCTCGCCAAAGGAACTCCAAGCAAAACAAAGGGGATCTTTGAATATATCGCCAAAGGAACTCCAAGCCAAACAATGCGGATCGTTGGATCACTCGCCAAAGGAACTCCAAGCCAAACAAAGCGGATCGTTGCATATCACGCCGAAGGAACTCCTAGCCAAACAAAGCGGATCATTGCATGTCCCGCCAAAGGAACTCCAAGCCAAACAAAGCGGATCATTGCATCGCCTGCCAAAGGAACTCCAAGCCAAACAAAGCGGATCGTTGCATCGTTCGCCAAAGGAACTCCAAGCCAAACAATGCGGATCGTTGGATCGCCTGCCAAAGGAACTCCAAGTCAAACAAAGCGGATCGTTGCATGTTCCGCCAAAGGAACTCCAACCCAAACAAAGCGGATCGTTGCATTGTTCGCCAAAGGAACTCCAAGCCAAACAATGCGGAACGTTGGATCGCTCGCCAAAGGAACTCCAAGCCCAACAATACGGATCGTTGCATCGTTTGCCTAAGGAACTCCAAGCCAAACAAAGCGGATCGTTGCATCACTCGCCAAAGAAACTCCAACCCAAACAATGCGGATCGTTGCATCGCTTGCCAAAGGCCCTCCAAGCCAAACAATGCGGATCATTGGATCACTCGCCAAAGAAACTCCAAACCAAACAAACCGGATCGTTGGATCGCTCGGCGGAGTCACTTGATCTTCCCGAAAGAGGCACTAAACCTCAAACAACTTCATGCAATATCGGGCCAGTATGTCGCGGAGCCAATTTTTGGTGCCAATTTTACAAGTTAACAGGTCGGCTTTTACGGCCCTGCCCGCCACACATAACCGAGTTGCTGGCTGAGTCCACGCTTTTTAGCCAAACTCTCCAACTGCCAGACACAGGTTGGCCCTTCCATAAAGCTGTACGTACAAGCCCTCGGACTCTCTGGTGCAGTTTATACCTCCGAAGTGCTGTTTTGGACTTGAGGTCACCGCGATATTTGTAACCGGCTGGAATCGAAGTAAATTATCGAAGTACAAAGGATTATAGAGGATTACAAAGGCGGAGCATGCCGACAGGAGACCTTTTGGTTCATAACTAGGTCAGATGCGAAAAAAAATGATAATGATAAATAGATAAATGAATAAAGATATAATAATATAAATAATAAAAAGTGCATAGGTATAGTTAAATAATAAACAGACAGGAAAATAGTAAATGATAATAAATTGATATATAACTAATAATAAATGAAAATCAAGCAAATAATAATAAACAAACAGACAAATGATAACAAAAAGAATTTATGATAAAAGTCTCCGTGGGTCTTTATATAACTCTACGATTAGATGACACTTTACTTACCAACAAATTTAGTTTCGATAACCTCGTAAACTTAACAACAACGAGCCAAATCCATCTAACTCAACTTCAACTTTAGTTGAAAATAGAAATGTATTTTTCTAAACACTGAAACACTCAGGATATACACCATCTATCCCAAATCAAAGTCGCGTACATGGGAAATATAAATCATAAAGTATAACGGAGCATAAGCGAAAGGAGCAAAGTGTAAAGGGGAGAGTCAATTTACTAGAAGCTTTTCTCCAATTCTGACCCGATACGTTGCCGCCGTTGCACCCGGAGAAGAAGAACGGATATCGGGAGTCCATTACTATTTAGTGCGTATGTGTTCGTGCGTCTGCCTGTGCGTGTGTGTGTGTGCATTCACCTTGGTCTTTGGATCACGTGCTGGACTCGTGATCGACAGCTATTTCCCTCCCGGAAGAGAGCTCAGAGCTCGTATGACCGATCTATGGGTAATGCTGTGACCTTACACGCACACACACGTGTGTGTGTTTGTGTGTGTGTGTGTGCATTCACCTTGGTCTTTGGATTACGTGCTGGACTCGTCATCGACAGCTATTTCCCTCCCGAAAGAGAGCTCAGAGCTCGTATGACCGATCTATGGGTAATGCTATGACCTTACACGCACACACACACGTCTGCCTGTGCGTGTGTATGTATGTGTGTGCATTCACCTTGGTCTTTGGATCACGTGCTGGACTCGTGATCGACAGCTATTTCCCTCCCGAAAGAGAGCTCAGAGCTCGTATGACCGATCTATGGGTAATGTTGTGACCTTACACGCACACACACACGTGTGTGTGTGTGTGTGTGTGTGTGTGTGTGTGTGTGTGTGTGTGTTTGTGAATATATGTATTTAAATTTGTATATATCCAGGAGGTGCCAAGATAGGAGAGAGGGAGGAGGGTGGAGGGGAGTGGAATATATGGGAAATGAAATGGGTGGGAGTGATTTCTATGCCTTTTTCTTTTTGGCTACCCCCCGTGTAAGGGGGAAAAAGCCTTTGGTATATGTATGTATGTATATATGCGTGTATCTATTTGTGTACGTATCTGTATGTGACTATGTATGTATGTATGTATGTATGTATGCACAGACGAGTGAGTTCGTCTCATTCGCTCTGAATTGCTGTTCTCTACAGACGATTACTTAATGTAAATATTAAGGAAACCTTTATTTCAGTCCAAAAACATCCCTTAAGATTTTAATCTAATCTCTTGTGTCAAAATTCATCGATGATGTCTGAGATGATTTGTGGTACTTTCTTTTCACATTCACCTTTCTTGTCCCATGAAATTTCCCTTTCGTTTCCTTTCCTTTCCTTACCTAACTTCCCTTCTGTATCTTTTACCTCCCGTCCTCTATTCTCCCTTTTTATCTCCATCCCTTACCTATTCTTCTCTTCGTTCTCCTGCCTTCATCTTCCTTCCTATTCCCATCTACCCATTCCTCTTCCCTTTTGTAAACCGTTCTGTCTATACCTTTGCTTTCATATACATCTGTAGTCTGTCTTCATCAATCTGTTGTTCCCAATATTTCTCCTCCATATTCTTCACACCTCTTTGCTCTTTCCTCTTTGTTATCCTTTACTCCTCCGTTCTTCTTTTTCTTCTCCTCTTTGTTCAATTCTCTTTGTTATTGTTGTTTTTACTGGGAATTTGGTTTGTGTGCATTGGCCATTTTTTCTCAATTATTCTTTCTTGTTCTTTTCACTTTGATTGTTTTCAATCTTTTTGTATCCTTTTTCCTCCTTTTTCCCCTTTACATTTTCCTCTCCCGATCCTTTGTCCTTTCTTCCCTCCTTGTCCTTCCTTCCAAACAACTTTCTCTAAGTCTTCCTCGTCTCCCTTGTCCTCTTTGTTCTACTTTCCGTTTCGTTATTTTGTCCTCTCTGTCTTCCTTCTCTTCATCCTCACCTGACAGCTTGTCCTCCTCACATTCCTCGTCTTTCTTGACCTCCTCACATTCCTCGTCTTTCTTTGCTTTTTCAACCTCTTCTGTGTCCTCATTGTCTTCCTCTTTGTCCTCATTTTCCTCTTCCCCCTTTGTCCTCCTTGCCATTCTCGTTCCCCTTGTCATCTTTGTCCTCTCATTGTGTCTTCACACACGTGCGCAAGCGCATACATACACAACTCATTCGAATCCCACCCAGGGCTGAAATAATTTCAGTATCGCTGCGCTGCGGGTTGTTACTCCAACTCTCGTGGGCGGGGAGTTGGATGTGTGTGTGCGTGTAAGGTCACAGCATTACTCATAGATCGGTCATATACGAGCTCTGAGCTCTCTTCCGGGAGGGAAATAGCTGTCGATCATGAGTCCAACAAGTGATCCAAAGACCATGGTGAATCACACAATTACTTACAAACATACATATCCCAATTCGCTGTTTGATCTTGCTACAGATATGTAGGTTGGTACTTCAACTTGTCTGTAAAATAATTGTGGCAGATGTTATCAAGCTTAAGGCTAATGACTTCCAATATGATTCTTAGGTTAAACAAAAATGTTTGATTATATCCAGAAAAGGCAAAAAACCTGTCATAACAAAGATATTAAGGAGTTTAGATGTGGCCAAAAACGTTATTTTTGTCCTGAATGCTATCGAACATAGAAACAATGACACTAAAATGTAAATAACAACCAGAACATGAGTGTGTGTCTGTTGCAGTCTGTTGCAATTTACAGAACCCAAAAAATCTGTCATAACAAAGATATCAAGGAGTTTAGATGTGGCCAAAAACGTTATTTTTGTCCTGAATGCTATCGAATGTAGAACATGAGTGTGTGTCTGTTGCAGTCTGTTGCAATTTACAGAACCCATTCAACTGAGCGGATTTCAGTTGAATAGACACAAGACAAAGAAAATCAAATAGTTGACAGAGATCGATACCTCACATATGCTTCAGTAATTCATTTCAAATCTATTCTAAAAATGGATATACAACCAACGAGAAGCATGTAATAGGAAAAGAGGAAGGAGAGGAGTTTAAGGAATGAAGGAGAGTTGAGAAGGAAAGAGGAGATTTAAAAAATAAATAAATAAATAAATGGAGGAAGAGAGGAAGAGGGAAGTGGGGTTATGGAGAGAAAGGGAAGGGACAATAGTGGGAGGGGGGAGTGAAAAATAGGAGTAGATAGGAGCAGAGGGGAGGAGGAAGGGGGGAATGAATAGGAAGAGGGGGAGGAGAGAGCAGTGAGGTGAGGGAGGAATAACAAATAGGAGAAAGTTTCGTTGCGAGATGGGATTTAAGGGTTGCAAACAACAGGAAGGTCACTATTGAATGAAAGACAGTCATGTTAAAAAAGAAGAAGAGAATTAAAAGTGAAAGAAAGAAGGGGAATGAAGGAGATGAAATACAGGAAATGGAGTGAGGGAACCTCGAGTGTGTAGGAGGTAGAGTGAAGGATGTGGAATGAAGGAGGTGGAATGAAGGAGGTGGAATAAAGAAGGTAGAATGAAGAAGGTGGAATGAAGGAAGTGGAGTGAAGGAAGTGGAATGAAAGAGGTGGAATGAAGGAGGTGGAATAAAGAAGGTGGACTGAAGGAGGTGGGATGAAGGAGATGGAATGAAGGAGGTGGAATGAAGAAGGTGGACTAAAGGAGGTGGACTGAAGAAGGTGGAATGAAGGAAGTGGAATGAGGGTAAAACGATAAACGAGAAATCAAGTTGCGATAAGTGGAATAAAGAAGGTAAAACAGGTAAAAGTCGGGATTGAGAAACAGAAGAGCATAAGACGCGAGCCTGTGCTGAACTTTTAGACGGGGGACGGGAGTTGGAAGAAAACGAAGACGGACGAGACGCGGGGGGAAGTTTTGGACATCAGCCGGGACAGGAAGCTCAGGAGGAAGGACGGCATGTTGAAACGCAAGGTGCATAGACAGGGGGACGGTATTGAGGGCCAAGTTGCATAGACAGGGGATGTGTTTGATGCAATGACGAAAGATGGGGATTAATTTGAAGAAAAAAAACATCACTTTGGAAAGAAAATAGGCGATATGAGTCAAGGCAGCGAGTTAAAAAACATTGACGACACGACTTTCCTACTCACAGGACTGATTAACAGTCTTTCCATCCATATTTCCTTTGAAGTAAATCACTCGTTCGAAGTGTCATGACTGACGCCACATGACGTCATAAGGCTGGCTTATGACGTCATAGAGCCGTTTTCTTTCGACTTGTGTCTGAAATGAGGTGAACTTCTCTTATTTAGACTCTGGGTAAAGGACAGTGAATGATGTGTCGTGTTAAGAGTTTAGAAAACGAGGAAAAAAGGAAAACGTGAATTAAAAGATTATGATAAAGATGGATTAGATAATGGCAAGAAAGTTTGATATATATATATATATATATATATATATATATATATATATACAGTATATATATAGAATATATATATATGTATATTATATATATATATATATATATATATATATATATATATATATATATATATATATATATATGTACAGCACTGAATGGGTCCCAGTGAACAGATATATATTTTCATCAATCACAATACACTTTAATTGTAAGCCATCTGCGTGTTGGCTTCCTCGAGTCTCGCGGATATTGATGGCTTAGAATTAAAGCGTATTGTGGTATATATATATATATATATATATATATATATATATATATATATATATATATATATATATATATATATATATATGTGTGTGTATATATATATATATATGCTGGTACATTGTGACAAGTTGATGAAGGTGCATAGAGCGAAACCGGTCAGGAATAAACTCAGGAACTCGGAACTAGACTCGTGACTTCTTTTCCCACCTTCATCCACATATATATATATATATATATATATATATATATATATATATATCTATATATATATATTATGAGGAAATACAGGAAATACATGGAAAGGAAATAGAACAGAGAATATATCGAATAAAAGCACAAAGAGTGAAATATTGGGACAAGAACTGAAAGTAAAGATGATATGAAGATCACAATTAAAAGAGAAAAAAAAGAATACTAAAAAGAAAATGAAAGATACTAAGGTTAGCACTAAAATTAGGGTAAATAAATTCAGATAGAAAGAGGAAGAATGGAAAGAACGAACGAAAAGAAATGAAAGAAACTAGGAGAAAGAAAAAGCAAAAGACAGAAATTGAAAAGAAAAGAAAAACGAGAACTGGAAGAAAAAAAAAGAAGGTGAGGTAAAGAGGGATTCGAGAGTAAAGAGAGAGAGAGAAGAGAGTAAAGAGGAGAAAGAGGAGAGAGACCAGAAACAGGAAACACATATTCCATGTAAAAAAAAAAGAAAAATCGAAGTTTTTTGACGAAAAAAACCCATTACCGATGCAGCGTAATGCACATTGGATGTATAATATTTTTTCCATGTAACATTAGGGCCCGCCTATAGAGATGCTGTGTCCTGCCGCATTCTCTATGACCCGAGAAGTGTGGCGGGATGCAGGGATGACCTTTTACATAAGAGTAGCTTCGATAGAAGGACAAAGAATGGATACTTGGATGGGTGTGAGATGGATTTAGGGTAGTGTTACCAACTTTTATTTATTTATTTATTTATTTATTTATCTATTTATTTATTTATTACTTATTTATCTACCTATTTATTTATTTATTATTTTATTCATTTATCTATTTATTTATTTATTTTATTCTATTCTATTGTATTTTATATTATCTTTTTTTAGGCGACCCCAATATGATCCTCATAATATGATCGCAATCCCATTAATCTGTTTGTATATGCGTTAATATATGACTAGTTGTTGACTGTAAAAGTAGGGGACAAGTATATTAAATATACTTTTAAGAAAAGTAATATAAGGCTATGAAAGGCAAAATTAACATCATTGAATTTTATCATATGAATGTGAATGTGAAAGCTTGATATTAATTTAGCATACAAGATGTCTTAGCGACCCCCCAGGAAAAAACGCTTGGCGACCCTACTTGGGGTCGTTTCCCCAGGGTTGGAAAACGGTGGTTTAGGGTGAGTGTATGCGTTAATTCATCACACCTTTATTACCTTACCTTACTGGGGTGCCGTATGGACTTGGACGTTGTCCACTGTGGAACAACGTTCCTGTCTGCACATGGCTCTTCTTAACAAGATGGCATTTGTTATTTCTTCTCCTATAGATGTCCTTAACCCATTCAACTCATGTCAGCCGCTTGTGGTGTAGATACGAAAAACCGTATATGGTAGGCCTCGCGCCGGACCGTACATCCGAGTTTCATCTGATGTGTATTGACCGCGCGAGGATTGACGTCATATTTTTCTGGTGTTTGATCAAACATTTTGGTGTTTTATGATTTTTTTTTTATATTTGACCAAATGACAAGATATCTTGTCATCGGAGTTTAAAGGGTTAATCCTTCTACATATTTTCTGAGTGGTCTTCCTCTTGCTCTCTTTCCTTCTATTTTTCCTGTTAGGCAAGTATGTTCTAATTGTTGTTTTCTCATGACGTTGCCTACGAAATGTAACTGTCTTTTCCTGATAGTTGTTACGATTTCCTTCTCTGTTTCTAATTGCTGTATCCCTTATAAAAATAAAAAAGGCATTTTAGTATATTATGCTTATTATGGGGAAGTATGGTGACTGAGAGGATGAAGATATAGGCAGTTAGAGGCGAAAAACTAGATGGATGGTGGTTCGAGTCCGCTTGTGAGTCATCGCGTGTTGGTAATAAGGATATATGATCTTTAAGCTCAAATATCAATTGTGGAAAACTAATGCCTAGCCACCTCGCAGAGCGAGCTGACTGAAATATTGAATAATATATATATATATATATATATGTATATATGTATGTATATATATATATATATATATATATATAATATTATATATATATACATATGTGTGTGTGTGTGTGTGTGTGTGTGTGTGTGTGTGTGTGTGTGTGTGTGTGTACATCAAATATAAACTTGACAAAGAAAATACCCTAACCAAAGTCGCCTCTACTCAAACGAAGAATCAAAAAAGCAAGTAGCATGCTAGTGAGAAATGCCTATTGTGTAGTCACATTAAGGTGGAATCGGAGGGAGAAAGAAGGAAATGGAAGGAGCGTAGACATATTTGGTGTCAAATACGTTGCATGAAGATCTCGGAAACAATGTTTTCTAAAAGGTCAAGAGGAAAGAATAGTCACGGCACAGACGAAAGTATCATGAATATTATACCAGCAGATGAAAATTTAAAACTATGGGCATATCTACATATATATATATATATATATAT
Source organism: Oratosquilla oratoria (assembly GCF_046742065.1). NCBI lineage: Eukaryota > Metazoa > Arthropoda > Malacostraca > Stomatopoda > Squillidae > Oratosquilla > Oratosquilla oratoria. Next base: position 25,290,626 of record NC_134820.1, on the reverse strand, counting down.
ATATATATATATATATATATATATATATATATATATAAAATTGAAGGTGAAAGAAGTTGACGAGGAGAAATGGGAGAATTTGCCGCCTTAACGTTTCGACCCGCAGGGTCTTGTTCACAAAGCTAACAACTCAAACGTAACCGGTAAGGCGGCAAATTCTCCCATTTCTCCGCGTCAACTTCTTTCACCTTCAATTTTATTTTTAAAAATATAGTCAATATATATATATATATATATATATATATATATATATATATATATGTGTGTGTGTGTGTGTGTGTGTGTGTGTGTGTGTGTGTGTGTGTGTGTGTGTGTGTGTATGCAGAAAAAACACTAGGAAAATAACAGAAAGAAGACCGAGCGCTTTCGTCTATTCAGACATTTTCACGAAAGCGATTGGTCTCTTTTCTGTTACTTTTTTTTCTGCATAATTAGAATCACGCGTTCAAGTGATTTCTTCTGCATATATATAATATGTGTAAGTATATTTTGAGCTACATAGTAGACGTGACGTATAGATATCTTTATACATACTCGTACTAGATTATATTTTTGTGTGTCTTATTTCGTTGTTTTTAATCGTGTTTTTTATGACATGTTAATTGTTGTTCATTAAAGATCAATTTGATTTTTTAACTGCGTTCATTATTAGCTGAGATATCTTCTGTTCCTCTTTTGAGGAGAAAGAGGAGGAGCAAATAATATAAAAAGGACACGATGGTATCAGAAAAATAGGACACAATAAAGATGTAATCAAGTCTTGTTCTCCCAAGTCATCTAAGGTATACTTAGGCCATCTTAGGTCAATTTCAGGTCATGTTAAGCCATTCTCAGGTCATCTTAAGTTACATACAGTGAGAAAGGTCTCTCCATATGAAGAGGTTTTGTATGAGGGAGAGGCTCCTAGATAAAGTACCTTAAAGTAGTTGTTCAGGATACTTGGAATCGCTGTGGAGATGACATATACATATTAGAAATCGAGCCTATTTT